>NC_046338.1:2905000-3220000 GCF_000738735.6 Corvus cornix cornix
GTGTCCAAGCACGGCTCCCATCACCCATGAATCAAATCCATAAAGCCAAGGATCCCCTGGCCCTGAGAAATTAGGGTATCATGTCTTGGGACCGCAGCTTGGCCTCTCCCCACCATCCCTGTTAGGCCCTGCAGTGGCTTTGCCTGTTATTTCCCATCACATCCTTTAACAGCAGAGAAAAAAGGAAAATCAGTATGAAAAGTGCTGGTGGTATCACTACAATTCAGGGGTTGGCACAATCCCTGGGTATTTTGTCCCAATGTGGGGTCCCCTTGGCTTCGCCCAGGGTCAGGGCAGGGTTGCAGGGGAGAACTTTCAGGAATGCCTGAATTCCACCAGCTGCACTGGCAAGTCACTGAGACTTGAGGGAGGAGTCAGGCACTCCTGAGAGCAGGACGGTCGCATGCTGCTGGAGATGCTTACACGGCTAATAAAATCTGGGATAAGCCCCCCAGCAATAATGCAGCACACAGGGCAGGAGGCTGAAACTGTTTCCTGCCACTGCACTGCAGCATCAAACTCTGATTTTCACGCAGCTCCCCTCGTTAAATTCAAGAAATATCTCCAGATTTTCAGTATTGCTGAGCTCCAAACTTTGGTGCAAGTGACTTCTGCCCCGCTTGGCAAAGGGAACCTGTGGACCGGCCTCCTGCATGTGCAACACAGAGAGAACACTGAATCTCCAAGGAAAGTCCTTCCCTATGGTTTAGAAAATCAGTAAGCCAAGGAGAAATGTATAGAGCAGAGGAAAACACTGTACACCTGAGTGGAAGGAGAGAGTGACCATGGCCAACTGCAGTCCCTGTCCAGTGGAGACTCCAGGGAAGCTGCTTTTCCCTCCTTGCAGCTATTGTGCTGCTGTTCCCAAAGCTTTTGAGACACGAGGAAGGTCTATAGGGAAAGGACCAGTGCTGGTGTTTTCAGTGCCCTCCACCCAGGGGACTGCAAAAGAGGCAGCATCCATATACCCTCTTTTGCAGGGGGGCTCTTCCATCCTGCCGGGACCCCTGTTCTTCACCTCATCCCTTTGGATGGTTTTTGACATCTTGGGGAAGCCAGGGTAGGGAGAGGGACAGGTACCCCTGGGTCCCAGGTGCCCCAGCACACAGGTAGCCCGGCACAAGCACAGATACTGCTGATGCACAGGTGCTCCAGCGCTCAGACACTCCAGGACACAGGGATCCCAGGACAGCACAGCCACCTTCACAAGGATAACCCAGCACACAGCTACCCCAGTATGCTGCTACACCTGCCCACAGGCACCCTGCTACACAAGCACCACAGCACAACGTAGCCCAGTATTCAGACACCCCAGTACAGCACCATGCACACTGAAACCCAACACATGGCTGTACTTGAACAGGGATACCCCAAAACACAGCCCCTGGCACTCAGGTACCATCAGCCCCCTGCCATGCCATGTGCCCTGTGTGGCACTGGGGTGGGCTCACCGGGGTTTTTGCTGTTCCCTGGAGC
Source organism: Corvus cornix cornix (assembly GCF_000738735.6). Classification (NCBI taxonomy): domain Eukaryota; kingdom Metazoa; phylum Chordata; class Aves; order Passeriformes; family Corvidae; genus Corvus; species Corvus cornix. Next base: position 2,906,477 of record NC_046338.1, read on the forward strand.
AGGTGAGGTTGGTACAATTTCCCATTAATCCCAAAGGTCAGGAGCCTTACTCCAAAGGCAATGCCAAAGGCTTTTAAAAATTCCTAGTTGACTTCATTTAAAAAGTGTGAGTGTAGGAAATAACGAAGGTTGCTTCCCCCTGTTGCCACAAATTTACATTCAGCCCACGGACAACGGCAGCAGGGCTGCAGCGTCGCTGGATTTCTTTGGAAGAGTTACCAGAGGCCTGCGAGACAGCTGGAATTCATATTAGAATATTTTTAACGTGCTCTTACAAATACTTTGGCATACGCCTATTCCACTCCTTTTAATGATGTTGACTTCATTTCCTTTAATACGGGGCGAAAAAATGCTACACCAACAAGACTTAATTAAATTAATAAGAAGAAACAATAATAAATAATCCCAGTTGCGTTCCCGCAGGGCTGCAAAATACAGATCGGAGGGTCGGGATGGTAACACCCAACAACTTTCGCAGAGGAGATGTTCAGGCCGGCGCATCCCTGGGCCCCTGCTCTCCTCGCTGCTCCCACTTGCCGTGTGCGATGCGGTGACAGAGGGGCTCGGGGGTCGCCGGGGGTGCGCGGACGGGAACGGGGGGGGCGGGGGGGGGCAGGGGCTGTCCCCGTGCCCGCGCACCTGGGGGTGTGCGCGCACCTGCCCGCGCGCCCCCGCCGCGCGCCCCCGCGCCCGCCCCGCGCGGCACCGCCCGCCCGGGCCCCGCGGCGCCCCCTGGAGGCGGCCGCGCGCGCCTCGCCCCGCCCCGCCCCTCCCGCCGCGCCACCGCCCCCCCCCCCCCGCCTCAGCGGCGCAGCGCCCCCTCCCGGCGGGAAGCGCGCGGGCGCCTGAGGGGGCTGCGGGGCCCGGGCAGCCTTTGCTGCCGAAAGCAGCAAAAATACGGCAAAACCGGGGGAAATACGTCCGTGTTAAAGCCTCCGGGCACCTTCGCCCTCGCTTTGCCCGAGGTTTCCGTCAGCCAGGGTGCGTGTGTCCGATGTCAGCAGAGCCAGGCTCTCTCTCTGCACCCGCCTGCCTGTGGGGAGGGGAAGGTGTGGGGTGTCCCCTGCTCCTTCCTCCGTAATTCCAGAGAGGTTTTGGAGGAGAAGAGGGGGTGCAGATGTTACATTTCCCTAGGGGAAACCATTTCCCACCTTTCCTGCAACCCAACCCGTCGCTGGACGCCATCAGTGTCCCATGTGCGGGGCAGATCCCTGTCCCCAGCGGGTCAGGGAGGGATGCTTGTGCCCTGCAATTGGTGCTGAGGTTCTTTCCGTTATTTATCCAAAGGGTGCTTTGTAATGAGACCGAGCAGATCTCCCATGGGAGACAGGTACGCTCAGAAAAATGGAAGGTGGGCAGGTGGCTTCAGCTTGGGGGAACATTAATACACAAGGACAGGTCTCTGGCTGATGGATGTGTGCTGCCTCCACCTGCTAATTCACACCAGCTGTTGGCGTGACCTATTCTGCCAATGCTCCTAAAGGTGCTTCGTCCCCTTTCCCACTCCTAACCAGCCCAGTAAGGGCAGATCTGGTCACTTAATGCTAATGCCTGTAAGGGTTTCAGAACGCAAAAGTATTTATTGTCTGTTCAGTATTAGTATGTTCAAGTTTTAGCTCTAAAATGCTGCAAACTCTTGAATAATAATTGCCTGTAGCCTTAAGTCTACCACCTTTCTGTCTTCAGCCTCAGCAAAGCAATCCCTCTGCACTTGGGGTGTTGCCTTGAAGGACACTCCCTGTTACCTCCCTAAGTGACACTGATATAAGTACAAGAGGATGAAACACTTCATGTTGGAGGTATAGGTGCATGTATATACTACAGTATTGCTATAACCACCTACAGAAATGTTAACATTGATTTTAAAGGAAAACTCTGCACAGGATTTGTGGTATTTTCCTAGGGCTTTCTGTGACTGGCTTCCAGAACCTCAGGAGAAAACTTCAAACTTTAGGGATTTTAACCTGACAGAGAGCTTTCCAACGTGCTCCACAGAAATGTTTCCTGGCTGCTTCTGTGACTGCCTCTCTTGCTGGTGTTCGCTGAGACAAAATACACATTTTTACCCGACCGGCCCATTTTTTTTACCCAAGTAATAAAATATGACACTAGAGGGCGGCCTGTTAATGTAATTCAATAATGAAGTTGCAGCGACTGCACATGGAGACGCAGCACTGTCCCCTGCTTGGAGCCAGGGCTCTGGCTGGAAGCAGGTCTGGGAACGCCGCCTTCTCCCCCTCTGAGGTAACCACCACTGCTCCAAGACACGGGGAGTATCCTGAGTGTAATACCAGAACCCAAAATAGTGACTATTCCTAAGAAGTGTGATTTTCCAGCAGACCCACGTGACTGCGCTGTCTCATGAGCAGTCCTGTGTTCAGCACTCAGTCCTGTGTGGAGAAGGATGTGGCAGGAGCGATCCTGTCCATTCTCCCATGAGAAACCCATGTCCTGCCCCAAACCGTGGCTCCTACTTTTGCAGGTAAGGGACAGCGCTGCAGTTGCAGCTCGGTTTTAGCCGCCTGCACGGCAGTTCAGTGAGCACAGTCCCTGTTGGTGGCTGGCTCTCAGGCTCTGCACAGCCTTCCCGTGACTGAGGAGGTCTCTTACCATTCCAGAGACCGGTTTCCTTGTGTCAAATGAGGTTAATAGCTGCATGCAATTTAATTAATTAAAGACTGGGAATATTTTTAGAACACCAGACGCAGTATGTGTCAGAAATACCAGGTATTATCTGAGTGTGCAGTGCTGGCGTTATCGATATTTACATTTTGTACCGCCTGGAAGCGAGGCTCTCCTGGTGGGAGGCTGCCAACAGCAACACCTCTTCCCCCTAGATTTAGGATCTGTGTGTCAAGCGTGAGCCAACAGGTACAAGTGACATCAGGCAGAGGTAAGGCCAAGGACACAAGGTGACGATACACTGTGTGCTGGCAGACACCAGTGATGCTGGAGGTTGTCACACATGGACCACACCACAGGTGGGCTTAAGGTATTCTCAAGAGGCTTTCAGTGCTGTGAGACTATCAAAGGTAATTCAGCATGTTCCCCAGAGAACATTTTAAGATGAATTTAACTGAGACTTTCTTATTGTCTGCAGCAGAAATTGGTCTGGAGTTACAGATGGAAATAACTTAAATAAGTGGCCGCTTTCCTGAAAGCTGATGTTCCTTAGCATTTAGCAATAACGTGTCCTCGTTTTTTGCTAAATTGCAAACGAGCAATTAATTCTTCAGCACTTGTGCAGAATACTTTAAAAATGGAAACATGAAAGTCTTCTATTAAAATGAAGTTGATAGTATGCACCTGCCACTAATGTACTGTACACTGTGTCTTCCACTCATTATAGTGATGATTTGGGTTGAGATCAAGTGTCATATAGTGAAAATCACTTCAACATGTGCCTGTTCATATGCATAAACTCCTGTGTACCAGATGGCAAAATATAATGACATCTTAAACAGCTAATTGCATAAACCTTGTAATGCAGATAATTGCTGAACCAAAGTATGAGTTAATAATTTCCCACTGTATTGCCTGGCTTGACACTAATTCTAAAGGAAAGTTGTGACAATTCTAACACACTGAAGTTCACCAAGCGGTAATTAAAACTAGCACTTAAAATCATTCGACTTTCAAACCCTTAATTACAATTCAGTGGAATCACTTTGTAGAAATCTAACATTTATAGATAGTTACATGATAGCTGATATTTCATCATCATTCCTTTCATGGTGGTGTTCTAAGGCAGGCTTCAGGAAGCGCGTAGCTCTCCCTGGAAGCTTAAGGTTGTACTGGTTTCTATACCAGTGGTCACTGGGAGACACTTGGAAAACAGTGGCCAGGACTAGGAGTTTTTCCACAGGCTATGCTTAAGGCAGCATAGTCCTTTTTAATCACCTGGTGATATATAAATGTAAATAAGCATTAAGCCACTACAATGAAATGTATCAGCTTTCATAGCGTGGGTTTAAGAATTGAATTGTTGTGGTTGGTTTGATAACACAACGTACTGACCTCAAAGCCAGGCCTCTAACACATCCTGAGCTGTTACTGTGTATTGGAAAAGCTGCCATGAAGAATGGAAATAGAATTAATGACAGTAAATACAGTTTTAGGAGAAATAAGCCTTAGCAGACAAACGCAATTTCTTTCTTTGATGAGGCGCATCAAATAATATGATGAAGGTAAAGACTGAATGATAAAGGTCAATGAAGAGATGTGATATTCATTTTTTAATGGAGATTAGAATTAACACTGTGTGATATTCTGATCAAAAAGCATTAGAAACAGCAGCAGAGCATGCACTAATTAGATTAGGAATTGGCAAACAGCCTGTTAAAAAGTAGCTATGAATCAGGAGTTGTTATCAAACGGGAGAGTTTTACCAGGATCAGCATCAGGTCAGATGCTAGTCAATGTTTTCTTCAATGATTTGGATGTAAACACTGTAAATTCACAGCTGATAAATCTGAGGGTGACAGGAACATTGGTGGAGTGACAGACAGTGATGAGAATGACACTCCAAATGATCTCAGTTGCTTCATGAGCTGAGCCCATTCAAACACAATTGCTTTTAATACAGACAATACAAGATTATGTGGTTTCTAGTGCTCACACTTTTAAAAAATTGTTGGAAAACTGGAGAGGGTGCAGAAAAGAGCCACAGAGAGGATTTTAGGGGTGAAGAAAGTGCTTAATGGTGAAAGACTTAAAGTGCTCAATCTGCCTTGCTTACTGGAAAGAAGACTGGGACGTGACATGAGTGTAATGTGTAAGTATTTAAGTATCTACAAGATGTGTCTGGAATTATCTGCTGGATACTGATGACATTTTTAATCTTTCAGAGAAAAATGGACAACTGCAAGTTGAAGTCAAACAAACTCAAGTGAGAATTTAGGGGGTTTTAATAGCCAGAGTAGCTGAAGGCTGATTTTCAAGGCGCAAAGTAGATGCTATCTTTTTTCACATTTTGTTTTCAAAGCAAGACCAGAAGACCTGTGGTAACTAAAACCAAGTGAGTGCATTTAATGCAGGGACAATAGCACACAATAAATTGTCATGTATCAAGGGGCTTTTTCTAGCCTTCAGTGCTGAGTCTATATACATCAGCAGTCATTGCATAAGCATTTGGGAGCAGGAACGTACACCTGTGCAATGGAATAATCAAGTAATAACAAGCCTAACACATTTCATGGGCTCTCCAGACTCAGGCCAGGTGTGCAGATATCACACATTCATATATCTCTAATAACGTATTCTTTTTAAAAAGAGACAATTTGTGTGCTGCTGGAGCTACACAAACCCCCCAAAAAGCAGCCCCCTACCAGTAGATCTTTCAGCCCTTGCCTGCCTCCTGGTATGAAATGGCCGATTCCTCAGAGTTCTGTGCCTCTGCTCTGTGGCAAAGGAGAAGCAGTGACCACATCCCTGGCGGTCTTCCACCTGGAAGCCTGTTTTATTCACAATGTGAATCAGACATTCCTGGATGGGAGAGGGTTACAGGCAGAATATTAGCCTGAAACTTCACCCCAAGCCTCTTCTTCTGATACAATTCTGTCTCAGTGATTGATTACTGTAAGAAATGCTGCCAAACACTTGTCACGCTGCTCACACAGCTCTCTTCTGCTCTGGTCATACACACTCACCACAGCAGTTCCCTATGTGTTGTTTGCATCCTACACACTTGCTCCTCTCTCAATACCCAAAAAAACTCAACAACTGTCAAAGCCATGAGCAGGCAGTAATCATTTCAAGACTCTCCAGTACCATCTCATGGTGCCTCCAACTACAGCTCAATCTAATGCAGAAGGAAGAGAAAGCAGGGACCTCATCCCATTTCCTTCAGCTCTGGCATGTTCTTGGAGGTCTCCCATCTAACTTTGGATGGAGCACAGTTCAGCCTAGCCCCTGACCAAAGCTGGGAGCTAAACTCTATCAAATCCAATAGCACAGACAGTTCTGTGCAAGGCTCAGCACAATCCTCTCTGCCTTTTAACATATTTATTAGCCCATGAATCATAACTAACAGGTGTCTAGGTTGTTACTAATTTTACAGACAGATGTAACTGGATCTGATATGAAATACTTTAATGTTCAGGTCTCCTTTACTGCTCCCTGGGGTCTTTCCAGCCACCCCTGCTGTGGATCGACAGCCCTTTCCTCTGTGGGAGCAGCACTGCCATGTACAGCTGGTGAAGATCAGGCTGTTTTTCCCTAGAGAAAGATACTCCAGGGAAGATGCCATTTCTGACAGTTAAAACATTTTCAGTTTATACTAAGCATCCTCTGTAAAACCTCAGCTCAAGGTGATTGTGTCGAGCTCTGCAAAGTAACTCCATTCAGCAGAGCTCACAGTGCATGTGTGGTACATGATGAGATGGCACTTTTTTGTGTGTTCACCTCCTAATTATTTACCTGAGGTGGTCCCTCAGCTGTCTGTAGCTAGCTGGAATTACAGCCTTCCCTCACACACTCCACCAGCTGCATGGAACATGTGCCTCCAGGTGGTCCTGGGTAGTTTTCCCAAGAGGACTATTCTTCAGGGAAATTTCAGTACAAAATTCTGTGAGATTCACGCATTTCATTCATTGCTTACATGTGTAAATGCAGAATGTCATTGATGGCATCTGCCCCATAACTACAACACAACACACTGTCCATAGAAGAGACACTGATAACTCTATAACAAACCAATGCAAAAAAAGACACTGAGCAGCATTATTAATTGATAACTCAAATGCAAAAGATTTGAGGGACATTGAAATTGTCAGTGATAGCAAAACCTGGACAGCTCAACAGTCTCAGGGACTTAGGCAGAGATTGATGCAGTGGCTGAGGACCTGCCTTTGGCTTGCAGTGATGCTGGTGATCAACTCGGAGCAGAAAATTGTCCCACCAATCAACTCAGCATCTTAAAATGAAATACGAGCTGAAATTAGTTGATGGGAAGGATGTTATCTGAGAAACTTCTTTTTCTTTAAAATATCTGATAGATCCAGGATGTGGTGGTACAACGTGATGGTGACTTATTTCTCAGTCTGTGAGTGTAAATTCATCTTCCTCTTTTCTTTCAATATGAAGAAGTCTTGGAAGTCGAACCTGGGGGTAGATTATCTTCCAGAAGTAGAAATCTAGAAAACAAGGCAAAATATGTTGTCACGTCTCTTTACTGCTCCTTGCAACATTATTTCCTGCTTAGGATTTCTAGATACTTATTATATCAATGCACTTGTAGAGTGAAAACAATTTCTGATCGTGGGTTTTATCAAGACAGAATTCAGTACTGAAAACATAGCATGCATTTTGAGTTTTATTAACAAGTACTGCTTAAACTGAATCTCTCCCCATCATTCCCTTTCTAACCAGGATTCAGTAACATTCAAATAGTCCCAAGGTAATAAATATTCACTAAAGAGGAGCATAACTCAGAGTTCTCCTACCTGGCTGTGGTTGCTTGGTGCTCTTCAGAGGAGGAGCCATCTTCTCATCTTGTCTCCTCTTCTCTCCAGGAGGTTTTTAGGAAAGGATCAGCCATCATATTTTACCTTTTCCTAAAAATGCATGCCTGTCTTTGCCATGCCTCATATGTGTCCTGATATCCAAAGACATTGGAGACAGACTGAAAAATCTGTTGGTAGGTAGAGAAAACACTCTGGGAGGAGTGGGCCTCCAGATTCTGTTCTCCATGGAGCAGTTGCTCTCTGCCATTACTCTGATTAAAAACCTTATAATAAAATACAGTGTCATCTTAGAAGGGGAATTTGCTTCCAGAGCTGGTGAAAATCACTGGAGATCTATCATTTCTCCAGATGAACACCTGGCAACTGATTTTCTTTACCCTCCCTAATTTGCCTTTGATTTCTAAGACCCTAAGGCACTTTAGAGATCAGAAAATAGTTCAGTCTATAAAAAAGAAATGCACCTCTCTTCTTAGCATTGGTTCTCAAATTGTTCTTTCACGCACTGCTATCACCATGTGTAATTACTTGCAGGTGTCAGCTGGAACGTGGTGTCTTTTGTCTTCTCAAGTGCTTTGGCCAGCAGGGACCTAACAAGCTTTGGTTTGCTGTGATTAATAGGTTGGCTCTTGGTCTAAATGACCACTGGAAAAGGACATCCTGTAAGATAAGAGCTTTCACTGTCAGTCATATGGATTGCTTCACCTCGGAATGTTCCAAAGCAGCATTGCTGGAACAATTTGGACCTGGGTCTGAAGCCAGTGAGACTTTCGTAGACATGCAGGACTCTGCAATAACTTTCAATTCAGTGGTTGAATTCCACTACGGGCACCAGAACAGGCTAAGAAACCAGTGATCTTGATCACAATTAGGCCTGATTGATACACATTATTTGCTTATCATCTATTCCATATCCCATCAATTTAGGTTCTTAATATGGGCACTTATCACAGCAGTGATTGCTGTCTGCTCTGTTAATTGATGATTTCATTGTTCATTGCACCTATTTATGCGTGGCTGTCAGGAAGGGTTTTGTTGTTTCAGCTATGTGAGCATAAGTAAGAACAGTTCTCCAAATCATCAAAATGGCATTCAAAAATCCTCAAAATCTCCAAAATGGGATTTTGAATTAGGTAGTGGTTTCAGGAAAAAATCTGAAGATTGCCTACAGAAAGAGAACAAATTCTTTAGAGATTTTTGTTGTCCAGCAGATTGGCTGCTGGAGGCTTTTCAGGTAGCAAGGAACCTCTCCCAGGAAGCTTCTGCAAGGCTCTGACATTTATAGAGTGGCTGTTGGTGTTGCATAACCTCAGGAGCATCATTATCATTGACCTATTGTAGAGCTGCCACTATTTCATGTCCTGTGTTCTTCAGCAGAGCAATGCTTATCTGTGCTTTTCTTAACTCACATCTTGTCGGTAAGAGCTTTTTTCTGTGTCTCATGTTTCTATTTAGGATATAGAGCAAGAGGAAGACAAAGAGGCTCTAAAAATTAGAGAACTTGGAGTTATGAGCTGGTTTTATAAATTTTGGGCAGGGTTAATTTCTTAAAGATAATTCTCATTTTGTATTTAGTTCAAATAACAGATTCTAATGCTATTTAAATTTTGCTGTTTCATTTTTAACCTCCATTATTTATCAATTTCTTTAAATTGTTTGGCTTGTTCACAGCAATTTTTAGGGCTTCTTCCCCTCGACTATTTTATCGTGGCATTTGAAGGGATCTCTGTATAGTCAAACACTACTTTATGCAGATCCCATTGGGGCTATTCACATATCCATATGTGCACACAGTTCCCACTAATGCTTGTCAATGGGACTTAACATATGAGCATGGACATGAGAATAGACCCCTTGCTGGGCACTTGACTAGATGGGGGTTTTTTTTTTGATGTTGATCCAGATCACTCACAGCAAACGTGGCTGTTATTAGAAATCACTGCACTTAACAGGACCACCGAGTGCAACCTCCCTTCCCTTCTCCTTCTTCCACACAGGAGCTGCTTGATGGGGTTTGCAGGCTCATGGTAAATATTTCTTAGACACAAACGGGAATCCAAGGTTAATGCATAAAGTAGCTTTATTCTGTGTGTTCCCTTCTGTTTGCCATGAAACAGTATACAGTTAAGTCACTCCATTAAAGAAAGGGCAGGTTTTTTAAGGAATTAAGTGGGACTTGGATGTTTGGGCTCTGTGTGTGGCTCCACCTAGGCAGGATGGTTGGAGCTTTAACACCCAGTAGTTACGAAAACAAATGGAAAGCTGAGCTAACTTTGAGTATTTACATTTTATTTCCGTGTACCTGGTTTTAGCATCTTTTGTGGTTCTTGTAACTGTGGGCTCCCCACTCTGCTGGAATTCACGTGCCTATAAGTTAAGTGATGACAGAACATTTTCCATCGTGAAGTTGAAGTCTTCAATATGTTTTGTAAAACTGATGCATCTTGTGCCATCTGCAAGCCCACTCCACTGTGCAATTCAGGGAGATGCAAATGTTGAATCAGTATTTTTTGTTAACCATATGAAAATAATTACTGATTTCAGAGTAATTTGTAATGAAAATGTGTCCACATCTGAAAGAGGAAATGACCTAGTCAAGACATGTTCTCTCAATCTCTTTTCTGCTAGGAGGTTTCCTGCTTTTAAGCCACACTTTGAGATTTTGGATGGTTGTTTTGATCCTTGGAGAAGTTTACTGAGCTATAATTCTGGGTGCACTAGGGACCAATGAACTGAAGTAAAGTCAAACATGGGCAGGAAGCACAGTGTTTCAATAGCCAGCCCTTCAGGAATTTACTTAGTTTAAATCTTCACTTTCTACTTCACTCCATGCTTTCAGGTTTTCCCTACTGGCACTAGAAGCATGAACAGGCCTCTAACAGTACCAGGATAAAACAGTGTCTGTTTTCCAGAGATCTGGTGCTGATCCCCCCAGCTACATTGTGGGCAGAACCTCGTACCAGGGCAGAAATCTTGAATTTAGTCCCTGTGGACATCAGACTGACCTCTGGCTAAACTGGGGCCACATCTCAGGACAGAACCAAATAAGAGCAATTTCAGCACACAGTGACTCACAGTTATCCATCTCCCAAGGCTGGCTGGTCAAGGTTGGCCAGTCTTTTCTGTTTTAAAGCTTGAATTTCAGTGCTCATAACTTTACCTAGTATTAACCATCAGAAGACATTTTCCAAAATTCATGTTTTTGTCAGGCTGATTTCCTTCTAGAAAACTTTTACTCAAACTAATTCATCTATTCATAAGAAAGGTTCTAGGAAATATTTTTCAGTGTTACTGTTCTCACAGTTTGACCCTGTAAAGGTCTGATAACATCCTGGTTTGAAAGCAACAATCAGGAGACTGGCCTACATCATCTGTTTCTCAAGAAATGTTTTATGGAAGTCTCAAAAATCCATCAAATCTCAAAAGCCTTTACAAACTTCACATTTGCTTGTGCTCAGCAAAAATTTTACAGCATTAAACTGCAAAAGTCAGAGCAGTTTTACAGGGAGGAGGCACCATTTGGGCAGAGTGCACAGACCCTGTCTTGCCAGGGAGTTCATGAACACCTCTCTACAATGTTTTTTCAAATATTTGCTAACTTCTGGGTGCTCAGTCTTGCATTCCCAGGATGTCCTGTGAACATCTCCACTTCATGTGCAATTAAATGTCATTTACAAAGCAGGTAATGAGTTAAAATAACCGTGCCCCTGTTGCTTAGGAGGAAGTATGTCTCTTAGCTGGTACTAATGGATGGCAGCTATTAGTTACTCCTACATTAAGGTGCATTCATATTGAAATTTTCTACTGTCATTACAATGCATTTGATTAAAATGCATAAGAATTACACACTAAATATCATGTGGCTGGATGGAAGCGTAATTTAGCTGAGTCTGCAGATGCAGTCATGCAGGTGTTTCTGTAATTCTGATTCACTTGGTAAAACTGTTGATGTTCAGTGGCCCTCAAATCACATAACCATCTGTGGTTCCATTCCTTGTGAAAGGAATTCCTTGTGCCTTTTATCAAATATGATCACTGGATTCCAAAGCAAAACTTTTGTGAATTAGGCAACATTTAAATGTTGGGTGCTTTGTGAGGAGGAGAGGTATTACATATATCAGGTATTTCAGCTTGCGTTTGTTAACCACAGAGCTACTGCAAGAAGAGGATAAATCCTGGGGTCTTTGTGGGAACCTTATCTCACTCCAAGGAAGCATTATGCTCTCTTAAATAAGAAAAATTAATATGTAAGTCTGGATTGTGTCTGATTTGAGGTTTTTGAAACTAAAAAAGTCTGGTCTTATGCATCTCCCTAACAAAATGTGCCTGAAAAGCACTGAATGTGAGTTTTTATAGGTAGATTCACATTTTTTGCCTAGACCTCATATCAATAAATACAATCTTAACAAACGCAACTATTGCAGATTTAGTTTTCACAAAACGCAAGATAATGCCAGGTAATTTCAGTGCAGAGCCAGAGAGCTGAGCCCAACACCAGGTGGGTCCACAACTGCCAGCAGAAGCTCCTCTGTCCTTACAGACAGGCTCATGTCCCATTTCTTTGCTAGACTGAGAACTTCTCCAAGCCAGGAAGCCACAACTGGGAGCAAAAGACGAGGAAATCGGAGCAAATAGGTGAGGAAAGCAGGGACAGAGCTACAGGAGCTCTGGTTCTGTCGAAGGGCTGTGGCTGGGGGTTTGCAGTGCAACTCATTGCTGACCTTGCTATGGTGTTTTCCAGCCTATAGTGCTTTCCAGGCTGGGAACATCCAGCCCTTCACTCCATTTGGAATCAGACTGACGTAACTTTTAGAGAATCACAGACTTGACATCATCAGAACACAGTGTGAAGCAATCTAGCTAATGTGAAGTTTTGTCTAGAAAGTCTTTCAGGGTTGAGCATAGTTTGAAAGAAAAAAAAAAACAAGGCAGAATCACAGGTGGTTTCCTCTTTACCTCAAGGATCACTGTGTTTACATATTTTGAAAAAGTGACTGAGCTAATTTATAAGAGACTTTTATTTTTAAGGAAAAATAAACACATCACAAGAATTGTAGTCCATCAGCAACATATGGAAATGAGAAAAATCTGTCCTCGGTTGATGAAATATTTATTTATCATTGAAATTCCAGACATTTGCATCCAGTGTAAGGGCAAAACAAATCTTATGCATAACCTCCTAGAGAATTCTGTTAAGAGCAGTTTTGGATACCTGTAAGTAATTACGCGATCACATTCTCTAACGGATTTAATTTGGGCCAAGTAGCAACTACTGTATGTCCAAAAAGATAATGAATTAAAGCAATGCTTTGGCATATCCCCTTTCTGAAATGTTAGCAGCCTCTCAAGTGACTTGAAAAATGGGCTTCAATAAATGGACAGGAAAATATAAGCAATTAAATTCAATCAATAAAGCTGTCCTTGACCAAAGTCCAAACATTAAAAACAACTCCAATTGAATTATGAGAAATCCTTTTCTGATTTTAACTAGATTAGTTTAATCACATGTGCATTGAAGTTGCGTGCCATTCCTCACTAAGTTTATGGAAACAAAAAGCTCCATACTGCTCCCTGTCCCTCACTTTAGCCCAGCTCTGCTTTTCTTAAGAAGAGGTTTCTTCTGATGAACAAGGTCACTAACTCAGAGGAAAATAGCAGAGCAGGGTTCCAGGTAACAGCCCTGGTTTCCAGTCTTCTCTCCCTTTGCTTCACTTCCACGGAATCCCTTGTCCCCATAACTACTCCATCTCTTTCCTTCCTTTTGTTGAGAAACAGAAACATTTCCAAAACCCTGAAAAATGTAAACCTCTCCCAAGTCACAGAGTAACTGGAAGGTTTTTACAGCACCTCCTCCCCCCATTCTTTCTTCAGCTTTTATTCTACTGTACTGATATAGCTGAGGATAAATATACTAACAAAATCAGGGGTGCTCCAAATTATGGTAAGAATGTACATACACATGGAAATAAGCAAACTGGACAGTACAAATTCTTTAGAAGTAAAAAAAAAAAGACAAACTCAGAGACTTCTGGAAAAAAATATTTTTGCAACAATCAGTTATTTCAAGAACCATTACAAATAACAGAGTGTGTCTATATTCAAATCCTCCCTGAGAAGTGCAGCAGGGAAATTCAAACTCTTTGCTGGAGCACCTCCCTGTTGCCTCAGAGAAAACAGGAGTTCACCTCTCCCTTCCCCAGGGACCCAGGAACAGCTGACAAATAACTTCACACAAGCCAGCCAGCCTTCAGCTGGGAATCTCTACACAAGTCTACTTTGCCTGCAGGAGATCCGAACCAGTAACACCTGTGAGCTAAACATTGCTTGGCTGGTTCTCTGAGCTGACCTGTACAATGAAAGTAATCTCCTATATTCAGAAGGAGAATATAATATGAGGTTATTTTAGATCTCACCTTTCAGCCACAAAGCACTTAAGATATGAAATAGGTGGATCTGGGGAAATAATTCATAAGTAGCCAGGTGTTAGTTGAATTTTTTCTCTTAGGGGACCTGAGGTTCTTCAGCAATTCCTTCCAAAACGAAGGCTGAATTATGACAAAATTATTTTCCTCAGATAAGGGACAGTGGATCAGAAGCAAAGTCATTTCCTGTCCTATAAGAAGAGAATTAAAACATTGCGACCAGAAAGAGGGAGGAAAAGGGCTGGGGGCAATGGGCTTGCTGGATCTGCAGGATGACTCTGGAGACCTTCCCATGAATGCATCCCCACAAATGCTGTGTCCAGATTTTTAGTGGACACAGAGCCAAGTGTGACAAAACTTAATATGAAATACTACATTATTGTATATTGTATATTGAATATCGCAAACCAATGCCTGGCGCTGCAGTTATGAGAATAGGAAAACTCACATTGATGAAGTCTCCTACTGACTTTGTCTTGATCACATTGGCCGATATTTCACTAATGTGTCAGGAGATCAAGATGAGCAGAAGGACACCTGAAAAAAGCAACTCCCTTCCTTACTGACAGCAGAACCTCTGCCTTGGACAATCTCTAGCTGTTTGCACACATACTGGGAAGCCCAAGGAGCTTGTATTCCCTTAGCAACCAAAGTTGGCACCTGTGGTATTTGTTTTCAGCGACTGACACCAAGAGTTTGAACTTACATCTGTTTTACTGAATTATGGTAAAACAGTCTTACTAACTGCAAAAAGCAACTCTCATTTGGACAATGCCATCCAGATCCTTTGCAGCTTGTGCTGCCTGTAATTTCACTTCACGTCCCACCCAGAAATACAGGAAACTGCACAGCACAAGGACATGACATGTCTTGTGCAGGCTGGGTCCTGACAGCTTGACCTATTCCCAGCTTTAAAACTTGCTTATGTAGAAGTTTTCCTGATGTCTTTTATAGTTTGTTCGTAAAGGATTGTCCACGTGGTGCCTTATCAAAAACTGTGGAATGAGTCCAGGAGATGGCAACAACATGAACTGCTGTGGGGGATAACAAGGACTCTGTTATGACTGGGAACGTTTGCAGTACTATAAATAACTCTATCAATATTGTGATAATGGCACTTTAAAGAGGTCTATTTTACAAGTGTTGAATGTAAGAGAGACCACAGCTGTGCTCATTAATTCTGAAGTATGCTCCTCTCTACGTACAATTTGCAGGTGTAACAATAGGAGTGTTGACTCAGTGCAGGTCTAGCTAGTGTTTGGATTAAAAAAAAGGTCACAGTAGCATGATTAGTTCTTAACGAGCCTTTATTGTGTTTGGCAGAGGGAAGGCAAATGATGATAGTTTAATTGAAAACAATAAAAGTAAAATGGAACTTTGTTACAGAATTTAGCTATACGTAAATAGCTTCTCCCCCCCAAAGAGCAAGTACCGTAATTGACAGCAGTAGATCTTTTGATAATTAATTGCAGTAAATTATCACTTGGCACAAAGAAGGCATAATTCTAATTAATTTGCAACCTTTCCAGCATAACACTGAATTGAAAATGGCACTGCTGTAATTTTTTTGAAGCTAATATAGAACTGGAGTACAAACAACATTGTGATGCTTTCTTGTGTTTCCCTTGTTTGGAGTTGAACCGGGGTGATTCGGCCCTCTCCACACAATTGCTGTATCTCGCAGGGATGACCCAAATGGGCAGGAGTTTCCTGCACAGTCAGGATTAATCTGCCACAGCATGGGATAATATAATTATGTACAGAGATCCAGGCAGAGAATGGGTTCAGCTGGGGTTCGTCTGGGACATCCGGGGCTGCACAGTGTCCCTTTCACTGTCCTTTAAATCTAGGCTTGGTTAAAAATGAAGGTTTGTGGTAATGTGGACAGGCCAGACTGTTTGAACTGAGCTCAGAACTGCAATGTCTGTCAAATCCAACAGTTAACTTACAAATGAATTTTTTTTACCTCTGGGAACACAAATCCCCCTTGGCAACTGCAGGGCCGAGCTATATGGCAAGTCCTCTTGAGGATGTGTGATGGAAGGAGGTCTGTAGAGGCAGCCAGCTCACAGCACTGGCAGCTTTTAACTTCAAGGACTGCCGAGATGCAATGGCCAACAAATCCGTCTTAAGCAGGATGCTCGGTGAGTGCTTATGGATGAGGTGCTGTTCCTCTCTTATCATAACCAGAGTTCACAGCGATGCTCCCCAGCTAATGATTTGTTAATGGAATTAAGATCTGGGCCCCAATCTGTGACTTTGCAAACAGCCCACAACTCTTCTGTGCCTCAAAACTTCTCGGTGTCCCTGGGAGATAATATTTACCTCCCGCACATCAGTGTTGTGAGAATAAATTAACTTTGGGAGAGTATGTTGAGCTCCTTGGAAAACAGTTACTAAATAAGTGCAAGTATTATCATATATTAAATCAGATCAGCTATTAAAAACAAGAACAAGTCCTCAGATCTGTAGTCTTCGCTACATCAGTTTCTCCCTCCTTTGCTGATTACTGTTAGCCTTGATAATAATGAACTCAAAGACGATATTAACAGCCTAACCTATACTATGATTTAATCTTGATTGCCACAGATCAAGGTTTGATTTAATTGCTCTAGAATTAATTAGGAAGAGAAACAAGTTATAAAAAAGAATTTTCTCTCTAAATAAAGAAACTGTTTACATTCAATTGGAGTTCATGTTAGAACAAATCATTAAGCTATAAAAGATTACATCTGGGCTAGAATTAAAGTCAAGCCGATTCATTAACCCAAATGGTAGCGCAGAGATTACTAACATGGTATTTCTGCTTTGGTGATCAAAGGATCAAGGATACATGACCAGATGACCCTAACTGAAGAAATCTCCACTGAATTTTGTAAATGAACTTGAAAGTACTCAGAAGATAGTTGTGTCAACGTGGAGAATAAATTTATCCTGGTAGCCTTACTTCATACATAAGGAAAAGGAAAGAAAAGATAATGGCACTATGGCAATACTTTATGAAGTACATAAAGCAAGAATATTTTCCTTGAGTTATGGAGGAACCTTTTCCAAATTGTTTATAGATGTCTGTTAGAGATTTTGAAATAAAGGGAATTTACAGTCAAAAACTTAGTTGCTATTGCCCTGTCAATGACCTCATCACACCTGACCTATAGGGAGTATCTTCTGCTGGGCTAGCCCATAAATCAGCCTGCAGGCAAAGCCTTTCCCTCAAAAGCTGAATTAGGTATGATAGTTTTATTGTGTGAGCTACTGTTCACCAGGGACTGAGTAGAATCTGCTGCTGTATTTCACTCCAGAGTGCAGGACAGATGAACTCCAGCCTTGGTCCCAATGGGGAAGGTCCAAGTCTGTGCCTCACTGAACCCCTGAACATACAGACTCTCAACTCATCATTGGGAAGACTGCAGATGCTTTGTCAAGGTAATGCTTGGAAGTATAAGCTCAGTTTGTTTCAAGTTTTAAGTAAGAGTGATTCACTTAAATGCTGGAAAATAATAGCAGTGTGACTTCTTTTGAAAGCCTGGTATAGACATTAGTGAAATCCTGTGTATCCCTCTGTGGACAATCAAGAGTCACTGAGCATAGGAACTTCCTGAAGAGGGAGACTATGATTCTTGTTAGAAAGGGGAGGAATTGGATGTGATAACTAGTGATGGACAAACTTCAAAAGGTTCAGGGCTTGTGCTTGTTTTGGATAACCATCCAAGAGTTTTGATGCATATCCAAAGTTTATCTGGACCTCCTGCGCCTGTAAATATTGGGATGGAAATCTTGCAAGAACAGGCTCTCTCAAGAGGTTTTTTCTCTTTTGGTATTTTGGGCAAGCATTTTCTTGTCACGCTGGAGATACAACAAAAATAGTAATGAAAAGACATAAAACCTGTTCTTTAAGGGTACTTCATCAAGTCTAAATCAAGAATAAATATAAAAGCTTCTCTTAAAAAGATTTCCACATTGCCAGACCTTCTTGTGGTTAAGAGGGACAAACTTATAAAGTAAATGGGGAGAAATATGTCCCAGTTCTTTCTGAAGCTTAACTGTGCTACAGACCTTTTGGCTTGGGTATTGCTGTCATTTAATCTACTTTGGTACAATTGCTCTTATGTATAACACACATAACAATGCTGCAGAGATTTCTGGACAAATGAGATGTAGATCAAGGTAGCAGGAATACCGGCATCCTCTGAAATGTTGTTTGTGTACATGGCCATTAAATGAAATAAACCCTAATTTCCAAAGGCCAGACTTTCCATGAAATCTCATGCATGTTTGAGAAAGTTTTTATATGTGTATGCACCCATGTACTTTTCCGTAGTTCTCCATAGGCACAAAGTAGTTTATAGCTGCTGAACGGTTTAAATTGGTTTTGTAGAGGAGTGTTTTTGGTTTACCCATTAAAAATATAGTTATAGCTAAAATATATATAATATATATAAAATGTAGTATAACTAAAATATAGTTATACAGAGTAAAATTTCCTTGGCTGATAAGAAGAGGGCTCCTGAAGCTGATAGAGGGATCTGGCCTCTCCCTCAGGCTGGAGCAACAGAAAGTGGGCACCCTTCTAAGAGCTCTTTCCAGGACTGGCTGGAGATGAATCAGTAGGTTCAATTAGGTTTGTTTTTGGAAATGTGACCAAACTCCTGAAGCCAGGGATGACCTTCCTATATGTTTGTTTTACTACTGGCAAACAGTTTAAGTCCACACCATTTCTGAAACACCAGCTTAGGCAGGGGAGAGTTTCCTGTGACTGAGTAACCTTGGAGGACACCTAAACCTGAGGCTCAGGCCTGGTGCCAAGGCATGGGGCAGCACCTGCCCCCCTCAGCACTCAGAGCAGACACTGAGCACAGAACCTGCTTTGTAAAAGCATGCAGTGTTTCAGAGAAAGTTCAGTAAAACAGGTCTATTGATTAAACCCACCATTGTTTCAGGTATGGGTGTTATTTGCAGGTTTGGAGAGGAAGAGGTGCCCTCTGCCCTGCCTCTCAGAGAAAGGATAAAACCAGTAATATTTCCACTGTGGCTAGCACAGACCGGTGGGAGAGGCTGTAAGAGAAGGTTCTCCCCCATGGTGGCTGGGGGAGAGGAATTTGGTTCCTCCAGATAGGAGTTGCAGGGGCAGATGCCTCAGATGAGGTGTTGCCACTCCTTTTCCCTAAAGACCAGGATGAAATAATGATGGGGAGAGTTGATGGCTGAAAGGCTTAAAAATACTGGTTAATCTTTTGGCCAGTTCACTTATGGAACCATAAGTGTCAAGAGCACTTTAAGTAAGTCACAGCAGTACATGGCAACTAGGATGGAAGCAAGACCTGGGGAGGGACTTCCTTTGAAGACCATGCTGGTCACGACCAAACCGACTTCTTTTCACAACAGAATAAAAAACCCTCATGTCTTTTATGGGGTGAGCTTTGAAGAGCTCTGAGAAGGACCCCAGCAGGTGGGGTTCACTGCTGAGCAGGAGCTGGGAGCTGATCTGTAAGATGAGACTTTGTGGTTCCTCAGTGCTGGGAAAGAGGCCAAAGCCCTTTGGAACCCACAGCTAGCAACTCCTAACCTGTAGTCCAGCATTATCCCTACATGGACACGGTATCACTTAACCATTGGTTAGTCATTCTGAATGTTTGTTAAGAAGCTGTAGCCTGCTATTTCCATCTACCTCACAGGCTGAAGTTGTTGCTGCCTGCATGTCTGAGCCAGTGGACCTGGCCATATTCCTCTCCCATGGCAGCCAGTGACCTAATCCAGCTCCAAGTCCATGGGAGTGTCTCTGTTGACTCCAGCAGAATCTGGCCAGGGTTTTGGGGACCTGGCAAAGCACATGGAGAGCAGCACACTGGGCTCTCCCAATGAGCACTGCAGCTCCTGTGTGCTGAGGGAGATGCTGTATGCCCAGGGAGCACAGTTTGGCCCCTTCGTAGTAGCAACATCTAAACATGGGATGGCAAGTAAATAAACCCATACGAACCCAGCCAACGCATGCAGCAAAAATTACCATCCTGTTCAGGAAGCAACAAATCAGGTCACACATCGTTGTCAGAACTATTTAAATTGTCATTGGCCATGTCACCCTTTCTTTTTTTAGCTGCCTCAGTAAGCCACGTTTTGGCATCTTTGTACTCAGATGGATATATCTTCAGTAGTGCACATGAAATCTAATGTGTTAGTAACTTGGGGAATAAATTTGCATCCAACACTCCATTATTTTTATCTTGTTTTTCTCTTTAACCAAGTCACAAAAAGTCTACACTTCAATCTCCAACTATTCCAGAACGGTACAGCAGAATTAGGCAAATTAATTATATATTGACATAACAGCACTAAGAATAGAGATCTCTACAGAGCTTTGCAAAAAGAGGCTTTTCTACAGATGGAAAAACTTAGACACAGAGTTAAAGTTAGTTCTGTAAAAAACTCCCACAAGATGAAAACAAGTAGTTCAAGTGTCTGCTCATGTAATCAGGCTTGGTTCCTTGGTTGTTTTTTTCCCCAGTGTTGGCTTTTGGCTGCCCCAGAGTTGTCAAATAGACCCTGGAAACTGGTGGGGAGGTGAGAAGATAAACCTTGCACAGGGTTTCAGGCATTCAAGGGATAAGACTGGCTGAGGTGCATAAATACCGGATCTAACCTACATACAAATGAGGCCTTTAACGGGATCAAGGTAGCAGCTCATCACTGGGAAGGCTTTGGTTTGCTGCCATCCAAGAATAGGCGCAGAGCAGAAGACCACCCTTGCCCTCACGACCTCCCTGTCCAGAGGCAGGTCAATGAAGAACAGAGATCTACAGAGCCAAACTGACACAAAATATTTGTTAATAGAGAGTTTCTAGATTTGCACGAGTGGGTCTATTCCTTATTTCATCTTCCCGAGGCAGCCCCCTTTTCCCTGTACTCTCAGAAAGCAGAAACAGCAAGTGAGGTGAGATGCTCACTGCCATTCTCACATTCTGTGCTAAATTATACTTCCCTATTTTAGGTACTAAACAATTGAAATGAAGTTCGTGTCTCCTTGGTGCTTCTGACCTGTTTGGCATGTTGGAGTTCCTTTGGCAAAGGGACAGGTAATGTACCCACCAACTAATGAAGGGCACCCAGTGAGAGCTCTTATGTTTTTTAAAAAATAATCCTATTGGTAATCATACAGATAGCAGAGTCAGACTTTAAAATCATCCCATCCCTACAGGGAACAGGTCTGTAGAGATGCTCTCTGTGTGGAGAAGGATGGTTCAGTCCCAGTGCCTTTTCAGTCTGGGGCCTCTTCAAGAGCTGTGGTGGGGTTTTGTGAGGTGGGAGCCCCACCACCACATCTCACACCAGCCACTGACAGCTGCAGAACGCTAGCTGGGTCTTTCAATGCAAGCCAGTGCACAGCTGGGCAGTATTCCTCACATTTTTCTCAAAAAAATCTGAAGTATCTTGGGAGAGGAATCTGCATGATATGCAGGAGGAGAGACAGGGGGCTCCCCTGCCTGCCCTCAGAGTAGTCACCTTCCACACACTTCCGACACTGCCCTGTCATGACAGGGCTGGTTGGGCAGGGTACTATCTCTACCCCTGCCAAAATGTGAAACTGGGCAAAGAACCTTTCCCTTTGCCTTGAGAAACCCAATGGATGGCTGATCTCAGCCAGCTGTCTGGTGACTTCTTTATTTCTCAAGGCATGGTGTTTCCAGGTGTGATTAAGTAATCAACCCATTTCCTGAAGGCAGCTGAAAGTTGGGAGTGTTGGTAATGAGGGAAGTCCAGACTCAGTTTTACAGATGCAGTATTTTACACAATGTTAGTAACACAGTTTGAGGGAAATCTGTAGCTGAGAGAAACAGGAGACTTTTCTGTCTCCAAAGTGAGATGTGTACCAAATATGAAGTCACTGCAGCTGATTTTACAGATTTTCTGAAATACGTGAGTTGTATATTCTCAAATATTCAGCATTTACTGTCAACTTTTTGGAACTTCAGTAAATCTTTTATGAGAATTTTGCTATTCGGCCTCCAAAGCTGCTGGGGGAGATGTGCAGAGTCCTAAAGGACAGATGAATATGAGCTACCCTGGAACTGCAAAAATAATATTTTAAGGTATCTTAATTGGAAATTCTAAAAAGAATCAGAGTTTTAAGGAACCTGGAAAATCAACCCATGTATTTTAGCACCTGCAGGAGCTTTCAAAACCCACAACTAAAACCCCTGGCCTTGATTACAGATATCTGATGAGTCAATGTATTCAATCTTTGGTCAAAAGGTCACTTCACTGAATTCCAAAACACACTCTTTTTTTTTTTTTTTTTTTTAATATACATGGAATATTACCATAGCTGTTACTCTGCTCTTCTGAATAGCATCAATTGTAATGCTGTAACAATCTGTGGGGGTGAGGTTTTGCAGCTGGCTGCCTGATTTGAGCTCCTTGGAGCTGCAGGCCTGCAGTAGAGCCAACTCCAGGCTCTGCTGCTGGTGCAGGAAGATCTCCAGACTGAGCCATCAGAGATGGCGCAACTCAGTGTGACAGACAGCAATAGGTGTCTGCAGCCAAGATGTAGGTGTCAAAAATATTAATTAGCATAAAAAAGCACCTGTTCTAAACTGATAGCTTGAGTTGGAGATGGTGAGATAATGCCAGGTGATTGCATTGTATCCCAAGGGAGCGATCCTGTGATGGGCAAGATGAATTCCTCCCTGGAAGTGCCCCTCTCTTCCTTGACTGCAAGGCAGCTGAACAGCTGTTTCAGAGGTGACGCCTAGATGTTAGGCAGTAAAATGTAACTGAGGTGAATCCACCCTTCATGCCCAGATGTGATGTGCTGTCTTTGTACACGCAGTGTACATCTGATGCAAGACCTTAACAGAGCTCTAAAAAACAAGGTTAAAGCACAGACCAGTAATTACAAAGATCACAACTCCTAGGATCTGGATGCTACCCCTCTCACAGCCTGGGCATATGAATCTTGGAAAAGTAATCTTGGGCGGGATTTTTCTGGGTGTTTAGGTGTGAAATCGTGTCGGTTCCAAGTGATTCGTCCAGCTTGTTGTCAATCATTTAAGCATCTAAAGGCTGCTAGGATTCTTGCCTTTAAAAGTCTGTCTCCACTTCCCTGTTTTCAAGACGGCGTGGCCCCTACCTGCTGGGCAGGATTGCTGTCCCCAGCGCTTTGAGGTCTTTGGGTGGCTGATGCTGCTGGTTAAAAGTGCAGGCTGGTCATGAATTTCAGATTGTCTTGCACGTGGTGGAGTGCAGACAGCACAGCCCCCGGGCCCCGCTGTGCCGAGCACTGCCACAACCAACCTCAGACTGCGGCGACAAAATTCTTAGCGCCAACTGGTCTGTGAGATCAGCTGCTCCCTTCCTCCTGGCTTCTTACTCCTTCTGCTGTGTGACTCAAAGGCCTGACAGGAAGCAGCACCCAGGTAGTACTTACTCTGGTCTCTGTTATACCAGCACCAAAACATTTGCTCTGTTCCTTAAAATGCAGCTTCTGAAGAGAAGAATAGCCAGTTTTCCCTGTGTTGCCGGAATCTGGCTTGAGCACGGCACAGGAGCAGGCGGGGGGGGGGATGCGAGTGGGAGCGTCTGTACACTGCTGGAGCCTCCCAGTCAGTTTCCCATCTCTCCCAGTAGATGATGCTAAAGCGCGATTGTTTTCAGCAATTTTAAGGAAGTGGAAGATTTTATCAGGGGAAATCCGAGGTGGTAAGAAGGCTTCTGGGGCTCAGTGCTGGAGGGGAACATACTGCAAACATCCTGAAAATTCTGCGGACCAGTTTGCTCTGGTTTTGTTTTATTAACAACTTGAATAGTAACAGGGTTAGAGGTTATGTGGGTTTTCAGGATTTTTAAGCAGACCTACGTTTACTTGTGTATTTTTGCAGTCCTTACAGCTCAAGCACAGCACCACTTCACACTGTCTTACCGTGCCACTTCTTGTCTCTCACCATCACAGAGCTCCTCACCTTCATTTCCATACCATATTTCCTGACCTCTGTTCAGGCCAGTCAGACACATTCGAGGTAAGTAATTTGGAATGAGATACTTAACAAGAGTTGAAGCTTTCTGGTTGCTTTTGAAACGTGCAGAAATGTGTATTACTAGAAACAAAGCAGCATTTTGCCTGTAAATGCTGCTAAAGTTCAGATATGTTTAAGCTCTGGACGCTCTCTGGAGCCAGGAGAAGAAATGTTTCTGGAGTGGGAAGTGTAGGCTCAGATATACATTTTTCTGGAATTTAGGAAAATTACTGGGAGTTTGGCCTAGTCTTTACTTCCATTAGAATTTTTCTGAGGACTTCTATGGCAGCCAATATAATTCACTCTGAAATGAAATTTTAAAGTCCAGAGATTCATCTGGAAGTTCTTAATAAAAACAATAAACATACAAACTTACACTCACTTCTTTTAGTTAGAAAAATTGCCTACATTTTTTCAGTTGGATACTTTCTGTACTTCTACAGCTGAAAAGTCTTTTTTACCCCTCTTTTAAGAAAAAAGACAAGTTATGAGTCTCTTTATGAGACTTCTGGGGTCCAGGCCATTAGTCCTGCACTGATGTGCCTTAGGAAACATGCACAAGGTCCTGTCTTCGCAGGCAATTTAGAACAAAGCATATTTTGGGAAAAGGATGTACAGAAATACAAAAGATTTCTCTCGATCCCATGTCTGGCATGTGGGCAGGCTCAGAGGAGAACTTGATTCTCCATCAAGGGCTGGGTCTGCTGGACCATTATTGCTCCATGTTAATACATTCATCAATGATACACCAGAGCTGTTGGATATAACACCACGACCTCCCCCCTTCCTAAATTCCTGTAGGCAAACAGAGCACATGTCAGGGATCCAGCACTGATGTTGCCTTGTCCCTGACTGATGCAGTTCCTTGGGTCAGGAATATATCCTGGGACAGTGAAGAATGCATCAAGATACATGGATAGGTTTGTTTTCTTCAAAGCCCTTGGACTAGAATCAAATTGCCTGGAGGGAACTTTTAAAGAGTCTTTTAGTCTCTTTTAAGAAGAGAGATTCTGCAAATATTACCGGGTTTGCAGGTTTCTTGCACTGACTGCATTGGGTTTTCTTGGATTCTCCAGAGATGATGTCTATTTGGTGCACATGGCAAGCAGCCACTGTAGAGTCTGTTCAATAAATGGAGGTGTATCCCCTACTCTCTGGAGATCATGCCCATCAAACTGGGCTTTCTTCTTCACCCGTCTTGGGAAAAGGTTATCAACAGGAATTGGGTGGATGGATGTTTTACAAAGGTAGTGGACAGGACGAACCCAGTTCTATGTGGGCTTTTATGGTGATGGATGAGGTGGAGACCAAGCCAGGTGGCTGTGGAACAAGAAAGTTTACTAAAAGCAAACTGCAAGACAGCTGGAAAACAGCCTGATGGGCTCTTGGATCAAATTCTAAACTAAATGAGAGTATTATCCTTTTGGGATAGGGCGACAACAGCAAGTATGCAAGGGCAGAATGGATGGTGGGATTTGTAGAGAAACTCCAGGAGAAAGATCCATAATTACATGAAGTGGCGATGAATGGGAAGTACAGCATGAGAAATCTGACAGAATTGTGCTCTTTCCACCCTAAGTAAGGCAAAGTATGAAATTCAGTATGTAAGAGAAAAATGGGATTTTTCTCTGTTGTCAGTGACCTTCAGTAGCTTTTACAAGTGGAGTTGTTATTTAAAAAAGAGTGGCAAGAGCTTACTCCACTTTGCACTTTGTCACTATTTGAGAGACTTGGAAAAGAAGGATAAATATGGCTCATACAGACTTTAAAATAGCTAAATGCAATTGCCGAATGAATTACTTCAGAGTTACATGCAGTTATTAGAGTAAGTGTAAGGTGTTATCCTCTTCAAAATGGCCAAAGAAAATAAAATGGGAACCTCCTAGCAATAGTATTCTGACCTCACCAAATGCCTTTGTCTAATTTAGACTGCATTAGCAATTGTGTTCTTCACAAAATCCATGGTAGGGGAGGGGAGAATTTATAGATAGCATAATGTTCTTAAGGGATTCACACAGTGAAATTATCAAATGCATTTAAAAATACAAAATTAGCACTTTTCATCCATAAATTTCCAAAGTTATATTTCAAAAGGAGGACATTACCTAACTCCATGTGAACTAAATAACTTTAAATCAAATGAGACAATTTATGTTTGGAAGATGTTTACACTTGAAATAAGAGCATCATTTAACTTTTTTTTGCCTTTCTCTCATACTGATTTATCTCCCAGATTTGTAGAGGTCACTCTTATTGATAGAAGTCAGCATTTGTTGTGTTTTGCAATGCAAAAATTCTTTTCATTCCCTAACACTAGAACAATATTTCATTGAATTGCTCTGGTTTATTAGACTAGTTGCACAGATGTCCTCTCTTCCTGAGCCAGATGTACAGAGTGCTGCTTCCAGCTTAGCCCAAACTGGAACATGTTGACAGAATAACATAACTGAGACCAGACATATTGCATTTTACACTAAAGGTCATGCAAAAAGCACAGACTGCATATAACATGGGCTGTTTTACATAAACACACATTTGGTTCAGCTTTGGTATAGGGATTACTGAAAGAATGTTCCGGGAGGACAAGCTATAAAGCAGTTGGAAAGATCTGACTGTTGTTGAATGAATTATCCCAAACTGGTACATCTCTGTCAGAACAAGTGTGAAGGGCTCTCTGCAAAAGGAGGTGAGAGAAAACTCTCTCAGAGGCAGAAGCTACTTGGCAAGTTGAACAGGAGATTTCCCAAGGACTTTTCCAGTGCAGTGGGATTGATTCAGTACTGTCCTTAACTTGCTAATTCATTTCACCAGCAAAAAGGACTCATCAGAGGAGAATAAGAAATCAAATTGCCCAGCAAGGAAGTTGTATGAATGCAGGCAAAGCCAGGGTGTTCCCAGTGGCTGCAGTATCTGTTTGGATGAGAACCTGAGGAAAGCATTAATGGATCCAGATGTTACAGATGTGGAAGGATTGTCCTTCAGAGCAGCCACAACTTGAAATGCATAAATGTCACACTCATATGAGCTGAAGAAGCAGGTAAAAACCTGGAGCCGGGTTAGTTCATAGAACCACAGAATGGTTTGGGTTGGAACAGACCTCAAAGATCATCCAGTTCCAACCCCCCTGCCATAGGCAGGGACACTTCCACTATACCAGGTTGCTCCAAGCCCCATCCAACCTGGCCTTGGACACTTCCAGGGGTGAAGCAACCACAGCTTCTCTGGACAACCTGTGCCAGGGCCTCCCCACCATCACATGGAAGAATTCCTTCCCAGTATCTAATCTAATTATACTCTCTGTCAGTGTGAAGCCATTTCCTCTTGCCCTGTCACTCCAGGCTCTTGTACATAGTCTCTTTCAAACTTTCCTGTAGATTCCCTTCAGGCACTGGAAGGCTGCAATTAGGTGACCCCAAAGCCTTCTTACCTTCTGTTCTAGGAAAAGGGTGCAAAACCAGACCAGGACCAAAATTCCCAATGTTTCTTTGTCAACCAGATTGGTCTCAAGTGGTAGAAATCTTGCATGATACATGCCGTGCTGCACTCAATCCTGGTGACAGGGGGGAGGGAACAAAACTCCTCTGAATTCTAGAATTCACCTGTGACTTGCAGCAGGGTTCTTTTGTCTGTTCAGGGTTTTTTTGCAGGAAACTTAACCTCTCTCATTTTTCTGATGTGAAAACTGCTATAACCATTAACTTCCTAAGGAGTCTGTTCAGTTTAATTAATCAGCATTCATAAAGTCTTTGAATTAAAAGTACAGTACGGACTGTAAGTGCCAAGGATTACTGGTACTACAAACAAATGAACAACAGCAAGTGACTGTAAGCACACTGCAAAGGAGGAATGTCATTAAGGAAAGAGGTCCCATTTCAAGCTGCCAAATACAAAGGAGTGAGTCATTTATTTTCAGTATGAAAAACATTTCAATGTTGTTCTTTAAGTGATTCTGCTTATGATCATTACTCCTTAGCTAACTGCTATAAATACTTTGAAGTGGTGACACGGTCTTCCATTCCCACCTAGAAATGCGGAAAAAGGGGAGAGGAAAATAGAAAAATAAAAATATCTGAAGAAGGCATGTCTGCTTTGCCACATGCTAAATTCAGTCATTTTTGTCTGATGCATAGTTTTGCCTTTTTTTTTCCTGAAGGCATCTCTGTGTGTGTGAGGGCTGTACTGTCCCATGCTTTGTTGTTACAGTCTGACCAAGATTTATGAGTTGATAACTGTCTAAATTCTGGATCACAAAGCATCATTTTTGTTCTCTCCTGACCTTAGCTGTGACCTCTGGGACTGCAGGCAGAGAGAAATGTGTAACTTGGGTACAGTCAGGCAGGGTAACGCAATCTGCTGGCACTGCTAAAGCACAGTGTCACGTTTCTGTGACACAGTGCATTAAATTGGCCCGCAAAGGAGTAGCAAAGGGTACAAGAGGCAGTAGGAATTTCTGTCTTAAACAGTTTCAAGCAATGCCCTGGCTCTCTTGGATACACTCAGTATACCCAGTGACAAATGAGCAGGTTATGAGTTAAATTGTCAGGTTAATTTTGCATACAATATTCTGGCTGGTTTTTGCGGTAGTTGTGGTTTGAAACAACACTGGAAATTCTGCTACCTGAGGTTTTGGAGCAGAAGATGTGTGTGGATATGTATACCTGTTTATTTTATTCCTTGCATTGATGAGTGCATTTGCTGTCCATGTTCTGTTTAATGAGGTGCACAGAGCAGGCTGGTCTCTCCCCCCTGTGCTCCTGCCTGGCTGCCAGACCACCCAACCCTCCTGTACCACAAGGGCTTTTCTCATGCACTGCCTCACCTATACAGCAGCTCTGTCTGGCCCTTGCAATAGAAAATCTTTTAATATACAGCGAGGCTGTCAATTCTTCACTAACATAAGGTTATTGAGACATTTTAACCCTCTGAAGAAGCATCTTTTTCCAAAGAGGGCACTAGAGAGACACTTGTTTAAAACTGGAGTAGCACAGTGGCAAATTGGCCTCAGATCTCCAGTAGGAATTGTCTGCATTCCCTTCTCTCATGGAGGCAGTGACAAATGGCAGCCAAACCCTCTGGATGATGCTGCTGAGACGGGATCATTAGGAAAACATGGGTTTGCTAAGCTCCCTAAGTGACAGGGCTGTATAACTCAGAGGGCACAGTGACCAGCAGGCATCACCTGGAGAGCAAAGAAAATCCTTTCTGCTCTTTGAAAGACTAAGCCTATGATCCTTCCTGTGGGAAAGATGGGGCAGCACATGGCAGGGAACTGGGGGCTCACAGAAACAGAGGAGGCAGAAGATAAAATTTCAGACCTATCTTTCTGATCAAGTCTGTTATTTGTTTCACATATGAATTTGCCAATCAGTAAAAAGTGATTTTACTCTCAGAGCACTGAGAGTTCTTAATTTGAATTTAGCTTTGAATATCTGCTGCTGGAAATTTGTTGGGAAAGCCAGTGCACTTTGACTGGGACGTGTGACCTTTTACCTTGATGATTCCAGAGGAAAGTTGGTGCTGGTTATTAGGGATGAATTTTTCACACGTGATAGTGGTTTGGAGAAGAGCAAGAAATAACTTGGGGCTCTAAGGAGATTCTTGCCTCTGCTATTTTCAAAGCTTTGATTCTGGACCTAAGTGGAAGTGACAGAGGAGAAGCCGAAAATTCCATGGCTCCTACAGAGGATGAGCCCCTTGCAGCACAGGCACCTTTCTGGCAGGTATGAGGTGAAGGTGATTGATGAGTTCAGGGTGAGATCCCTGTTCTGTCCCTTCCAACACCTTTAGTGCATTTAGAGAAGAAAAATTCCAGTCTCCAGTTCTGTCACTCACAGACTTCTTTGCAGAACTATGTTTCTTGCAAAATAATTATAACTGCAAATTAGGAATGGGGGTGTTCAGCACCTCCTTAAATCTCCCTCATATGCATCTAAAATAAAATGAGTGTTGCAAAACTATTGTAACCTTCTGGTATAGGTTCAAGTCAGACATGAAACTGAGATGCTTGTTTAGTAGGAGCAAACACTGTATATGCTTGATTTACTGCCCTTTTCTAACCCCAGCAAACCTATTTTCTGCACTAAACAGTCCAGGGTATTTGTAGCAACTTTAAATGTGCAACTCAAATAAAGCACAGCTGATCTTAGTCACACCAGGCCTTTGTAGCACAGCTTTTGGCCCTGTGGGGTGCCATGCCCTCAGCTCCCAGTGGTGATGCTGGTCTAGAGAAAAAAGCATTCACCTGCATGAATTGAGGGACATTTTCCCATTGCTCTCTATGGATCAGTTGGGTTCAGGCTAATGTTTCCCAGGGCTTGGTGGGCAAATTGCAAGGGGAAAAGAGCAGAGGCATACAAGCCAAAGTTCATTGAGTTGGGTGAATCATGGTTTTGTTTGCTAGTGGCAGGATTCATCTTTTCTTAAAAATGTTGCTGCTCTGAGGTCCTCTAATTGCAGATGGATATCCAGGAACAGGCAGAGCATAATGTACCACACTAGCCTTACCATCCAGGCTGTAATTTCTTTCTGGAGAAATTACTTTCCAGAATTCAGTGGGCTTTGCTCTTATTCAAAGGTATTTTCTAACAGCCTTTTAAGAGAGTGGTTCTCAAAGCTCTAAAATCTCATTTTGGATGTTTAGCTAAGTTATAAAAAGGGGTAGAAATCAGTGTGACAAATTCCTTCCTAAGAAAGTGAGTGCTTGAGTCATTCTGAGTAATAGCCACATTATGGATGACCCAAATCTATAATCTCTGGGTCAAGAGCAGACCAGAGTCTAGCTGAAATCTTGAGATACCATTTAAACATATATAACAGTTATGATCTTCACTTTTCTAATGACTGGAGTCCTCAGCAAAGAAAGGGAGAAGTACTGAATGGAAAATATTGCTGTCAGAGTATATTTTACTACCTGAAATATTTTATTGACTGCTTCAAGGAAATCAATGCCTTAAGTAAGCATAACTACATTAGGAAAAAAAGAGAGATTGTTATATGCATTCCTGTGTGTTAAGTTCCTGCTGTATGTTTTATGTTACATGCAACTTGTTGAGCTGGTTAGGGTTTAGGAAATGCTTGAGAAAGGAAATGATCTTGACATTTGCAATTTATTTGTAAAACAGATGCAGAAACTGAAGGTTAAAAAACACGATTTGTCTAAGTATGTGATGGCATAAAAATTGGAATAAAATGTGAAATAAATCATAGGGACATATATGGAAAATAAATGCATTAAAGCCAATTTAAAATTGTAAGAATAATTCAAAAGGAGGAAACAAATGCAAGACTAGGCAGCACAATATATAGCATGGACATGTCTGGACTTTAATTGGAGTCAGGATGACTATGTATGTTTGCACTTCACTGCAGAATTCACCAGGGCAAGGACTTAATCCCAAACCTTTTGCACAGGGTACAAACGGCTTATGGTCCACATGTTTTAGAAACAACACAGGTACCTATTAATGTTCCAAATATATATTTCTATTCTAACTTCATTACCGTGAATTAACACATCAAAGACCTAATTATTTCCAACCATCACATAATCAGAATTTCCTGAGCAGGTCCCAGTAAAATCGATGGCATCCTTAGCCCAGCACTGAGGTATCTCGGTGGAGATGTACATGTTTTAAGGACTTCTGGGTCATCATATGATCAGCAATGTATTTCCTCCCGTGGTTAATCCCTCAGATGCTATGCTATGTTTGCCTTGAGGCTTGTTTCAAGGTCTTGATTAATGCCACCACTCCATGCCTAGTTAAGCTGGCAGAAGCGTGTTCTGCAACCAAAATGGGTTTCCTGTCCCCCCATGCTCTCCAGATGGTGGTTTGTGCTCCCTCCCCCTGTGTCAGCACAGGTGTTTCTCTGACCATGCAGTGAGAGATCAGAAAACTGATCTCAGTGTAAACTGACCTGGTTTAAAAAAGAAATGCCTGGTTTTCTGACAGGCCATTTCCTTGCCTGGGTTCACTGCATGAAGGGGGAGCGACAGCAGGGCTCCTTCTCTGCTCAGCTGCTCTGGAAGCCTGGGGAAGTGCGTGAAAATACTTGTGCAACTGATACTCCAGTGATCAGTTTCACCTGGATCATGGACCTCCTTACAGACCTGCATGAGGAGAACACTCACCCAGCACCAAGCTGCTGAAGAAGCAGCTCCCTCTGCCAATATTGGCCATATAAGCAAGGCCCTGTGGGATTTGCAGCCACTGTTTGGTAGAAATTGCTGGTGCATACACTCTTCCCTCATGGTGAGGGAATTCCTTACAATAGAAATCAACTCAAACTTTGCCACTGAATACATTCTAATTTTAGACCTTTAAAATCTGGGAAGGTTTTCTCACTGGTGAGGTTCTAGGCTGCAGTAGTATACTGTCAGTTGCATAGGAACAACTTGATATTTCCACACTAAAATCCAAATCTCGTGGTCTCCTATAGACACTTGCATTTCCCTTAGATTAGGAATAGTCAGTTAATTCCCTAAAGGCTGCATTCAGTCCACTGGGAAAGATCATCAAGTGTGAGAAGAGGATAAATTGCTTGGTGGCCCCAGCTTGTTTACAGATCCCATTTTTCATGAGGACAGTGATCTTCCACTTCGCATCACCTGAAGTGGCCACCACAAGACACAGCCGGGTCCCTCTCCCTGACATGACAATGACACATCTCCCCACGTGATGGCATCATGCAGGGAAGTGAAATTGTACACCCAGGTGCCAAGTGCATTGTCTGTCACACGACTGATTACACTGCAGCAAGGCACCTGACCAAACTTCTCTCACTCATTCAAAACAAAAAATATCACGTGGTGCTGGATACAAGCATTTTGGTCAAATGAGAGCTACAGCTTTGGAAACTGTAAGCAACAACTCTGAGTTCTGGCTTCTCTATGTGGTTGTGGTTCCCACACATCCTCATTGTGGTTTATTACCTGAGTTAGGTTTCAGCAAGTTTTATCTATAAGTCCGCTTACCCTCACATGGCTTGGCACAAGGCTTTAGAAAATGGGATAGGTTTTGGGCATCTCCCACATATGGAGTGGTACCAAAGCTATTCAGATGACTGGCATTCCTACTGAAAGGACAGAAGATGAATGCAATTCAAATTTTTGGGTTGGTGATTTGCATTTTAACTGGATGCTATCCCAACTCTAACAGCAAAATCTGTACATTGACCTGAAGTGTGCTTAGTAAGGTTTTAAAAACTAATTTGATTAGTTTGTGAAAAAAACCCCCATGTTGTAGAACACAGCTTTCTACCCAAATATCAGCAAGGCTTTTAAGTGTTTTTAATCTTGATTCCCTGACATCAGGGATCAGTATTTCTTAAACACTATTCAAAGACTGGAGAGGAGAGGCTGGCTGTTTTTGGACTCAGTTGTGCTCCAAAACGCTCTTCTTGTCCCTTTGAGCCCTGTTTTTACACAGGTCCAGAATGACACAAGCTTCTGATGTAGAAGCTGCTCCTACCCTTGCGGCTGAGCCGGGTGCTCCTGGTCCCCGCACAGAGGACATTCCCTGCACTCTTGGTGACAGTGAGCAAGGTGGGAGCAGCGCCGTGTCCTTCGTGAGCCTGCTCACCCTGCACTCGTTCTGCCACACTGAGATGCATCGCTGGTGCCTGGAAATGATGCTGGTGTGGAAGGTGGCAGAGCCAGAATGCAGCTGCTTCTCTTCTCATAAATGAACGTGAGCTGGTTTGATTAAGGGTTCAGCAGAGGCATCTGCATCTGGCCTCCCTAACACAGTATCTGAAATACACTGTCAGGACTTCACCCTCTTCCAACATGTTATACTTAATTAAGCCGCATGCTTTTTTCTTAAAATAATAGAAACTGCATCAGGGAAAGAAGGTAAAGCAACAAGAAAATAGAAATATATCATAAGATGGAACAGGTGTATCTTAACAAGGATTGAAGGAAAACCAAAACTCTTTCAAGTCTTTGAACTTTTACAAAAGAGAGTAAAGGCAAAATGAATCATTGACATTATAATAATTAGCTCAATTTACAAGCTTTTGTGGAAGATTTTTTTCTCAAACAGCTACTTTGGAATTCAAATTCTATTTTTGCTCTTGTGTTTTACCTGCGTTTGAGGTAAAGTGTGAAATTTCCTCTAAATGCCACCCTATAGTAGTTCATCCTTAGGATATTGTTTTAAACATAATTGAATTGTTGGGGTAGATTAAACATTGCAGCACTTTAAGCAGGGGAAATAATTTAATGATGTGGTCTTTAAGACAGTTAATTAGCCTGGCATGTATGAAAGTGTAACAAGAACACCACCTACTGTAAAAGTGAATGTTCTACACTCCGCAGCACTAATTCCTGATAGCTTCACCCTGCATGGAAATCATTAACTCCTTTTTTGTCAAATGTTTTTAGGCAAAATTACTGAGTTTGGAGTTCGGGATCATAGCTCTTGCCTACATTAGCCAGAGGAAAAATCTAATAGGTAAAATAAATCACAATTTGTTTACACATCAGGAGCGATCCTCTCTGAAAAGATTATTCTGGGGTCTGATACAAGTCATTTTCATAATGATGATGGATTTTTTATCTGGAAATAGTAAGGATTTAAATAAAATTTCTGGTGATGTCAGCACAGTTTTTAGAAAATTGCTTGTGGTGACCCTTCTGCGATATTGCTGTGCTGCTGACTTGATTTATCCACCATAGGATGGGCTGGAAGGGATAATGTCCAGCACTCGCTCTGTGGCTTCAGCAGGAGGTGACAGAGGTCACAGTGCAGGGAAGTTCCTGTGGTCTCTCCATAGCTCTCGAGCTCTGTTTTTGAGGACAATCAGCAAGATCTGCATCTCCCATGCAGCCTGAGCCAGTGGGGAGCCAAGTCCCACCAAGCACCTCGGGCTCCAGGAGATCTCCGCTCCCAGAAAACTGCTGGCACTTTGCAGCATTTCCCCACTCATTCACATTTGTCTCAAAGCAAGGCAGGACAGAGGCTTCCCAAAAAAGTCTGCAGGATTGGACTACCCAGAATCTTCAAAAGGCCATTGCCAGCTTTTATCAGGACTCCCACAAAGTGTGGTGAGTCTTCCTCTTTTACACTTTGCCTCTTTATCTTGCTGTAGCAAAGTCGTGATATTTAGTGGCTGTAATAACACTCCAGGTTTGAAATCTCGAATTCTCAGGGATCTTTTGCCCCTCACATGAAAGCCACTTACAACTAGTTATAAAGGACCACAGAGCTTCTGATTTTCCGTATTGCTGGGACAGTTGTGACACAATTCAATGAGATGATAACGCCTTCCACTAAGTGGATCAAAAAAAGAAAGAGAAATCGGATGGGGAGAAACAGTGAGGGAATTCTTCAGGGAACAAAGCATAGTGCTGGCCCTGTTGAAGGCAGTAGAGATGTTGTTCTTATTTCCAATAGCTCCCGATTTTACTCAAAGTCACTTTCTGCTTTTATGTCTGCTGCTGAAAGTGTTGAGCACAGCAGAATTTTCTCTTCCAGTCAGAGAGCAGATTTTGTGTTTTGCAAGCGACGCTGAGCACTGGCAGGGATGGGAGCATTCCTGATTAAACAAACTCCCTAATAGACCAAGTCTTGCGCTGCTAAACTTGCATGCATTATTGCGCAGGAGGCCGAGCATATTTCAGCCACAATGATGGAGTGGGCAGCACTCTGTCAGATCAATTATGTACAAGGCCCATCTTCTCTATGATTCCCTCAATTTTTCCTCCTGACAGTTCACCTTGTGCCCAACCTTCTGTTCTCACAGAGAAAAACCTGCCAACAATAGAAAACCTAAGGCTGTTTTTCCTTGCCACTAAATGGCATAAAGTAACTCTTTCCTGTCAGGTTCCTCATGACTTTTCACACAAATTTATCTTCTCCAGTTTAGGGGATTTATAGCCTTTCTATGTCTCCTTCTTTTTTTTTTTCTCTCTTTGGTAATGTCATGAAGACAGTGAGTGCACACCAGAGTGGTCCCTGCATATTAATAGCACTGCAGTGGTGGCAGGTCCTCCAGCCAGCTCCAGCCTCAGTGAGGAGTGGCTGTGCTCAGACACTGCCCATGTCCCATCCCAGGGCAGGAGACCTGGTCCATGCTGGGTTATGGCCTATTCCACATCCTGCCTGTGCAAAGGGCACTGAGATCAGGCTTTACCAAATGTTTCTCTTCATGACAGAACACACCATTACCCATGGAATACGAATCCTAGGAGAGACTGTTCAGTTGCCAGTCAATTATCTGATGCAAGTGGCCTCAACCATTTACCATCAGTTCTGCCCTGAAGTATTTAATTCAAAGAATGAAGCTGAATTAATAAGTGAGGACCAGTACTGGACATACTGTCCGGATTAACTCAAAGCAGATTTCATCAGAGTGAGGGGCTGAGTAAAAATGAACTGAGTGGTGTGAGCTGGGGCAGCCTCAGAAAAAGGGAACTGAACTGAAGCTGGTGCCTCATCTTTCTCCATCCTGTAAATCAAGCTATGCAGCTGGGTCAGCAAAATAAGCTTGGTGGTGTCGAGGCTGAAGAATACCAGGAAAAGACAGCAAAGAGAGAAGTTGTTGAACAGCTTAGGCAAACTTTCTTTTATTCATTCTGTGCAGAAGGAGGAAATATTGGAGCACATGTTGAATTCCCGTGAACTCACTTGCGTGCGAGCAAAACCAACACAAAGCTCAATTAAGCAATCAAGTCCATTGTTACAGAGTTAGATTCTGCATCTATCAGAAGTAGTACCAAACTGAAACAAAGCTCAGACAGATGTGTGTATACAAACACAAACCAGAAGCGATAGCTATCAGGGACCTCCTGGAGCCGCTACAACACACTGGTGGTGGAAGTTTGGGACCCTTTCTCTGCGTTTGGTGGAACTGTTGGAGCCATCCCTGCAGATGAAACTTCAAATGAAGAGTTTTGGCTTAGCTAAGCTGTTCCAAACAGCCAGTGTTTGTGATGTGTGCAAGGGCAGAGAGCCCCACACCACCCACACAGGAGAGGAGCTGTCTTGGAGTTTGTGCAAAGCACATTAAATGCAGCCAGAGCAGTCCGGAGCCCCGGGGAGCTGAGGCTGCAGACATCACTCCAGCTGAGGATACGAACGCATTTTTTTGGTTCAGATTGATATCTTCCACAGATGCCTTATCTTCCCAACAAACTAGCTTCCCTTCCTTACTTCCCTCTCCTCTGATCAAAAAACTGTCTTTTGATAGGGCAGAAATTAAGCTGTTTTCTACCTTTATCACTTAAACCTGGGGAGAATTCAAGGTCCTGATAATGCAGCTTTTCCACAGTCTTTTTTTACTTCTCACCATTTTCCATTTTACTTTGATTGGAAGTGTTCTGCTCTCACTTTCCAATCTCACTTGTCTCTCCCTCTGTAATGAGAATCCAGGTAGCAGATATATTATGTGATATACTGTGCCAAGCAGTCACAACACTGTGGGATCACCATGTTATGGAATAAAGACTACACATGGCAAGTGCAAGATTTATCCATGGAAAGTCATTACATTCTTTGATTGAGAAATAATACTCTCCAAGACAAATTTAACATTTTTGGTCTCGGATACCCAAATTGATTTAGAAAAGGAGGTGATGCATAATAAAAAATTAAGTTTCAATAACTGAGAAATACACAGTAAAATGTTTTCAAGTGTATGTAACTGCTGTTATATGGTATGAAATGTTCTTTTTATAGCTACTTGATCCTCCTATCAATGACTAGAGCAGAATCTTTTTTAAAAAGTATCCTGGAATGAGCAAGGTTACATCTTTAAAGATACCTCATGTATCTTTAGCAACAAAGAACAATGAGTCTTTTCTCAGTGGAAAAGGTCAGCCCTTTATATGGTCTCTGATATTTAAAGTTTTAATTAGAGATCAACTATATAATGATAGTGCCTGATGGTGCACTGCTCTGTGTTGTAAGGCTGACTGCAGACAGCCTGAGTCCTTAAATGTTTTTACTTCCTATTTGGGCATATTTCCAGTAAATTCCTAGAATTACAGACCACTAGGTGAAGTTACAACCTCTAACCATGATTCCAGTGAAGAGCAGTGAAAAAAACAATCAGCTGGAATCTGGTGCTGAAACAGAACCAAGTTTACCTGAAAATTATGAGGCAGTGACTTGAGAAGATTTAACCCTGCTGGAGAACTCTGTAAGTCCAGTTCCTACCACTCCTGCCTTTCTGCCGGGTGCACTTTGGAAAGAAGGGGCCCAATAACCTACATTACAAGCGAATATTTCAATCTGACAGCTCACTCATTCTGACAGCAGTGCTGTGACAACACGTCTGGGTCAGATTCAACACGATTATGTAAGCCACCAACCAAACCTTTTTTTGAATACATTAAAGGCTGCTTAAGTACAAAACCCACCCATGCAAATCTTAAAATGCAGGGAAATATTTGGCTAAGGAGAGCTTTGGACACCCCTTTGTGCCCACACATTATAGCAAGCAATCACACCGAGAAACAGCCTCCACAAGAAACTCTTTGCATTTCCAGCATCCAACAAATCTAACACATGCCCAAATTCCTCTGCAAAAGGAACAAACCTTAACTCTGACCTCAGCTGGAAGCTGGCACCGCCAGCTTTGGAAGGGGAAGCTCTGACTGCTGGCACCTCTTGGGTGGAAGTAGACAGAGGAGGAAAATCAGCTCAAGAAAAAGTCTGCCTGGACAATGTGGGCTTATTTCCAGTCTACAGCATAATGTACAACATTTCTTAAATCACTAGTTTGTATCCAGGACAGGAAATGCCATCTTTGGTTTCTGGGAAAGGGATGAAGGTAGGACTCGGTAGGACTCAAGGTGAGAGACCCCTGTCCCTTCTGGCAGGGGTCTGGTAGGTTTTGGCCAGAGCTACCAGACAGATGGTTGGTGTGACTGGAAGCTCAGCCATTTCTTTTGAGTTGAAATCCTTTCTCAGTGCTTCTGGAGCCTTTCAGCTGCATTTTATTTCTGACCTGACCATTCTGAGTTTGATTTAAAGAGGCCACTCATAAGCAGAGAGAAAGATGTTCACAAAGGGCTTTGGAGCGCTTGGACTTGTTTAATATTAGCACCTCAGAGGCTTCCTGTGCAGGCAGTGTTTCAGTCCTGAAACAACTTTTCATGACACTGGTCCATCATCTTGTGCTACAGCCATTTATCCAACCCAGCCATCAACCTGTCTGAGCAGAACTGGGGACACAGGGGAACTGAGAGGGAAACCGTGGTTGGAGGAGCCACATTCAGAGCTGCAGTTACGGCACAGGAACTGGATGCTCTGGGGTTTGAGTGGCACTGGCAGGGCTGGCTCCAGGCCAGGCACTGCGATGGCCTGAGGGACACATTCCTGCGAGGACAAGGGCTCTCAGCTCCCGAGGAGATACCACTTATGAGGCATATTTCATGCCCTCAACAATGGCCCCTCTCACCTGAATGTCATGTCAGTGTCACTGGTTCTTGCTGAATTTGGAGCTCAGCAGTTCCTGGGAGCTGGGAGCATCTGCCTGGAGGCAGGATATCGCTTATCAGCATCTTGGTTCTTTAGGAGGCTGATTCCCCAAACTCCTCTTGAGCTGTTACCCAAAGGCTTTCAGCTGAGAGAGAATGAAATGCTTTGCACCGTCCTTGTAAAGGGCTGCTGATTCCTGGGCCACCAAGTCAAGACACCCAAACCAGCTGGGACTCTGCCTGTGCTCCCTGGAGGCGGAACTTAGCTCACCAGGTAAACAAGACAAGAAGATGGAGCAGAGAAAACCACTCTAGTAGGACATGTGGCCAGGAAGGCTCTTTACTCTAATGAAGTCACCTCGGTACCATCCCATGGTCATTAACAATACTAAAAAGAAATGAAACTGAAAGTAGATCAGCCAAGTTCCTGTGATATTGAAAGGATGCAGTGACAAGGAGCCCCTCACAGAGGCACAGATATAGCTGTGACTATTGTACCAATTCCTCAAGTTAAAGGAAAATTCATTTACTAAGATGTCCCCCCTTTCCTTAAAATGGGACATGGTGGCAGATCTTGTGTAACACTACTGGGGTTAATGGAGGTACTTCGGATTTGCAGACTTTGCAGATCTAAGCAGACTTTGGCCCTTCTGGTTTTAAATGCTCCAGGAAACCTGCACTTCTCATGCAGAATGAAAAGTTGTCACAATACTAAATTTTATCATTTCCTCATCATTCACTGTGTAAGCAGGCAAAGAAAACACACATTGTGCTGCTTTAGAAAGGAAGACTCTCCTTGGGGCTACCAAGTAAGAACTTCATGTTTCATATATATGAACTTCATATTTCATATATATGCAAGGTATTTGATTATTTGTAAAAATCCCTGTGATTCAGCAGCGCTGTGGGCTCTGTGAATCAGGAGGTGATGTGAAGGGATGTTTATTTGAAAGTCTTGTCTCCCTCAGCAGCCCACATTGTCTCTAATCCTCAGAGACCTGCTTCCTCTCTTCCAGAAACAAGATCTTTCCTGCACAGCCTGGGTCCTGTACTCTACTGACCTCCCTGCCTCAGATTTTGAGGAGGTTACACATCAGTGTAGGAGTTAGGTTCAAGTATGGGTTCTCTGACAGGGGCGTAAATTTTCTGAGGTATGATTTATGCATTTGAAAATATGGTTATTTGTTTTCTTGTAAAATCAGCTACTGTTGCTGATGGTTAGGAAGAGAAATTTGCCCATAACCTGTACCAAGTACCTGCAGTTGTACCTGATTCAGGCTGAGAAATGAAAGTCTTTCTGAAGGGGGCATTCACAGAGCCATCGATTGTTACAAGAACAAATAGGGCCGATGTCTGAACTCCTGTATAACACAAACATCCATGCTGATGCCTTTTTAACCTCAGGCTTATCTTTCAGAGATTCATTTGCTCCTAGTATGAACCCAGATGGATGAGCTACTTATAGGCATCTCTTATCTCCCAACAGATCTACAAGGGAAGGAGACCTTGCCTCTGAATTTTAAACACATACTCAGCTTTCATTTTTAATGGACATCCAAATCCTTGTGCTCTAAGCAAAGGGAATGGAAATCAGTACCGAAAGAGGGAAAGATGGAAGAAAATAATTTAATTTCTGGTTCTTTAGTTTCAATAATTTTATTAGTATTGCCCCTGTGCAGTCACATACTGCATTCTATTACTTTCCTGTACTAGCTGCACTCGTAAGAGTAAGAAGCACAGTGGCCCATGACTGGGTAGGTCAGCATTTTTTATTTCCTTTCAGCTCACTCTAATGAAAAGCACATGCATCCAGTAAATCTTGCCTTTTCCCTTATTAAACCAGTCGATGTTCATTACTGAGGTCCGTGCCTGGCTGGGTGGGAATCAATAAGATGATCCTTTTAATCGCCTTAGTAATCAACAAGCTATTTCTTATTTCAATCTCAGCCCAGTAGTCATTGAAATCCAATGATTTATCTGCATTACACATGCACTCACACACAGAGTAGGGAGGTTTATGTGTGTACATCTGGAGAGAGAAAGGCTGAATTTTGCAATACACTTTAGGTGATTGTGCCAGAGAAATACCCACAATGTCATTATTTACTTGCTGGTACCCAGTACCCATGTGCCCAGAATGACTGAGTGGGAGTTGGTGTTATGCCTGCAATGCAATGGATGAAACTGCAGGAAATAAAAGGATTTTAATGGAGGGAATGGTCAAAAGGGCCATTTTACCTGCCCTAAATCCACCTTCTTGATTTTCCTTTTCATTCCCATGTCTGCCTCATCCAGACAGATGGCACAGCATTGCTGAGAGCACCCTGTGAGCACAGATCTGCTGTGTAACCATGGGCAATATTTGGCCCTTGGTGCCTTATCTTCCCCAACTGTAAAACAGGGATAGGTAGGTTGATTACCTGTAAAAACTTCAAGGAATACTATTGTACAAGAGCATTAGTTCTGGATAAATCTTGACTGTGTTTCAGAATTCAATGCTGTAGTTCCAAAACTTCCACAGATGGAGGAGAGGTTCCTGCCGGCTTTCCTCTGTGGAGAGGCTCTGGGATGTTATTAGGGCTGGTTGTCTGAGTAAGGATTGTTTGTACAAGTGAGCTAAGCTGAGCAGTGCATGGTGGTGATGTATCTGTATGAAATTTAGTTTGACTGCCCAATCAAAGTATTTGGGCAGGAATAGCAAAACCCTGACTGTGTTGAAATAAACAGCAAGTGTTCCGTTGATTTTAGTGATTTTACCCCATATTTTCTTGCTGCTGAATGATCATTAGAGTATGAATCATGGAGTGTATTAATAGATGGAAAATTGGACACAGGGATTTTTTCCTGCTGATTTATAAACTTTGGTTTTGGGAGAGCAGAAAATGAAAGGAGAAGGAGAAAAAAAAAGTCAAAGTGCAAGTGCATCAAGTGCAGGCATCGGAGCATCTTTCAGCTGTGCCTCCTGTTACGTAAGGCTGGGCTGTGTTTGGGCTGCAACTCGACACTGCCCCTTTCTCCCCCAAACAGAGCTTTTTCTCATAAAATTCACTCAGGCACTTCTTCTCAAGTTCTTCATACACTTTTCGCAAGAAAAAAGAAATCATTCATATCTCTCAAAGAGAGTCTCGGATTCTTTAGATATTTTCCATTATAAGCTTTTGGCACCATTATTACCCACAGATCAAGTTACTTTTCTGATCCCCCTTCTTTCATCTACTAAAAATGGATTATTTCATTATTAGCCTGGAACTGTTACTGTTCACAGAGATCAGGTCTGTATATGAACAATGCCTCCCCCAGTATATTACTGAAAATCCCAGCGCTGTTGTAAGGTTTCCTTTAAACACTAGAACTCCATTTTTTGTGAGTTCTGTGTGGTGGCAAAGGCTCTGAAAGGCCGTTCCTTGTCTCTGAATTCTACAAAAGCTAAATATGGCTGTTTTCAATAGTTTGTGGAAGATCTTAACTGGTTTGCATGCACAACACATAGGAATATGTGTATATATTTGCAGTATCTAGACTGACATTTATTGTAATTTGACTATAGTTTAACTATTTAATTAACAGTAACTATAGCTTAACTATTTAATTAACTGTAATTTAATGTTGCTGTCATGTCAAATCTGTCAGTGTATTAAAAGAAGTCCAGGGGAAAATGGCCAGCCAGAGTCACTCTGAAATGTCCTATTTGAGTGGTTCAGAGAGTGGGGAACACTTTCAGCTGTTGTGTTTCCAGTTTCTATTTTTCTGTTCTTCCTCTTCCATCGGAAGTGCACCTGTCCGCATGTGGATCTCGATTTAAGAAGCAGGGAAGTCTCTGGGAAGGAAATGCAGACCCACCTCATGAACTGGAAAGGGAATGTTTTGAAGTCACTGCAGGAGACAGTCCTGGTTTCCTGTTTCTGCCCCACTTGCCAGTTTCTGTGGTGAAAACCACCCCCAGCATCAGAGATCTCACAACTGAGGAAATCTATGAAATGGGGCAGAAATCTCAGTCTTACAGGTCCTGGGACAGTGCCCTCAACTGCACAACTATTCCTGCTTCCCCTCCGAGGCCTTAATACAGACAGCAACAGTGCCAAACCCTAATCCCACTGCCAGCACCTCTGTTCCATCTTCTCGGAGCAAAACATCCTTTCATGCCCTCCAAGCATTTTCCTGCAGGAGACCACCTGTCCTGTGAGAAGTGGGCTAAATCCTTCTAGTAGTTTCAGCAGGGGCCACTAATAATAACAGAATCATCAGAATGGTTTGGGTAGGAAGGGATTTTAAAGCCCATCCCATTCCACCTACTGCCATAGGCAGGGACACCTTCCACTATCCCAGGTTGCTCCAAGCCCCGTCCAACCTGGCCTGGGACACTTCCAGGGATGGGGCACCCACAGCTTCCCTGGGCACCCTGTGCCAGGGCCTCACCATCCTCAAAAGGAAAATTTTTTTCCTAAATAATCCTGAGCCCATGACAATTTCTAGACACCAGCAACACGGGCAGTGGCAGAACAGATGGAACCACAGGTATAGCACTTGCTTCCCATCCCCACTCCTCTGAGAGAGCTTGAATTCTTTATGTCCTCCATGTGCCTGCTAATTAAAGTGTCTTATCTGGTTAGACTCCATCATAACTTGTTTTCTACTTAATATGAGACAAATGGTTTACATAGGTAGAGACCTGAGTTAGACACTCAGTTCCTACACAAATGAGGTGATTTAAATATTTTTAGGATTCATTTATAATGACCTGTTTTCTTCTCTGTTTAATTTAATTGAACATTTTGCTTCTTTTTACTTTCATGTTCCCTCCCTTCTGTGTGCCATTTCCATCCTCATTCAATCCCATGTTGATGAAGCAAGGAAAAAAAACCCAGAACACCCCACCATCAATTCCAGTTGCCTAGGTTTGATTCCAAATCTGGAATTTAGCAGGAATCCTCTGTTACGCTGAATTATCGCACAGAGGCGAGCGTAACATCTTTGTGGGA
This sequence comes from Corvus cornix cornix, assembly GCF_000738735.6. Classification (NCBI taxonomy): domain Eukaryota; kingdom Metazoa; phylum Chordata; class Aves; order Passeriformes; family Corvidae; genus Corvus; species Corvus cornix. The sequence continues at coordinate 2,950,766 of NC_046338.1, forward strand.
TGTGGGCTCTTCCAGACTCTTTGTCCTCCATGGTAATGTCCCAATCACACTGAAGTGCTCCCAAATGTGCGAGGACTATTTAAGCTTTGTAAATGCCGTCCTCCAAAAATCACTCCACATAAATGTTTCATGTCTCTCCTCTGCGATGCACAGGCCCCAAACATTCAGCTGTGAGGGTGTTTATATTTGTGGAACTCTCTTGAACATTTGCTGTGGATTTCAAACAGCTGCTACACTGAAGCACTGGGAATAGTAAGATCATGAATATTCAGGTGAAGCCACTGGAATGAACAGCCGTTAATAGAATAAATGCCTAAACAGTTGTGTAAGGCTTATTAAGACCTATTGGGGCTGAGATAATAAATTCCCTCTTTGACATGTTGCAACTACTGTAGTTTAAACATTTTGGACCACCTCTTCAGAACTGAAAGAAAAAATTATGTTAGTTCTGTGTGATAACACAATGAAACACCTGGAAGGCTTGGCGCCTGTATTAGATTTGGCAGGGAGATTGTAACATGCTAGCTCATCCCCACTTAAAATCGTGGCACTGTTTATTGTGTTAGTTGTCAAGGTTATCCAAATTACATACAGTCTGGACTGAGCACGCTTATCTCATTAGAGAATATATTTTTTACTATTTTCTCTTCAAGTTTGGAAATAAGAATATTATACTTTTGCAATGGAGCAGTAACATGGACAGTCTATTGCCAAGAAGAGAAACTAATCAGAACATTAAAACAAGCAAAAAAACCCCAACAACATTCAAAGTTGTTTTATCCCAAACCCAACAAAGTTCAGGAAACCAGCACCAGCAGCCTAGCTTTGAGCCTTCAAAAAAGATGGGCATCCCTGCAGCTGACAGGCCTGCTATGGGGACTCCTTGGTGGCTGATGTAACTCCAAAGCACTCCAAGTATCCAGAGTGGTTAATTGTTGCAGAACTGTCTTTTCCTTTGAATTTAGCTGTCACGTTGCATTATGCTGTGCTGTACTGCCTGGTTCTGGCACACTGTGTCACGAAACATAAAATCCGACAGGATGCAGCGCAAGTCTTGCAGGTTAAAATTTAAAGGCAAACTCAGTAATATTTGATCAGTTACCTGCTGTCGGTTCAGATAAAGGGCGTTTGATCTCCATGAGCAGGGCTAACTTGTTAGAAGCAAACTTGCACATGGCACAGGGCTGCTCTCAGCTCTGCAGCAGAGTGAACTGGGGAGTGTCAAAGCAGCTCAGGTGCACTTGGAAGTGTTAAAAATTAACCCACCTGGATCTTTTTTTAATGCTTTAAGAAAATGATCAAACTATACCCCTCTTTACTAGTCTCTGGGTGACAAGCAGATTCTGGCTAGTTGTTTCAAGAAGAAAATCACCTGAAAAACCCAAAGGAAAGACTTAATTCTGCTGAAATTTGTACAACCCCCCAATTTTAACACACTGCACTTTCAGAGCCTTTTCTGCCAGCACTGATGGGCTTTCCTGATCTGGTTGCATGAACAGTCTCAGTGTGTTTGTTGACTGCCCACACGTATGCAGCACCTGTATAAATCACCATCTGCATGAAAGCATCAGAAGCTGGTCAGGATGAAATAAAAGATAAAATCCCAACATTCCCTTCATCCCTTTCCCCACACTCCTGTTTTTCTGTGACCTGTTTATCAATATGAGAACCAAATCTGTGTCGGAAACTTCAGTGTCATGGTTACATTTTGGGAGGAAGGAACAGATGGAATAGATTAATTAGTCAAACTATGTTTAAGTAGAAAGGCATTTCTTTCCATGAGTAGCCAAAGGCTAGAAAGAACATATAAGGGACAAGGAGAAAGAAGTGCCTCAGGACTTCTTCCTTGCTGGAACGGCTTCCCAGATTCAGACTTTCAGCAGCATAAAGGGTCTTTGATTTCAGCTCCTATTAAGAAGTAGGTCAGGAGGTGCCTGATTTGTAGGAGGGCAACTGCTCCCTTCACCTTATTAAAAGTAGCCACTCCAAAACATTTCCCACATGTTATTTTTATAGGGACTCTGGTGTATAAAGATTCCAGCCAGCTACTCCTGCAATCTGTAGGGAAGCAAATGTCCCTGCTGCTGGGATCCATCCGTGCTTGCTCTTGCTCATCCTCAAGCGCCTGCCTAATACAGTGCACCATCATCTGTTTCCAGTTTTCCAGAGCCTTGGGCCGATCCTCATTTCACCACCTCCCCATTTTTCCTGCTTGGAACAGAAGACTTGCCACCACACTTCTGGCCTCAGTGTTGTGAGCTGCAAGGAAGCTATGCCAGACACTGCCTCAGAAATTCAACACGACTTTGTTTAGCACCAGTATTGATCTGTGACTGATGATACCACCCTGTGTGAGAAAACAAAGCCTGCAGTACATCTGGTTTGGAAATCAAGTTTCAGTGGGTAACTCCAGCCTGTTCCATGCCTGTGTCCAGCCTGGTAGAATGCACTGCAAGGCTTTTGGCTTGGGTTCAGTCATCCTACCTGAGAATAGATACTTAAAAAAGACACCTACCCAAGGGTTATAATCATAGTAGTATCCCTTGCCAGCCAGTGGAGAGGAATATGCCCATCCTGAATGCAATTCAGTTTATTTTATGGGCTTGTTTTTTTGCCACAGATTGCAAAGGGAGTCGCTGACAACCTGACTTAGGTACTCATCAGCTGAACACCAGGCAGAAGAACTCAGCCCCTTCCTCCTGCTGATTTGGTTTCAAAGGCACAATTCTCACAAGTAATTATATTTACTGACTAAAATGTGTTAATTCTCCCTCTGACAACTTTTAGAGATGTGTTTTAGTGCTGTTTCTGTTTTTATTTTCTGTCACGGACAGAAGGGGAAGATGGGCAGGAGTCTGGGATGGAAACAGTTATTTCAAATAACTAAGTCAGGAAAGATTTTGGCCAAGAGGAAGATTTAAATCTAACCCAGATGTAGCTCACTGGTGTCTGGAACGGGAGAGATGGTCCCAATCACAGAGTAGCACCCAAGGCTGGCTCAGGAAGCAGAGGGATGTCTGTTGGTTGAGGAGAAAACTGTTTGCCTAGCCCCCAGCCAAAGGAAATGTCCCGAGACTGCAGCTGGGCAGTGCGGGATCAGGGAAAGGATGGAGCTTTGAAAGCAAATCCTGCTGGCTTCCTTTCTTGTTGGCAAAGGACAGAGTTGAAATAAGTAGGAGCAGGGTCTCAGAAGGAGGAAGAAAGTCTTACTTATTGTGTGGTGTCTGAGCAGGGGTCTGTGCCCCCTCCCTCCCTGGTGCCCTGGGCTGAGCTGCCACAACCCAGGATAAACCTGTGCAATCCCCTGCCTCATCACTGCCTCCTGGAGCAAGGAGACAGCTGTGTATAAGAGAGGTATCACCAAATGCCAAATGTCTGAGAGGACAGGTACATGTGCAGCTATACACCAGGTGTGCTTGTACAGCAGGCTTGACTTTTTTAAAAGCAGCTTTCTGAGATAGGCTTAAAAAATGGCTTTAAATCCACTGTATCTGTCATGTCTTGGCTACAGTTATGAGGAGAGAGAAGGTAGGGAAGCAAGCAAGGAAACAAGAAAGAGATTTCTTTCCTGGTTACCTTGTGGTGACCCTGGGTACTAAGATCCAGACTAAACCTCAGAGTAGAAAACACTCTGGATACTGTACTCATTGTGAGGCTTAGTCTCAGCAAAACAGATGGGGGAAAAAAAAAAAAAAGAAAAGAAATCACAAGAGGTCTGTTTAGCAAAGCAATATTTGAAAGGTCAAAGAAACAACATGTAAATTGTAGTGATTATTGATAAATAATAAACTAAATTTTTATTTTTGTAAATGGTGCTATGTGCTGAGAAAACCTGGCTCGCAGCTCCCTTTACCTCAGTCTAGTCACCTACTTTTTAAGAAAGTTGAAATCACATTGTTCAAAACGTTTGGCTCCAAGACTAACATTAACAAGGTGATACAGAGCAACCAGGGACCTGCTGATTTTAGCTTACACTTCTAAAATTCTGACCTTGACTGGGAACATCTCAAAGCCTTTGGCTGAGACATGGGCACGATCCCATTACAAAACATAGTTTAACACCAACAAACCCAGACCTGTTTTGAAGGCCTTTAGAATGATGCTGTATATTTATCGAATAATTATTCTTTAATTTAGACCTTGCACAGAGCTGGAAAATGGCTTTCAGTCTTTTCTCACTTTGCTAACCTCCATTGGAGATGAGGATCCGTGTACAGGGAATTTAAGGCCACGGAGAGTAGGTTTGCTTTACTAGTGGCTTTTCCTGGACTTGTTAGGAATAGTTTGTGAACCCTTGGGTGATTTCATCCCAGAGGCTGTAAGCCGTGGAAGTATAACTTTAGGATGGGGGGGTGGCTATTTGATTCTTAATAGCATTAACTCATCTCTCTTTGTATTTTTCTTTCAAGAAAGGGATTAATGGAAGCAGGAATTTTTTCAGAAGGGAGTTCTTGGGTGCTTGCTGGTGAAAGGGTTGTTGAGACTGGGGGTGCAGGGTCAGGATTCCAGGGGATAGAGGAGTGGCATCCGGGCAGGAAAGAAATGGAGCTCATGAGTGAAAAGCACTTCTTATTTGGGAAAGCAGAGGGGAATGACCTGGGTAAAAAGTCCAGGGGATAAATATGGGCTCCCAACTTCATTGTCACCCCTGCACATGCATCTTTCTAGGGAAAGAGTGAGCACTTGGCATGGTATGAAACACCCCAGGAAATGCCCCTCGGTCCTGCGTGTCTCTGCTAAGCAGGGTCAGCTAAATTCAACTGAGGAGTCTAAAAAAGCTCCAACACAGCCTGGCCCAGCCTCCTTGGGAAGGAGCTGCCATTCCTTGAAACCAGTGTAACCATCTGTAATCTGATTTTAACACTTTGCTACCACTGATGTCTCCCCAACACTGATTCCAAACATGGCAAGTCTCTGGTGCTGTTGTCAGCCAGCACAAAGCCAGCATGAAGAAACCCCATCACTAAAAAACCTGCACCATTAAAACACATAAATAAATAAATGTATTTCATCTATACTTCAGTAATCAAAAAGCCTGTCTGTTTTGCCTTTTTCCTTGGTAAATAGGTATCCTTGCTCACAATCTGGGTTCCATGGATACCACGAGCAACTCCAACTTTGCGCCTTTAATGCTTGCACTGTAGAAAATGCTGTTTAAATATTCATGCTGACCCTAGAAAGCTATCCACTCGGCCATCTGGAGGACTCCCATACCCCATCCACTGGTGTTTTATTTTGAAGGATATATTCTGATCACACTGACTTGGCTAAATAGACTATTAGTCCATTTGTTTTGTAACTGCTATTTAGTTACCCCTCAGGATGTCAGCTCAATTTATCTGTGTGGAGGAGAAGACTTCTTCAATAAAACTATAGATAAATAGGAGCAAGAGCTGCGGATGGATAGGAGGTTACTCATTCCCACTGTCGCTGCCGTGCATGGAAGTGACCTTGTCTGGAACCAGCTAACCTTGCACCTTGCAATTCACATGAAAATTCAAAGCCAAACCCTGGCAGGTCAGAGGGAGAACCCAGCCTTGTGTTTGAGGAAAAAAAGGATTTGCTTGTTCAGGCAGAGCTGGGGTTGTGTACTGCACAGGGACACAGAGTGCATTCTGCCCTGGTCTAGAGGGAAATGAATGGAGAGGGAACACATTTAATTTGAAGTGGGAAGGAAAATGAGCATGTGCAATCAGAGAGGGCCAGGAAGAGGAGAAAATGCTCCGTGGAGTGGAGCAGGCAAGGTAGAGGTGTTACAATCCTGCACCTGGTCTTGCAAGGAAGGGCCAGTTCCTCAGGGCTGCCTGCCTGCAGTGCCTTGAGATGGGAACAGAAACGGCCCCTAGTTTCATCCCCCAAATTCTGAAAAGGCATTGTTTGTAAGTAAAGGAAGGATTATGGCCATCATGACTCTCCAAGGGCAACTCCACAGTCCAGGGATCTGCAAATTCACCCGAAACACACTCAGTGGCAAAAGCCTTTTGCTATTCACTGTCGGTCCCTGAGGTACCCCACCAATATCGCCAACAGAAGATGAGGTGAAATGTTCACGATTAACAATGTTTATTTTGGCCTTTTCTCTCCAGTTTGGGTGTGGGGGCAGCGGCGCTGGTGCTATTTGGCTGATTTATTTATGTTCAGAAGGAGGGTGGAGGAAGGGGGCGTATATCCATGGTCACGCTGACTTTTTCAAGCTGCTTTGGAAGAAAGTGCACACTTAATTGGCATTCAAAGTGCATCTCTGGTTCCTATCTCTCTGTAATGCTTGAATAGATTGTGGTGTGTACAAACCTGGCAATAACTCCACTCTGGACTGACAAGAGTTAGGAAACACTGCTTAATTCTTCTATTTCATTTTACTTTTTTTCGGTCTTGGAGAGAATTTTATTCTTTGCTGCTTGATCATTTTCCCTGTGATTCTTGTCCTTTCAGGAAATAGTAATTGACAAAAATAAAGCACTCGGGTTTTTATTTAGTGAGCTCCAGCTAAATTCACACAGTCCTGCTTAAGAATCTATGCTCTCCATGCCGCATTTGTTTTAAGCTTCCAGCCTCTTCTAGACAGATTTTTTCCCCCCATGCAGGCACAAAAGCACTTTAGTCAGCACAAATTTGGAGGTAGAACAAAAAGCCTGTAATAGCATATCTTGTGCTGCTATCAATTTTCCACTGGTGGAGCACTGGGGTACATGAAGTCCTTTGTCTGTATTCTGAAGTCAGCTTTGGTGACATTACATGACCAACTACAACGCTATAGCATGTTCCATGCTGGTTTGAATTCTAACTTGGGGAAAAAAAAAAAGAAAAAAAAAAGAAAAAAAAAAAGAGAGAATAAAATAAAGATGTCCTGGAACGTGGCCAGGGCATAATGATTTCAATTCTGAAGAAATACGACAACCAATTATACTAAATTCAACATTTTCATGTATGATAAGTTTAAAATCTCCTCTAATCAAATAGGGGAAGCCCTTTTCCCCTATTTTGCTATGGTTTTAGTTACCAGTAGGCCTCTAAAATCTGTTTCTGCTTAAAAAGAAACCCTGAAAGGTTATATTTACTATATGTATGAAAAAGGGTTGAATGATATAATTATATATTTTAGAATACTGAAGCAATGTATAAGAGACTAATCATGATCCCAAATTCAATTTTCAAACCTTTAATTGATCCCATCCCAAAGGTAACATTCTATCTTAATTGCCATGCTGAACTGGTTGCAATTACATAAAATAAAACTGTTCATTGGTAACTGGAAAAAGTCTGCTCATTAAGCACATGACGGCCAGCCTTGAAAATACTTGATTGCAAAAGGATGCAACCACTTTGCTTATATTTCCTTTTCTGGTTAAACTTTCCTTCACATATGTTGAGCTGGTTCCAAAAAGCCACACACGCACAACACCAAGTTGGAGATGGAACATGGTGCTGTGCGTGTCTGTGCTCCTGCACCTTCCATGGGCAAAGCCACCTTTGAGGACGGAAGAAGGGACTGGAAGAGCAAGTGATGCTGGTGCTGACCTGCTCTGCTGTGATCTCTAAAGGGGTACCAGGAGAAGGGAGCTCCTCTGGAGCACTGAACAAACTCAGGAAATAATAAGGGAAGACTTAATCCCAAGTAAAAATCGGAAGTTGCACTATGGAATACGTAGGTATTCCTGCAGAGGTGTCACACAACTTGCAGAACTGGGTAAGGTTGGGATCTTCTCTGTTTATTTGGAAAGCAAAGTAAAAGCAAAGCAAACTTGTGGTTTTTTAGAGGTGACAGTAGATGTTGGTGAAGGAAGAAGACTGGCAGCTTTTTTATTATTGCCAAGAGAGCCTGAACCACTCTCAATCTGATATCAACACCTGTGACACTTGGAACACTGCCTCACTGGATGCAAATGTCATGTAAATAGTTCTGAGGTGCTTATTCATTGCTGTTACTCTTATTATTCAACCTAAGATACAACTATCCAGCTGAGACAAGCACATCCATAAGAGTTCACCAGAATTTGGAATAGGCACAACACTTTCAGCTGTGGTAACAGTGGAGCACTGGGACAAACTACTGCAGAGACAACATCTCAGATTTTTCCCTTTGTTCTCATCCCAACAAGGCTGGATGCCTTTCCAGGAGTTAACCTCCAGTCAAACATATGTCACTCTCCTCCCCTTGGGAATAAAAGGATGAATGTCTACATTCCTTGGTATACAGGTCAGACCAGGTGATCAAAAACTCTGGTCCTAAATACCTGACTTCCAAGTAACTCTCCAAGTAAACCCATCATATGGAAGTGTTAAAAATAATCCCCTTCTACAACACCCTGGTGTTTCCTTAGTGAGTGCCATCCTCTCAGCCTGAGTGCAGGTTTGGAGCTGTGTGGTACTTGGGACTGTAACAACTCAGTGAAAGGACATTCCCCATCCCAAGGAGCTCATGTCCAAATGGAAGATGAGATACAGAGAAGACACAAACAGTTGGGGAAGCACCAGGTAAGACTGAAATGATTAGTGTTTAATAAGCATCAACTGCAGCACACCAGCTATAGCTTCTCCGTCAACTTCTATGTGAGGATTAAGTAAGTATTCTGATTTTATACCAGTGAATTTCAGGATGCAGGACAGGTCACTGGATATGCCCATCCCATGATATGCATACATCTGTCCATGGTACATGTGCTTATTACAGTCTCAGAAAACAGATCCTTTAAACATCCCAGGGATACAGTCCAAGTAATGTAGGTGCCTGAAAGTCAGCCCTGAGAGCCTGGGTTTCTGTTTGCCTTTAACAAGAGGACTTAGACGTCCGATGGGACTTGGCTGTCCAAGCCATTCAGGGATGCCAGTGCCAGCCAAATATTGCCTATATATATCTTTAAACATCTGAGCCTGTGAATGGCAGGGCAATGTAGTGATGAATAAATGCCTACTTGGATATAGAACAAAGATATCTGACTGGCTGAATAGGCAGCATTTGAATTGTACAGAACACACAGATACTCTGTAAATGAATGGCTGTTCACTCGCTCCATCAATAGAAAAAATTGCTCTTTCTCTTTCTGAGCGCACAGTATTTGCAGTAAGAAGGACACACAGATAAAACCGAAAATCTATTTCACAAGCATTTGAGCAGACTTGTGAAAATAGAGCCAGTGCATCATTTTGCTGATAGAATCTAAAGTAGTGATTCAGATGGGAATCATCCCTAGCCCTGCAGACATTGGGGATCTGCACTCATCCTGAAGCGTGCAGGCTGGTAAAGCAGGATTCCAAGCCTGACCTACTTTTGTCCCTACCTTGTTCCATCAGACCTAAATCCTGGTCCTGCATTCAGCCTGGAAGACTGTTGTGAATACAAATGATTCCAGGCATTGCTGATAGACTCAGAGGAGATCGAGTTCTGTATTTACTCATACCATCCACAGTTGGGAAATTCAGGGACTTTGAGGTCGTGCAAAATTGTTCCTCTAGCAAAATCAATGCACATTTTGTGTAAATCAGCTTTGGAACAGCTTCAGAGTTCTGTGGAGGATCAGTCTTCACTCAGAGAGGGTGAAACTCAGCACAAAAATTTCTACCTGAAACTTTCCCAAACTTTACTAAAATAGAAATGAAAGGCCATATTCTTAGCTAGCATAAGCTGGCGCAGATCAGCTATACGACAATTACCATGTGGATCAGCAAGGCTTGCATTTCTTTGCCTGGCTGACCCACCTCTCCTATTGATCACTGCAGCTGAAATCTCCACTGTATAGTTTTGTCTGATGCAAAAGAAAACAAATTAAATGTTAACTTTAAACAAAACCACAGATCATGATTCAGTTTGGTTTCAGCACTCTGCTAAGAAAACTCAGAGGTGTGGATGTTGTGGGGTTTGAAGATCATTTCAGCTTTGCACTTCTGCTCTAGCACAGGGAAGATGCACTTTGGATAGCAGGACAAGTCTTTTCCATCAGTGCCCTTGGTCCTAATGTCACTTAGGGACCAGGCAGCTGAGCCAGCACCATAGCAGGACTGATTGAAGATGTACCCTTGGGAAGAGGTAGGGGTTGCCTAAATGTCTCCTTCTTCTGATGCCTGACTCAAACTAGTCTAATTTGGGTACCCAGTAACACACCTGCCTTCTCTGCCAGGGGATGTTTATAATTTTCATTAGGTACAGACTTTTATAGGAGTTTGTTACCTGATATCAACTGCAGCACAAATGTGCAAAGCTCAGCCCGAGCAAATGAAAGGGAAAACATGGAATGCTGGTTGTGCGTGGAGCAAGGTGCTTGACTTAATTTCTGTTCAATTTGGGATTTTCAGGCATTGTCTAATTTACAAGGACCTGCAAAGAAACCAGTTGCTGTCTTGTAACAGGGAAAGGACTTTAGTTCTCATTTCAGTCCATTGATAAAATGGCTAAACTGGACCCCTGCAATGTGAATTCTTGTCACCTGACTGAAGTTTTGGTAAGTTTAGGAACTCACACATTGAACTGCATTTCTCTGCTTTCATCCTTCACCAGCTCTATCCTTCTTCAGCTCTCATGAGCACAAACCCAGGGAGTGAAACAGAACCAAGGAAGACAGAGGTCAGAGGGTGGCTCAGGTCGGCTGAGGGGCCTCAGGTGTAGCAGTGCAGAGCTGGAAGAGCGGCTGTGCAGGTGCAGCCAGAACACCAGACAGTGGGTGAAAACATTAATGCACTGCACAAAACATCCACGTCCAGACATCATTAACCCCAGGTAAATGGAAGAGGGTGGGAAGCAGCAAGAACCTTGGGCAGTGGAGCAGAGGCTATACCAGAGGTAGAGCTGGGAGCAGACCCTGGCTTCTCTAATCCTCACCCTCCTCCTCTAACTGCTGGGCAATGCTGAGTCTTTCATCCAAACCTCCTCAACTGCCTGGAAAGTGCAAACTGATAACACTGCTATGGAAGCTTCAGACCCACATGGGGTCATTGCGTAACACCCCACATAATAAAGGAGATATTTATGTCCTCTCAGTACAAAGCCAGTTAATAATCACCATTAGAAACAGCATGAAACAAGAGCACACAAAGCAGAGTTCGCTCCACTCAGAGTGTAAATTGCATAGTACTCCAAGATGAAGGCATGTTGTATTCTTTCCATGGTTATATTTAAATCTGTGTTTTCTTTAATTTAAATCTGCTCTATAAAGATCTCAGCAATTTGAGACAAAAGTATCCTTTAAAAACAGAAAAAAAAAAATGACATGATAGCATCCTTCATGCCAGGCTGGCCCTGTTGTGATTTTACATTGAGGGTGCATTTTAATTGATGAAATGTGCTACACAGCACAACTTGAAAAAGTAACAACCTTTAGTTACCATTTGGAAATGTGATGGAGGTGGCAGAAGTTAAACTCTTAGGACTAAATGAAATAACAGAAGCTCCCTATCCTTTCTTGAAGACGCTCATTAGTTTTCACTTTCTCACATTCTGTTTGCCATGGATTTCATCCAAGAATGACGGATGTAGAGTTATTAAGCAAGTGATAGTTTAAAAACTCCAAGTGTCAGTGCTCAGTGTGGGAGCTCAGTTACCTTGCAGAGGGCAAGGGGCTTAAATACCCCTGCCCTGGCACTGGCATCGCCACAATGGAATGATCACATGGAAAGGTACTGTCAGAGAGACACAAGTCAGTTATAGGAATGGACAAATAAACAAATGAGGAATGTTTGAGGAATAATCTGGTATTTGAATGCATCAGCACACACAGGAAACTGGGGGAAAAAAAAAAAGAAGAAAAGAGAGGAAGAAGTATTAGTTTGCAGAAGGCAATGAGCAAGTACCTTTTCTTAAATTCAGTCCAGGGCTGGGATGTAGGGATATCTTAAATACTATAAGGTCTCTGTGAGGGGAGAGGCAAATCACTGAAGTTTCTGATTCTCGGCTTGGGAGAGAAACCTGCATGTAGAGGTTGCTTTTCTCATTCCCATGGTCCTGCTGACCAGTCATGGAGTCATTGGCTGGTTTGGGTTGGAAGGGACCTTAAAGGTCTTCCAGTTCCAACCCCCCTGAATGGGCAGGTCACCTGCCACCAGAAGTCCATGGGACATGCTCCATGGGCAGGGTACAAAAGGCTAAATGAACCTGCTGGAGAACATGGAAGGCGATGCAAGTGGCCCTCTCCAACTGGGAAGCAGAAAAGCAAAGAGCCCACGTGATCTTTCCCCATTTTACCTTCCAGGTGACACAACTGACAGACTCCCTCCTTTTCCAAAAATTTGGTGATTTCCTCTGTCCCTGTTCACTTGTATCTCCTGCCTCTTGCTGGCACTCAGAAGGAGTCAAGCCCATATATCAAGCAAGACCCTGTTTTTTAAATTGCTTTTCCCACTTGATGAATTCGCTCACAAACTGAAGAGGAAACAAAAAATAACACTGAAAAAATCTGGTTACGTAGATTTTTTTCTGTCCTAGATGCAGTAAAAACCTAACAGGGGTCTGAGTGAAAAGCCTGTTGAGCAGTTTCTCACTTGTTTTCCAAGCTCAAGTGATATGATGTGTATCAGCTTGGATCAGACTCTGCAAGTCTGGATGTCAAGTGCTGGCTGGCGGCTCATGTTCCACACCTGGAAGCCAGCAGGGTCATATCCAGAACCAAAGTCTGAACTCTACTTCTGCAAGAGTTTTTGTGTTTAAACCACAAGCTTCAACCTTATTGTAGAGATTTGATTTTACTTCTGAGTTAATGTAGAGACTCTTGTTAACATTCAGCCTGGCAGTGGTTTAGACTGGCAGGAACCTTCTGGAGCAGTGGACCTCACCAGGTTTTTTTTCCCTTGAAAATAGAATCCTCTGACTTTTGCTGCCAGATTTTGCAGAGAACTCTCTTCTGGAGAGGAAAAAAAAAAAATTGATTTAAGCCCATTCCATAGTGTCTTGCTTTTGAGTTAGTAGCTAGTCCCTATTTCCTCTGACTGAGATTTTAAAGCCCTGCTGCAGCAGATATTGTGACCTGGCAGTTCCCAGCCTTGGCTTTTGTTGTGGCTTTCCCACTCCCTCTGATCCTGTTTTCTTGATCTGCTCTCTCAGGCACCCATTGCTAGGCCTTTTCTCTGTTTTGGATTCGTGCCTGCATCTCCAACGCGTCGCTGTCCTTTCCCATGGCTTTACTGTCAGTTCCTTTGTGTACGCTCATCTTTCATCGAGGCCTTCAGACTGCCTCAATTTGTCTCGTGCTCTCTAACGCATTTTGGACAGCCCTGGTGGTATTCTCCAAATACATATTTTGCTGCAAGTCCACACATTTATTCTTTACTGGTCTTAGTCTTCCTGTAACCTTAATTAGAAATGTAATTAGATGATGGCTGCTATTCCTTGGGAGCTCCCAAGCATGCACTAATTGATAGCCCCCCATTACTCAGTATGAGCCATAGAAAAATCCATTTGCTCTAACAGCTGTTGCAGGGCACGGATGGGAAACAAGGTGTCAGGGCATTTCTAGAAAGGTCCAAAAGAAAATGAACTGCCTGAATGTAATAGAGTGCCTTCAGGAATGGATGAGGGCTGATTTATCTCCACTCTACCAATTATATCATATAATTCCTGCCAGTAAGAATTTTTAACATATGATTTGCTGATGGGTTCATGAAAACAGGGCTGGTCTGGACCTGGAGAAATCCCCTGTGAGAGCCTCTGTCCAAAAGATGGCTTGTTCCTGGCAGAGATTTGTTGAACATATTCTTTAGCATGCTCTGTTACAGTGGCCTGGCCATGTCCTAAGAGTTGGGGTTTTTTTCTGCAAGGTCTGGAAAAAGAACAGGAACAGCAATAACATCCAGTGGAGACTCAAAGTATTTGAGAGCTTCCAGGGGCGCATTCCTGACAGTTGTGAGAGCTGGTGCAGAGTACTAAGAGGGGGCTTACACTCCCTCTTAAAACAGATGTGGAAGAGAGAATTTCTGTCCTAAGGAGCTCACAGGAATGGTAAAGGAGTTTTGTATCCATTTCAGCTTGAAGTTTTTTTAGGCTTTGTGATCTTATTTTATTTACCTCAAATCAGTTTGTCCATTTTTAATATTATTCAGTGTTATAGGAAGGAAATACTTTAATATGGCAGATTTCATTGAAAATTGATAAATGTGGGCTGCAGAACAATGCACTGCTCTTCCTTGGTCCATGATAGGCTCTTGAATGCCAGTTTGGTATGATTCTGGGATACTTCAGACTGAATGTGGATGCAGATTCAGTTCTAGTTCTATTAGCACACCCAACTTCTTTAGACAGAACTTGTCATCCTGTGGTCAGGATTGAGATAACAAACATTTCACGCAGCCCATGAACAGTTTCACCAGCAGCATTATTTCCACCAAACAGGTGAAGCAGAAAGGACAGAAGGGCCTCCTTCAACTTCTGTTGAAATACATGGAAAAACTCACACTGCCTCCATAAGAAGTTAGATCAAGTTCCAAGGCTGCACGTCAACATTTTTCTGAGCACTCCTGACTCTGCACAGGGGCTCCTACATCATGTTACATTCCTTCGCAGGATAAAGGATGTGGGAACTTTTTACCCTTCCAGAGACAGCTCTCCTTTGAAATCACATTTGTTTTCTCTGTAAGTGCCGGAAAGAAATGGATGGGAAAAGCCCAACAGTGAACTCTAAACTGCCTTTTATGCTGGCATCATTTTTTGGAGGGGGGAGGAAGGGAGTGTGCGTGCACAGGCACTCACAGCTAAGGTCTTAATTCTATCTCCAGATGCTGTGCATAATCTAGAGGTTTATCGTAATGAATTATTTCTGTTATTACTGCAGGCAAAGTGAGATTTAATTTGATGTGTGATATATCCCTGGATTAACTACCCTTTGGTTTTATTTGCTCCATAATGGTGAATTTTTGTTTATAGACCCATTTTGTAATTACATCCCTGAGCTCAGAAGGGCTACAGCAATGCTGCTCCATCCTATAGGAAATCAGGATCCAATTCCCTTCTCCCAGTCCTGTTGTCAGCTGTGGCTAAAACAGAAACTGCACAATATGATGTTCACCATTTTGTCTCCCTTAATCACAGTTTTACAGGACAAAGTACAATGAATGGAAAGATTCTCCTTGGCTGGAGAGACTGGGATACCACTTGGGAGGCATATGTAAAGTGGCAGAGAAGCTTCACCTTGAAAAATGGCAACAACGTGTGTTATAACAGGTGCCAGGAACAATCAGTTGAGTCCTTCATGATACCTACGTGTTCAAAGAGTCATGGCTCCACAGAGGCTCCAAGGGTGGCAGAGGGAGCTGGGGGGCATGGCAGCATGCAGAGCAGGGGTTCATTAATTCCTTATTTCCCAGCTGTCCTCCTCTCAGTGGGAAGTCAAGCCTCCAGCCCATGCTGAAAGATGCAGTGCTGGCTGGTGGTCGGGGCAATGGACACTCCTCTCCTTCCTACCCCATCCAGCCCAGCCCAAACCCTTCCCTTGTCTCGTACCCAAGGAGGTCTGGGACCAACATGTCTTATGCACGTCCTTGCAATACCCCCAGCTATCACAAGAGAAAGAGAAGCCTGACCCTGATCCAGTCAGCCACTTCCCTGGTGCTCATGTGGCAAAACCATGAGGGTCCCCCATTCCTGGTCCGAGGGGGAGAGTCGGGGGGACTGAGATCCCAGTGCAGCTCTGTGGAGAGCAGGACACGGCGCTGTGGTCCCAGGAGCTGTGGCAGCACCCACACCTAATCCCCTGGGAACATATGGCGTGGCACTCACACAGAATCAGGTTTCATTGCAATCATGGTGATCTTAATTAGTACTACTTATAACAACAGAAGTCAGCCTAAGTACCGGGAAAAGTAAACGGAAGCAACCAAATCCATCTGGGTATTAGTGTGCCCCTTGGAAAGGGTGGGGGTTTTTTGGACTTTTGACCCAAAGCAGCATTGCCTCGCTCAACCCTTCAGTCACAAACCTGCACTCAGCTTTCTGGGGTTCACCAGCTTTGTATTGTTCAGCCTGGAGAAGACAAAGCTTTGGGGTGACCTAATTGTGGCTTTCCAGTACCTGAAGGAGCTGACAATGGAGCTGGAGAGAGACTATTTACAAGGGCCTGGAGGACAAGGGGGAATGGCTTCCCACTGACAGAGAGTAGGTTTAGATTAGATATTAGGAAAAATTGCTTCCCTGTGAGGGTGGTGAGGCCCTGGCACAGGTTGCCCAGAGCAGCTGGAAGTGTCCAAGGCCAGGTTGGATGGGGCTTGGAGCAACCTGGGATAGTGGAAGGGGATTGGAATGAGATGAGATTTAAGGTCCCTCCCAACTCAAGCCATTCTGTGGTTCTTTGATTCTGTGGACTGATCTCCTCCTTCCCAGCATGGTGACCCATGCTGGAGTGGCAGAGCTGTGCTCCTGCCAGAACCCTGGGTGATGCAGCACTCTCCTTGGAGCGGGCACCTCCATGGGCCAAGGCAGCAGCTGCAAAGTTCAAACTGAAGATCGTCCTTTCATAGAGGGAGATGTTGGGTTCAATCCCTAGTCAAAGTCACACTAAAAAATATTTCCTAGGTACACATCGCACTGAAGACAAAGTGTTTGATTTTTTTACTGACAGACAAGAATGTTTGAGGCCATTAAAATGCATGGACCCAAAGCCTCTGGTTTGTAAAGAGTGCCTGCAGATTTACGTTACACAGCTTGTATTTGTAATTGCTCCTGATGTGTCAGTTCTCATACACTCCCGTTAAAAGTTTATGTCCACTTTTTTTTTTTTCCCCCAGCTAATAAAATTAAATGTTAAAAATCCAAAGCAAAAAAATGATATGTGTGGTTCTTGCATGGACCAGTACAAGATGGGATATTCAGAGCTGACACCAAAGCTGTCTTCAGAATCACCTACTGTTCTGAGAGCCATGTACTAAAACCCAGCTTCCTGCCTTTTCCCTGTTAAAACCAAACCTGAAGTGTTGTTTTACAGCCTTGGGAGTGTGAATTTCAAATGGCCCTTAAGGGTGGAAAGTGATTTAAAAATATTTTTCTAAGAAACTCCAAAACACAAGCAGCATTTTTATGAGTGAAAATCTAGGAGTATGCGTCAACATTTGCAAATCTGAGGGATGCAAGGAACATAAATCCTAGGACTTTAAAGTTTCCACAAGGCCAAATTCTTCTTTCCTTTACCCGTATGAGTAGTGTTGCTCTAGTCAATGGCTTGAAACAGTTTCTGTAAATAAAATGAGTAAGATTTAGCCTGAAGTCTAGAGAAAATAATATGAACAATCTTTCTTCCCCCCAGGGAGTAGAAGCCGAGCATTCCTTGGCTTGCCCTGTTCCTGCACAGCCCATGGGGCAGGATCCACCGTGCTGCCTGCCCCACGTGTCGAGTGCCTTCATCCCAGCTCTCTGTGGGGCTCCTGGTTCCCTGGCTGGTGCTTGCATGGATTTAAAAGCTACCACAGAGAATTTATGCCAGTAATTACAGCCCTGCTACAAATTTCTTGAGAAATAATACTGGTTTGGGGTTTTTTTTTTTCCATTCTAGAGTACTTTTTTTGCAAGAAGTGGATGCTGGTCTGTTACTCACCTGCCACTGCAGCAGGTCATTTACTGATGCTTTTTCCTATGCTAATAAGGTATAATAAATTTAACACCAGGAAAGAAACTATAAAGACTTGAAGACTAGTATTACAGGTTTTGTATGTGCAGTGAAAGGCAAATTGTTCGCAGCAATTATTGATTGGGAAAGGCTGAGTTAATGTAATTGCAAAATATAAAAAGAGAAATAAAATAAAAAAGTAAAATTAATATACCGGTCACAGAATCTGAACTCAAAAAGCCAATAAAAGACACACAATAAAGCACTCCAGAGAAACAGAACTCTGTCACGGTGAATATCAAGCGATTTACTGAAAAGTGCAGATATCAACTGCAGCATTCCTCACTGCTCAGACATTTACTTGAGTCTTGTCTATGTTCATTGTTTTACAAAATTAGTAACTGCAGCCAAACTCACATTTCACTGATTGCAATGTGTCAGCAAGGTCTTCACCTGCCTCACCATGGAAGCAGAGCTTTGAAGTCTTAGTCTGAGATGCAGAGTAAGGATTCAAAAAGATGTTGGTCCAGCAGGAAAATGCTGGTGTCATCAGCCTACCGAGGGAACAGCTAAAAATGGCAGATCTCCCAGGGAGCTGGGGTCCAGTTACACAGTGGTACAAGATGTCCTACAATACAGTGCCCATTTGAGCAGCAGCCTGTGGTGAGAACAGGGGCATCATCAATGTCAAAATCATGCTCCAGACCGCACAAACATAATTGACATTGACTAGAAAATCAGGAGGCTAAACACAAAACTAAAGATATGCCCTTCTTATTTGTTATGTGAATTTTTGGACCTTCTAGGGTTTGGATTGTCAAGCTTTGCACTGTCTCCATGAAGACCTGGATCTTGTTTTATTTTGTGCCAAGGCAGAGATTAGTGGCATGTTCAACCTCCAGCAGTTCCTGCCCTTGAGGTCTGAAGTCTGTTACAATGAGGACTTGCAGCACAGGCAGAACCAGAAGTTGGTGGCAAATCAGCTAAAAGCAGGAGGAAGAAATACAAGAAAAATAGGGAGAAATCTTCTGCTGTAAGGGTGGTGAGGCCCTGGCACAGGTTGTCCAGAGAAACTGTGGCTGCTGCATCCCTGGAAGTGCTCACAGCCAGGCTGGATGGGGCTTGGAGCAACCTGGGATAGTGGAAGCTGTCCCTGCCCATGCCAGGGGATGGAATGGCATGATCTTTAAGATGCCTTCCAACCCAAATCATTCTGTGATTCTGGGGTTCTTTGAAGAGAATATCCTTACTCCTCAAGATGTGCACACTAATAAACTTGAGCAGCTGATGGATTTGTTCAATATTTTAGTTTATAGATTTTGTTAAATACGATACAAAGGATAACAACAGTTTTCCCTATTTTCCATAATGCCATGTCTCCCTAAAACCTTGGCCAGGCTGGATTTCAGCAACTCTTATGGAAGATGCTCTGGCCTCTAGAGCAGGCTGGAGATGTACAACTTACTATCAATAAAAAAAGGTAAGCAAAACCCCTCCCCTGCTAAATATGCACTTACATTTTCTTCACATACAACAGGACTTTCTTAACACTTTCAATCAAGAGTGGGAAGTAAGAACATCCTTTTAACGTGTCCATCCAAAAAGAGGTAAAATATAGATCTTTCATAGGCTATATATTTAAAAGAAGAAATGGTGCTTTTAAAATGGAATGTCCAATATCTGGTGACTAATGGATGACAAAGAGGCTGCAGGGTACTTTATTAAATGTCTCTAGAGACAAAGAAGTCGATTGCTACTCACCAAGTTGATTTACAATGATAAAGGTTTCTATTTGTAGGAACCTTGTTGGCTTCAGTCACCTCCTCTTGCATCTCAGGGCACATAGAAATTGAAAGCTTTGCTTTTGCAAGAGAAAAGAATTTTTCTCTGAGTTCGGCCTGACTGTATTTTTCTGGTTATCATGACAATCCTCTCAGACTAATGGGCTGACAGCCCCAGAACAGCTCTGCTATCTAGGAAGGGAATGATGTGACCTCCAAGAAGCATTATATCATATCTGGTAGGAGCTTTATTGTTTTATTGATACCGTTCCCTGTGCTGAAACCATTCAAAAATGAAATAAAAGGCTTCTCTGCATTTATCAGTGGTGAGAGGGAAGAATGAACCGTTTCACCTGGATTGCCGCCAACAGAGGAGAGCAACAAGGCTGGGACAGTGACTGAGGCATGTGATGGAGACACTCTGGGGTCACTGGCAAGGTGTCCTTGGAAGTCTGGTGTCTGTGGAGGAGATCAGGACCCCAGCTTGCCCAGCCAGAAATAATTTATGTTTCTCTGTCCGTACTTTCTTCTCCTGAGTTTTGCTTTCTCTTCATGGATTTTGGTGGCATAACCTACTTTAAAGCCCTAATTCTCAGCCTGTGCTTAGGACACCAGCTCGCATTTGCTCTGCTCTGTCCTGAACTCTCTATGGTGTGGAGTGGTCTGCACTTTCTGCATCAAGACACACTGTCCTGTGTCCAGAGTTCAGACGAGAAACTCTGTGAGTGAATCTCCTGCTTCCCTAAACCACTATACTGAAGAGAGCCTGGGAGTATTTTGTAGATAACCTTGTAATAACCAAGGTCAGAAGTAAAACAACAACAGATAAGAGAGATCAGAAATACAGCTGCTGATTGGCAAAGCCCTGTTGTTCCACTGCTTTGTGGTGTGGTAACAGCTGAGAGAACAGAGCTACTAATTTGCTGATGCAACACCAAAGGTGGACAAAACAACTGTACTCGGGGCAGGCTAAATAAAGGAGCTGCAGCTTCAAAGGAAAGCATTGCAACATGAAACTTGTGATGGGCTTGTGAGGGTGTCAGTGTGACAGAAGCCCTGGGGTTCCCGACAGGATGCCCATTGATAGGAATAGCAAGGTCACGATGGATCTCGAGGATCCATCAATCACCGGAGCACAGACTGCAGGCACGGCATAGCTGGAGTGACACAGCCACTTCCATAGCGCTGGCAGGGCTGGGCTGCCTGGGCTCTCATGCCTTTAAAGGAGAACAAATTTTTACAGAAGGAGCTCAGAAATGTTGTAGCATGACAAAGGTGTGTTATGACTCATCACACCAGCTCTTGCCTGTGCTTCCTCCTATAAACCTACAGTAATTCGTGAAGCAGCTGAGTCGTCACTTCTTTGCCCTAAAGCTGACTAGCAGGTTAACAAGAGGAGATTATTTTAAGACCATCATTTTATAGGACGAAGGTATCAATTCTCTATCTTCCCATGGATAATCCTGTTAAAGGATAACATGATTTTAGGACAGTCCATTACAGAGGACAGTCTTTTCAGTCTTCTCTGACTGGTTTCTAAGTCCTTTATAGCTGCCTTCATGCAAAGAAAATGTGAAATCTCGACTTTCTATTCCAGCTCTTGAGCTACATTTCAGCTGATTTCACCAAAACATTGCACAGCATCTATATAATTTATTGGCAGTCTCAGTTTAACTCGATTATACAAATACACAGCTTGCAACGTGCCCCACTTGCATTTTGGTGTGACATACATCAGTGCACACCAGCCAGAGGTGACCTGCCCCACCGTTGTATTTTTCTGCTGCTCTGCCCTGTGGTTTTACCTTCCCAGTATTTTTACAGAGCAATGTGTTATCTCTGCTGTTTTAAATGTGGGGAAAATGAGGAGCAAATGACTAAATGAGGACCCCAGAGTTGCTGTGAAAGGCAAGGATCAAACTCACATGAATCAGAGCAGTGGTAAAAAAATCAACAGTCTCCCCAGTTTGTCCTCCTTTCATTTTCACCAGAAATTCCCAAAGAAGGTGTTTATTGAAGAGGTTTTTAACTACCTCTTTAGTGCCCACCCATTCATTATTTTTTGCTTTCTGTTGGGAACATTAGCCCACCAACAATGTATTTTGCTTTATGCCAAAAATTAACTACCTGCAGTCTTACAGGGGTCAGTGGGGCTCTCCACAAGCAGACTGTCATTTTCACTTGCTTTGCTTTCTAGAAATACAAACTCGGTTCTTTAAATCCAAACAAGTCCAGTTCATTCCTCAGGAAGAGGAAATACTTCTGCAACTCTTGTTGAAATTCAGGGGTGTTGTTTATATTTACTGCAACAGCATTTAGGAGCCTGAGGGATGGACCAGAAGCCTACTGGGATCAGTGCTGTACAAATACAAGATTAGGAATACTCCCTGCATTTAGTGATGCTGGCTAGGGACTGTGTGCACTGAAACATCACAAAATTCAAGAATGAGTATATTTTCACATATTAAACCACAATGAGCTGCAATAGAATCATTGTTTATAAATTACACTATGGTATTTCAATAGTGACAACTCCCTGCTCCTTCTCACCTTCATCTTTCAAAATACACATCTTGGTTGTTTACAAAGCACTTTCTCCACCCGGAAAAAACTCTAAGTTAATTTCTCCCATCTCTGTGAATAAATGATTCACTGCAAATTCTTTTCTCCAGCAAAGTCAAAATCTACGTGTGCAAAGGATTTCAACTCAATGGTAATATATTCTTGTCCCCTCTGGGGAATATCACTGATATTTTCTGAAGTAAAGAAGGAAGTGAATTCTTCTACTTCAGTTAATGCTTCAAACTATTCCCTCTTATTGAAATGTTCCTTCAAAGCAGAGACAGCTTATTTCCTCAAGAAACTGTATCCACCCACTGAAAGTTATTTCTCACCCTACATAAGTAATAGGAGATTTCCTACTTTTTGCCCACTTCTACCCCATAGATTTAATGTGTAAACTGGGAACATGCAGAATATATTGCTTGGCATAAGTCAGTGAAGTTTCACCTGCGAGAACACAGTATGAATTCAACCCTTG
Source organism: Corvus cornix cornix (assembly GCF_000738735.6). NCBI lineage: Eukaryota > Metazoa > Chordata > Aves > Passeriformes > Corvidae > Corvus > Corvus cornix. The sequence continues at coordinate 2,973,100 of NC_046338.1, forward strand.
GCTGTTTGTACTAAACCACAGGGAGAATCTACCCTTAAGTGATGTAAAGTTCATAGGTCAGATGCAAACCCAAAAACTCAAGCCTGCAGAGCAGTGTTTAGGCTTGCAGAGCTCACATCTCGCTGAGTTGAGCCTTGTCCCAGGGCAATCACAAAGGGAGCACAGCACTCCCCTCTTGCTATGAGGGGCTCCCAGTATTTGGGGAGGATGCTGAGGTACAAATCCCCAATAAAAACATGGAGTGGGAAAGGAAAATATCATCTATTTCCCGCAGAAAGCAGAGGAAAAGTGATTGATGCTCTGGTAATGAGCATGTGGTGCATCAGGAGAGCATTCTCATTCTCATATTTTACAGTTAAATGTTTTGTGTTCCTGAGTTGTGTTTAAACATTCACGTAAACTTCAGGTGTGAAGACCTGATATTCCTTGCTATGCTCTGCAATGAATCCCAGGATTCATTTCCGTAATCTCAGCGTCTCACTGATCTCAGCGCCACAACGGGTGAGTGAAATTTATACCATGGTTTGCCCTTTCAATTTCACACATTTCTGTGTGAACCTTGAGAGCTGGGAGGACAATTATTCTTGGTTCAGATGTGATTTTAATATTTCTCACTTTTTTTTCCTCTTTTTTTTTTTTTTGGTCCATGGATCAGTTTATGTTCCAGATGATCTAGATCTTAAGCCATTGTTTTCTCATTGTCATGGGTCATGACTCTTGGATCATTTTAAATATGAGGAAAACTATATTGCTCTGAACATGGAAACACAGCTCCAAAAAATCTCTGCTAGGAGCAGAGTGACAGCCAAAGTTCTGATTAAATTCATGTCTTTGACCGGCTTCTGCAACCAATACAAATGGCTGTGAAATCTTTTCAGCAGGGTAATGGAGAGAGGAAAAGAGTTGGCTGTAAGTTCGGGAATTATTATTCTTATAAACCCATTCACACACCTATCACTTGGGACAAGTGAAGGGCCAAAGACGTGCCAAGCAATTACACAGCTACACAGGTCCGTGCACAAGATACTCTGCATCACGTTGGCTGTAATTTGCGCTCACGACGTTGGCACAAGCTCCACCTGTGTCAGATGGTTACAGAGAAAACAACTTTTCTGGGAGACTAAATCCATCTCAACAGTGGCCAAGCCATGTCCCTGTTTTTGGAAGTCTGATTGGGAACAGCAGCATCTTTCAATTTGAAGAGGAAAAAAGATTTCCAGAACTTGCAGTAGCAAGATGCTCAGAGCCTCTTGGTGACACCAGTGTAACCACCCACAGCTTCTAGGGGATTTAAGGAATAATATTCAGTCTTAGCTCTGACCTTAGCCGGATCTTTGTGTCCTGATGACAAATCATTTCTGAACAGTTTTATATTTTCCCTTGCTACTCGTTTCAGTTGAGAGAAACCAGATGAGTTTCTTTCCTAGTTCAGCTACAAAGACAACAGAACCACCTTTCTCAAATCACTCAAGTTCGTGACAAAAAGGATCTCAGTAAAGCAGGAAGAGAAATCAAGCTCATCATTCATCTTTTAGAATGTGTTTGCAGAGTTCACAACAGGGCTGATGTGGTGATGGAGTGACTCTTGGCCTTGTACGGCACAGTGTTCAATATTCATAGAATCAACCCTTTCTCATAGAATTCATAGAATTAACCCTTTTTTCCTCTACTGCTGAACTGAAGACTGCCATTCCCTGCCAAGTAGAATGGTCTCACTTCATAATTTTTTGCCAATATTTTTGAAATCTTCCTTTATTAAGTCTTGTAGAGGTGCAAAGTGCATCGTGACCATAAAAAAGATCACAGAAAAAAGGACACAGTAAGACACATGGACTTGTTCTTAGGGCTCCTGAAAAAATGCAGCTACATAGGTAAGGATTTGTCAGGACTTGACTTTGACTGAGGATTTTTTTTACAATAAGAAAAGTACAGTCAGTTACCCTTAGTGGGGAATGTGTGTTGACCTGCCTTGCCAGAAGCCAAGACACCAAACCAGAAGTGCTAAAGACGTCTCTGTTCCCTTGAGAAGGGTGTCTGTCCAGCTGCAGCACTGTCCACAATATTTAGAGATCCAAGGGTTTTTAAGGAGTATTACTGTGCTCCTAAAGACTTTCCTATTATTCTGGGAACTGTTTGTAGGCAGGACAGAAAAGCCCCTGTGCTTTTTGCTGTCCAAAGCCTGTAACTCTTGTCAGAGATTGCAATCTCGTGCTCCCAGAGCTGTGCCCTTGAAAATCAAGTCTCCTGTTGGATGAGGCTGCACAGACTTGGAGTAGTAGAAATAAGGCTATTCTCAAAAATAGTTATTGTAACCACATTGTTCCCCAGGACCATAATTGGCATGGTGCTGTAGCTGCTTTCTGCTATTTGCTTACCCCAGGAGGACAGAGAGCTCGGAGTTGCATCTCCCTCTCTCAATAATATCCTGTTTTGTGCTGCTGCTTCTGCTTTGCCATGGATCTGCCAAGTGCTGCAGGTGCCGAAAAACAAAGGTGAAAGCACCCATATGCTGCTTTCGGATCACAAAACCAACTCACAGAATCGAAAGCCCAAAAGGACCTGTGTTTTTTTTCTCCTAGGGAAACCTAAGAGGGAATCCACAGAGTTACATCCAAGTGCCAAGGCCGATGAAAGGATTTATTGTGAATGTCTTTTACAAGATTCCTTCCTTGTTGGAGATAGTTCCTTTGGGATTCCCCTTCATGATATTGCTAATCCCATCTATTCAAAATTTATGATGCACATTCTCTAGAATACCAAGATGACTTTTAAAACACAGTGTAGACAGGGTGCTTTGCTAGTTTTATAGTAATTTTCTTTTTCAGATTTCAGAACTCAGGCCTTTGCCGTACTCACAGGCTTCCTTCTGCAAACACAGAGCTGGAAACTCACTTTAATTTGTATGTGATACTGTGTTCAGTGCAAATATTTACCAATATTCCTTACAGATCTGGGATCTGGTTTTTGCCTGGAATCAGTCAAGCCAAGTTTCGTGATTGGATGGTAAAAGTAATTTTGTGTAAAAAGTGTGTGCGTGCAATTGTGTCTGCATTCACACCTGTGGGCTTTTTTCTGACTGTTTCTTCAGTCACTGGTTTAGGAATTAAAATTTCTTTGAAAATATTTTTGTCTTCCCACACACACAAAAAAACCCAACTGCAAATACAATTTCTCTCAGGTTTTAAAATCTTTTTAGTCATCTTTCTCTGTGTTTGTGACCTCCAAGCACTAGGAGAGTTACTCTGCAGTTCCCTGCTGTGTACAGGTAGGAAAAGAGACAAGAATGGGACTTAGCTGCCCAAAACATCCTGTCCTGAGAATAAATAGCTTTAGTACATACATGCCAGTTTCCTGGTCTCTGACTTCCTTGCTATTTACAGTGATGATATAGATGGGTCTTTCAAACATGTACCTGAATGAGGCAATAATAACAGGCCGGTAAAAGACAAGGCAATACTTTAACTCCAGTGAAAATCCCATACTGGGGGCTTTTGTTTTAAAATGCCATATTATGTTTTTCCCTGAAAAAGTTTAATTCAATTTGGTGCAATTAAGAAAAAATTCCAAGCAACGTATAAGTTACACAATGCCTTCTTTACATCAGATCAATGAAAAACAATCTTTGACAAGGTTGCCTTCAAAACACTACAGATGTACTTAGAAACCAGCATTTTTTCTCTCTTCTATTTGCAGGCTCCTTAAATGAAAAACACTTTGTGGAATAGGGTCTCATTTTAGCTTGAAAATACAGATTTCTATCTTGTGTCTGAATCTCCGTGGTGCCTCCTGAGCACAGCAAGGACTAGTTCAGAGGACAGATCCAAACCAGCATTTTAGAAATATAAACCCAATCCTTCTGAGAAATAATCCATTCAATCCCTGAGAGTATCAGAAAAGACAGAAAAGTGATAGCAACAATAATAAAAGCAAGAGCTGCTGTTATTAGTAGAGGACTGATACAAAGTGCACGTTTAAATGAAGCTCATTTAAACATGCTCTGGTTTAATTAGATTTAGTTTAACCACCTAAAAAAATCCCAGCAGAACTTGTGGCGGGGCTTGGGCTGCTGCTCCCTGCTGTGAGCCCACCTGTTTCTGCCAGCCTCGCTGCCCTGGCACTCGGAAAATCCCGGGGCTGGCTCTGCAGGCTGGGGCAGGTCGCAGGGACAGGCTTCCAGACTGCCTTGATGCGATGTTTGAGGGGGAAAAAGTTCTTTTGAGTTAAAAAATAGCTTTGCCCATGATTTACCATGCTGGGAAAGCAGAGGAGCAAATGCTGCTAAGCATCTAACTTTAAAAGATGGGAAGAGACATGTAATTTTAAGTAGTTTTTTACACTCTGCAAAAATAGTAAAAACAACACTGTTTTAAGATAAACCTTCTCCCCAGTATAATAATCATGTATATATATATATATATATATGAAATCATATATGTATATATCTATTCAATAAAACCCAAACCACACACAGAGATACAGCATTGGGAACAGTGTCTGTCCAGCTTTTGGCTGCGTATTTGAATGCAGGAAAGCTCTTCCCTGTGGAACAGTTTCCTTCCCAGGGAGTGCCCAGAGCCTGACCCGAATCCTGAGGAAGCAGCAGGAAGCACCTTTGGTAGCACAGAGCGGGCAGGCAGGAGGCTCCCGTGAGCCACAGGCAGGGAACAACAGGGGCTATTTCTACATAAACAAGCCCAGGATCAGCTGAAGTTGCTGTTCACTGGCAAATGAAAATAAAGAGACAATTCAGAATCAAAGGTGAGTCAAACAAAAAATATGTCCAATAAGAGGAGGCAGCCCAGACAATCAGTCAGATGCCAAAACATGTGACAGACCCAGAGGCAACTCCAAAACAACCAAACCAACTGCCTGTGAAGTCTGCCAAGGAGCCAGATGCTCCTGCTTAAAAATATCTTCCGCTGCCTTGGCATCTGCATTTTCTGCCTGCCGTCAAAAGAGGAGGGAGGGGAAAATGGGAGAGCAGAGCGGGAGTAGGGGTGGGGGGCAGCAACTAATAATATTTTTGCCATTTTCATTCTAAGTACTTCTGATTATTCATTTGCAGTTTGTCATCATGTCACCGGAGAGCAAAACAAAACCCCAGCCTGGCATAGGCTGGGAAGGGAAAAACAGGCAAAGCCCTCTATTGCAGAATGGAAAAAATGAGGGGAAAGATCCAGTAATTCCACTTTGCTGTGAGTGGCACATTCCTGTTAAGGTGATAAAAAGCTGAAACTGCTGGAGTTGGCAGTTCACCACCTGGGAAAGCACCAGTGTGCCCGCACCCAGATGGAGCTGGGGACAGGGTGCTGCAGCCTGCACACATCCAGGGTGTCCCTGAGGTGCCCCGCGCTGTGTGGTGGGGACGAATAGGGAGTAAGTTGTACTGAATCAAAATATTGCTGCTATTAACCACAGCAGCACGTTTGGGGTCACAGAGGCTGTAGGTGTTCAACAGGGGCTTAAAACACACTTCATATAAACTTAATGAATGAAGATACAAATTTCTGTTACTGTAGTTGTTGATTAAAACTGTTAAATAAAATACATGTATTTAAAAAGTAGATTATTCAATAGGCAAAAGTCAAAGTAAAGCACAGTCAAAAGGAGAGAATTCGTGCAGTTACTGGAGGAACTGTTATGCAAAAAGTATTATCATGTTTCACTTGTGTTGAAGGGCTTCCCCTCTTCTATGAAAAAGTTTTCAAAGGTGAGAACACCCTTCAGAAATTAAATTACAAAGCAATTTTGGTTGTGTTTCTTGATTCCTTGAGCAGGAATCAGGAATCCTGCATGTGGTCTGTCCCTCTGTCACTGAAATGATCAAAGCAATAAATGTCTGTGCTTCGAGGTGCCAGATGTGTCCCTCACTGCTCCATCCCAAGCAGAGCTGTGCTCCCAAAGGCAGAACTGTTGGAGCAGCGGGTTCTGAACAAGACCAGGAATACAATACTCTGTTGGAGGGTGGCTTTACCTGAAAAGAGTGTTTGTTTTTGTGAGATAGAAATCAGAACATTATCTTTCTTGTGGGCTGCCTGGGTTGGGTTCTGAGTCAGGAGGGTTTGGGACACCAGTGCGTTGGGCACTGCCTTGTATCGACACAGTTCAAAGCCAGAAACCTGGTATTAAATGAGCGCCGTATCAGAGACCATCACAGCCTTTTAGAAAGCAAACAGCACTGGAGGTCAGACCGGGCACGGCCGGGATAAAATTGCACCCCATAAAAGTCTCAGAAAGAGCAGAGAGATTCCTTTGTGATGTTTGACTCATTTTCCCACTCGGATGCGTGGCGAGGCTCGGCGGTGTTTGTTTCAGGGCAAAGTTTCGCGCCGGCTGGTCGCCGGCGGAGAGGGTGAGCTCTGGGCTCGCAGCTTCTCTCGCAGTCCCTCGAGCAATCTGGCAGCCGTGGGGCTGCCACCACCTTCTCTGCACTGAAAGGTTCAGCTCCAAAAATCTGCGCTACACCTTGTAGCCTAAATTTTGCATACAGAACCCATTTGCAGGGAAATGCAATCGCAGTAAATAAATAAGTAACGGGAGCCAAACCGGCAGCGTGGTGAATCGGCGGAAGAATTTCAAAGAAATTGAAAGAACTTGCGGTGACGAACGTTTCGTGCGAGTCTGGTACTGAGATTGTAAGAATTTTGCATGTCTACATCAACTGACTGATAGCAAAGGAGTTTCTAGTCCCCCTCATGGCACACACAAATGTCTGTTAAAGACATAAATATTTAAAAACAACAGCTAGACTAAGAGGGTTAGCTTTCATTTCATCTAATTTGGCAAGCATTAGCTACACCCACCAGAAATCATTTTATTTTGTGTAATTTAATAGCAGATCTATTGTAGCATCGCAGTTTCTGACATGCCGAAACAAATCAATGTGGCCTTTTTTTAAAGTTGAGAATTAATACAAGGCTGTATTTCAAATGTTAGATGGAAATCAATAAAGATGAAAACCTTTCTGTGTTATTCACTTATTTTCATCCTCTGCTGCAAAGTTTATTTGCCTTCCTGCATGCAATACAGAGACTTTGATCCTTGTTCAAATATCTCTGATTTTTTACATCCCTCATGTTTGATCTGGTTGTCAGGTGAGAGTTATTGGCAGAACTTGTTAGAATTACACCTGCCAATAGCAGCATACATGGTAGCAGCATGAAATAATATAAACTGTACTGTGCATGCCCTTTGGAGTCTTACACAGCAAAATAATATTCCCACAGAAATCAATCTGAGATTTTAATTTATTAAACCTTCTCTCTCTTCCTCCCCACCTTAAAGGGATAGATGGTGATACGGAGGGAGAAGCGAGATAACATCAAGTAAAGCAGGTTTCGAATAGTCACAGATGACCTTCGCTATATTCGTTTTGCAATTTTGAGTGGATTAGAGGAAACTAATGATGGCTTTAAAATGAGCTTTTGGATAAAGCTTGGGAAACTAATCATTACAAATCCACTACTTAAGAGAACAATTCTGTGTAGCACACTGCAGCTTTAAAACATACATGTCTTGTTTTCTTTCCTCCTCTCAACAAGCTTATTTTGCTTTCACTTATTCCAGTCTTCTTATAGGAGCCCAGTGACTGTTTTCATTTTCTGCCATGCCTTTAAATTTAAGGGAGCCTATTTTTTTTGCCTGGTGTTGTCCTTACAGTGCCTTTTGCATTTAGTTTAGGACTCATAGAGTTAACAGACTGGGAGAGAGAGAGAGAGAGGAAAAAAACCCAACCACTTGCATTAAGCCTGAAGCCTGTCACCTTTTCTTGGCAATTACACTGCTAATGGCTGGGTCCCAAGCAAAGTGGCAAAGAATATCTCTTCTCACGTTCCCAACTCACAGTGCATTCCCAAATACCAGATGGTGTTTTTGGAATCCGTTTCACTATGTTTGATATGACAATACTTTTGTATAATGTTAAATTATATATAACTATTTCAAATAGCTGATACCAGAACAAGGCTAGAAAAGGAATATTAGATGCAAGGAGAAAGAGAGAAACTGAAGACTGAGGGTTTTCGTCTCCTCCTGTTGTATCTTGTGTCTCTCAGATTTTTGTGTAATTTGAACAAAAGAGGAAATAAAAGTGGTCCAACAGACTAGCTCTCACAGTGGTACTATACAGAAATGGTGTTGCTTCCTCCCCAGAATTTGGTGTACATCTTAGGCTGCCTGCCAGCTCTACAGGAGGCAAGTGCAAGATCATAAATAGTGCAGAGAAAGCAGGAAAAAAGAAAAGGGGGAAAAAAACTCAGTCACGAGTAAAAAAGTCCCACCATTTTCTTTGCAGATTTTTCCTTGAAATCCTAAGAAAAACAAGTGCCAGAAAGTTCAGGAGAGGTAAACTGGTACATCTCCATTAACCTCAGGGGAGCTGTGCCAGCTGACAGGGGCATTTGGCTCAAGATATTTAAGTTGAAATAACTTGGATCTATGGAGCAAGTCATCGATACATCCTACTGAAGGCGAATCCAATCTCGCTTGCCCAAATTAGTGATTCCAGTTTTATATTAACACTGATGGGCTTACAGGAGTTGGAAAATACCCATTGGAATCAGGCCTGCAGATTTAGTTGCAATGCAATTCATCATGCCTGGACAGAAGAAGAGAAGTAGCTCAGCCATTCCTCAGGAGACAGCCAGGACCTCAGCTTTAGGGGGGACAAAGGTTTTCCTTTTGTTGGCTCCACTACAAAAAATTTCTTAAGAACAGGAAGAAAATGCACTACCGAGGAAAAAAGTATTCAGGATATTCAGTGTCCCGCCGGTCTGACAGTGATGCCATTTCCATTATCAGAATCCCTTCCTTTAAACACTGATTAGTTTTATGATTTCTAAACTGAAATTGTTTATTCTAATGTACCCAGGAACCTTTTTTTTCCATCCCCGTTTCTGCTCAAGGCACATTTTAACAACCAGCAAGCTTTCAGGATAAACGCTTACCAACAAAAGCACCTCCCGAGCCTAACTACAACATGAATATTGAAGCTATAAGGACACAACTTCACAAGTAATTTGTCTAGTTGAATCAGTTTTGTTTCTGCATATGCCAGAAACCTGTCCAAGTGAAGGTTTCATTCATATGTCTACACACAAACAACTTACCACATAAGTACTTACTTTTTACACAACAAAATACTGATTTTTCCCTCTTGATTACTCACACTGCCAGCATACAGTAAAGATTATCAACCCCTCAAAGGATCATACAGATCCAGTGACTACTACATAATTAACAATAACTTGTAGTAATGCAATTTAAGAGTCTTTTTAATGGGCATAGATGGCAGAATGTATAGCCCATCTTTCTTTGTCATCCTAGAAAAGGGGCCCCATGCGGAGCTGCTGGTTGCTGAGTGATGCTTTGTAGTCTGTACCAGACAGTTGCACAGTACCAGCTGCATTGGCAGGTAGCCGAAGTGCAAAGAGATAGCTGCCAAGCTATGCTATACAAAGGCAGCAGTGCCAGAGAGAAAGGGACCTTTGCATGAAGTCACCTTTGACCCTGAAGCCAGCATGGATCCCATATTCATCAATTCCAGACAATTGCATCTTTCATTCCACCACAAACTATGATTAGAAAGGGCCCGTTTGTGATAGTGATTGTTAGTTTACAGTTCCCAGAGATTGGATTATTTAATCTTTAGTTCTGTTGGCAGCAATATTTTCCCTAACCTTTGGTAGTGGTGTGCCAGTGATAATCTAACATATGTATATAGGGAGATACACACACACATACACACAGGCACCTCCCTTCCCCATCAAAACTGGGTGAAGAGAGAGGAATGCACAGAAAAACCACAGCTCACAAAATTCACTTTGTTTGGCAATCACTGTGCTAATGTACATTTTGAGAATTCAGCCTTGAAAGTGCGGAACGCTCTGCGTGCAGCAGCATCTCAACTTCTGCCCACAGACCCGACTTTCCTGCAGTTCTTTCTGCTTGATGGGAAAGCTTTTGCTTTAGAGTTTTCAGATTATCAAAGGCATTGCTTTTGCTTTCAACTGCAGATTAATTTTTTTTTAAAAATCTATAAATATTGACTTCTTGTAGCACATGAAAAAAGAAGTACTTAAACATTTTAAATGGACTCATGAGAAAACCACCAATGACAAACAAACCCACTATCTCAGGGGAGTGGGGGGAGACAGTGCACGGAATAAAAGCAGCAGGGAAGCGTCTAGGCCTGGTTCCTTCCTCTGCTCTCCTGTGTGTTCCAGCTTTGATATTGTGAGTCCTATTGAAATCCGTGACAGAGCTCACAAGGTGCATGTGCCTGTCAGCACTTGGATCTCAGTAAATGGGTCTTCAACAGTGAACTGCCCCCTATATCCCTCCCAAATCTCACCTAGCACTTCCTCAAGCAATAAAACAAGTTACACAATCAACATGTAGGTAAAGAACATAAGGTGCCTGAGAATATAACTCTTAACAACAATGTTCCATAGTGTTTAGCAGAAAAAAGGGTAAAAATGCCACCAAAATCAAGTGAAGAACTAATGTTTGCAATTGGAAATGGAGAGAAAAGGGAAGGGGGAAAAAAAAAAAGTGAGTCTATAAAACTTTCATGAAAATCTTTTTTTGAGCTGCTCCTTTGGTCTGATCTCAGAGGTGTTGGCCAAAGGGAAAAAATCCTTCTACCTGAAGGCTGGCCGTATTGTGCTGCACCTGACTTCTGGCTCACATGCGAGACCGTCTGTTCTTTATTTTCACTCTGTATGAAGCTAATGGAATTTGCAGTTGATTAACCTCAAATCTGGAGTAATGATCCAGCCTGGGACTGCAGCTGGCAATGCTGGGGCTATTTGTACTTCTTAACTGAGTAAGACAGCAACAAGTGTAGTGGCACAGAGGTAAAGATCCCAGGTAGATGGGTGAGTGTCAGGGGTGCGATAAAAGGAGGTGAGAACATGCCCTGAGAGTGCAGACACTGTCCCCACTCCCCATGAAGAGGCTGGAACACCAACTCTTAGAAAAATTAATCACGAGATAATACAATAAGAAGTATATGGCAACAATTATTCAATTTTATTCTACAGAGGACACTCAGACCACAAGATTTACCCTTCCTGCATAATGAATCTATGTATTAGTAAAAGGTCAACTGTTGAGGAACAGCTTCTTTAGAAAAATTAGGAGCAGAGGATCCTAAAACTTCTCTACAACTTCTGTTTGTGTGAGGGAAAGCAAAGTCTTTGTTAGATTGGCACCTCAAAATAAAATTCAGAGAATTACACTGTATTATTTGTGTCTATTTATTTGTGCCAATTAATGATTCTGTCTGAAATATGAAAAATAGCAGCTGAATTGCTGCCGATAAACACCACCAGAAAAGAATTCAAGCTTTTTTTTTTTTTTCCTTAATAAGTGAATTTCTGTTTTCTCCTTCACAATTGTTCAAAGCTTCAATGAACAGAGCTACACAAACGTGCACCAAACCTCGGAACTAATTTAGTTTAGCAAGTGCTTCACACATCTTCGTTTACTGAACAATGTTACTTTCAAATCACGACAACATTCTTCCTTCCTCGCCTCATGACTAATACAGTGTTATTCAAGCTGCTCCTCTTCAGACACTTTAGATCTTTACAAATCTTTTCCCCAGCTTTAGCACCTGATTTCTAATTAAAATTAAACTGAGAAAGTTCCTTCCACTGATGCAAATCCTGCAACCCCAGGCCAGTAACAGGCATTACACTATTTTCCTTCCGTGGTTTTGTTTGGAAGAAGAACTTCTACAAAGAGATGGGTAAAATGAGCTGAGATGAGCTGTGCTTGGTCCTGAGCTCTTACACTGCTCGTTGGATAAATGTCTTAATGTGATCTAGTGAAAACAATTTTTCACTCTGAGGAAGATCATTCTTCCCATCCTATACAAGTCTTGTCAAATTAATGACTACCAGTGGACTTTCCTAACACTGCATTACTGTCTGTATTTTATTTATATATCGTGCATGTAAATATACATGTGCACACGCACACACACACGCACTGTGTGTACTATATGTCAACAACTAATCAAAAATTGTTTGCCCACAAGCATATGTGAAAAATTCATCTAAATAATTGTACATTTAATTTTTAATGAAATCCCAGTAATCCACACAATTTACCAAAATCCTACTTAATATGAAACAGTGGCATGCACAGAGATGCCCGAGTCTTACACAGTGTGAGCATTTGTACCACTTCAGGCATCCTCAGTCAAGATTTATTAAAATATTATCTTGATTTGGAGATCACTGCTTTTACTTGTGTGCAGAGTGAAGAAGCATATGCTATATGAGTAACCCATAGTGTTTGGCTTAAAGGCAAAATAAAAGTCAGCAATAAATAAACAGCAAAAAACAGACTGCTGGGAGATTGAAAGACTCAGTCTTTACTGTCTTTAGTTCCCTAATTCTGCAAACCCTTATTTTCACGAGTAACTTTAATTAAAAAAAAGCAAGTACTGCAATTATATCAGCTACAGATAATTTTGAAAACCCATTAATTATCATCTAACGCCCTTTCTGAGGTGAGTTTTCTTATTCTGCTCCATACAAGGGGAGGATGAGACACAAAGAAATTCAAGTCATAGTTTTGGCAGACATGTACAGAAACCAAGGGAAACACATTGCACATCTGCTTGTAAGAACACACATTTAAGAAAGCACCTGCATTTTGCAGGTGCAAACACCTACAGCGTACAAACAATTCCACACCACGTTCATGCACACCTGTCCCAGAGTGTGCACCCAGAAAACTCGTTAGAACAAAGGAACCTGCAGCCATACATGGGAGTGCAGGTGTTTGACTTTTTCAATCCAGAGTACATGAACAGATGTTTGCATCACATTGAAGTTGTCACCATTCTCAAAACTCTGCAGCTCTGTTCTTCCACGCTTATCAGTCTGTATGTCTCATGTTCCAGAAAGCCTTGTCTCACACTGCTTTTCAGGGTACATGTGTTTTGTCTCCAGCCCCTTATCCTGTTGCAAGAAAAAATAGAAGTCCCCAGCCCATCTATCTCTGTGTTTTTAGGCAGATAATAACTCACTTTTTGTCTAGATAAAACATTTTTTTCACTAGGGTTTTGTGCTCTTCCCAGTCTCTCTGCATTTCACTATTGCAAAGGTCTTGGGGTTTATGAAGTACCAGTTCCGTGATCAAGAAGTAGATTCAAAAACTGAGGCAAGTAAGAGAAAGGTAGACTGCACCGTTCAGAGATGGGAACAGCTGGTTCCAGAAGGGAGAGGTTAAGGTGCTATGGAACCACACTTTGTCAAGTTACAAGTGGGAGACACCAGGATGCAGGGGTGTGGGACATGATCAGTGGAGCATGAGGCTTTTCTGAATCCCTGTGCCACAGGGGCACAATGTCAGCCTGGTTTTCACATTTTTTTCCCCCTTGTTTTCCTTTTCTCAGTTATCACCAGGTAGAGTTTGCAGCAAAGTTCCCTAAAACATTCTCTGAAATTCTGGAAGTGAGCAGATGCAATCAGAAATGCTTGCACCGCTGGTCATGGGGGACATCTCGTGGAGCTGGCACAGAGCCTTGCTTTGTTCAGCCACTGCTGCTGTCCTGTGGCTCTTTGGCTTCCTGCTATGGAGTTACCTCAGTGCAGAAGAGTTTGGGCCAAAGAGGAGCTGCTCTGCAATTCAAACCCTACCCCTGCATCTGAAGAGAGGAAAATAAACCACAAAGCTGTCTGTGCAGTGGTCCAGTTACTGGAGGACCAGAGCAGTTGGGAGTCCATATATTACTGAATGGCATTTTAAGTAATGGAAAAAAACTTCAAGGAGTGAGTGGAGAAAGAGAAAAAATCCCATCCTGTGGTTCACTTCCTCTGCTCAGGTGTGATCTCTTGGCCACTGCTCTTCCTAAAGCCAGGAAACATTCTCAGATCACAGTCTGCCCTCCCTCCAGTCTCCTTTACAGCGCTGGTACTGAGCACCCACTCTTTGATCCATCCTTTCCCTTCTGTTCTTTACACTTTCAGGTCTTGACACAAACTTACGTTAGAAATTACCAAAAGTCACTGCTTGCCAGAAGCCAAGCCTTCATCGAGGGTTTCCCACCATTATAAGCCTCTGTCCTCCTCCTACATGCCCTCATACTTCCTGGCAAGGTATTTCTCCCATTTGTCTGTGGAAAACTTAGAAAACTTCATTAAGAAGAAAAAGAAAGGGTGCCCATAGAAAAATAACAAATTTCAACAAATCTACATATCTCCATAATGAAAAAGTTGCACCTTGTAAAATCAGGTGAGACAGTTATAATTTGTAAAAGAAGTTACTATTTTCTTTAAAATTTTTTGAGAATTATTCATTGATTTTTGAACAAGAGGGAAGCCCTTGTGAGTATTAAATAGTGCCTTATGATAATTTTCTTCCATGCACATGGCAGAGAGCTGATTTCCTTCAGAAACCAAGGTAAAAGGAGAGGAAGCAACAAGTCCTAATTTGTCTAAACTGTAAGTCCTCATTAGCAGCAGATCATGAATAAAGTTGACTTCTACTTGTGTTTCCTTATAATCCTTGAAAACTCATCCTGTTTGTGCTCTTATAAAACCCTAGTGATTCACCTTTCAGTCACTGCCCTAAATAACCCATTTAACACATTCTTCTTAACCTACTCTTTCAAATAAAATCACAAAAGAAAATTTCTGGTAAAAAAAACCCCGGCAAAGAGAAGTGCACACGCACGTTGTCTCTATTTGTTCCTGAAAGTAAGTATAAATATTGACTGAATGATCAAATGAAACAGATTTTTTCTTTTCTTACTGAACACAAAAGGTTAACTTGGGTCACTTTGGAATACTCTTTATATTCCCTTGACATAAACCAATAAGACATGCTCTACTTTACATTTTCTTTACCAGTGTATTTCCATGCTGAATCAGGTCCAGACTAATTGAATTCTGGATTTAAAAAACATATATGGAAAAACTCCCCTCTAATTTACTCACAGACTCTCTCAGTTATGGAAATACCCTGTCAGTGACCATGTATGCCCTCTGTCTTTTGAGTTAGCCGTGTTTAAAGCAGAAAGGCCTATTTGAGAGCACTGTTTGTGCTCTTAATTTCCACACTGCTCCTATTGACAATCTCAATCCGTGTGCGACTCCAATTGGGTTGTGAAATTAATATGGCTGTTTGCGTACATCAAGGGCAACCTGCACTCCTTTGAAAGCAAGGGCATTGCAATTATGGGTAGTAAGAGCCTACAAGCTTATAGTGCCATCTGTACTATCCAACACTTCCACCCATCCCTACTTGTATTGCTAACTTTGCGTTTCACAGCCTCTGAAAAAAAAAACAAACCACCAAAGAACAACAGATACGCTTATACAGGCAAAATATTTTGAATCTCACTCCACTAGTCAACACATCTATTTAATCTGTTCTAATGATTTTTATCTTACTGAGAATTACTCTTCATTAATCTCCTCTACAGAAAATAGATCCAGAGATCTCCATTGCAGTGAATGTAAGGGCTAAAACCTTTGTGTAAAAGAGCTATTGCAGGTTTGTGCAGCACCTGATCCTCACTCAGCCTGACTTCTCCTGCTCCAAGATCAGTTGAATTTCTTGGGAGTATGTCAGGGCCTCTGCTTTTTGTGGGTGGATGAAGTATGAGCGTATTCCATGCGCTAAGTGTTTGTTTGAACATGTACAAAGAGTTCGAGCACCTGAAATGAGCTCTGTAATTATTACCTGCAGCACTTGTGCAAGAGGTTCCTAGTGACACTTATGGAAAAAACAAAGATAATATCAGTCCATGCTGTTATGAACCAGAATATTTTTCTTCAAATATCAATGAAGAAACAACTCTATTCATCCTGAAATAATCTTTAAATATTAGTCAGTGTGAGTGACCACACCTGAGGGAGCGGGATGTTTCAAGCAGCACAGTGAGATTTTTTTCACTCTGGGATTAAAGCATGGGAACCTTTTAATAAACCAAGAACATTACCTTTTTCCTCTCATATGAAGTTAAGGAAAGCAAATATCTATTTCCTTATTTGTAAAAAGTTTCAGATTGTTTGTACAGAAACTAGTGGGACTTTTGCAGCAAAAAGTTTCAGAATATTCTTTTATTTTCATCTTTGTTTCCAATTACTCCGAGTATTAGTGGGGAACTTGCCAAATGTTTGAAGGCCAGACTGCCAGAAACCATCGCAAGCATCCCAGTTCATTTAAAGATCCACTCCTGGTGTTTAAACTGGAGTACATGATTAGTCTGGCAGCCCCCGGGTTCAGATCGGTAACAGAGATGTTAAACCTTTCAAGTAGCGTCTATCCTTTCTGGTTTTCAACACAGTTTTGAGACTTTCAGATCTCAGTCCAGTGTGTAAAATTAAATGATGGTGAGTGGTAGCACAGAGACATCTCAGGTACAGCACGGACTGAGCTTGCAAGTTCTCCTGTTCATCCTTCACAACACAGACCCTCCAGATCATGCTATTACTGGCTTTTCCAACTCTCACAATGATTTCATAACCAGGGGCATGATGAGCTGTGGAAATAAGACATGGGGATCACCAGCAAGAATGAGCTGGCCCTTAAGGGGACAAAGTCGTGCCCTTCCTCGCTCTCCACCTGGTGACACAGCTACCTACACAACGTGCTCCTCCCGGCAAACACTGAGTGAGGACATCACGTCTCCAGCTCCTGGCTCAGTGGGCACCACTGGGAGCCCAGACAAGGTTTTTTGGATAAACAGGCTTTTCTCTCCAGCCTTTCCTCAGACCGTCCCACAGCTACAGCGTCGTGTCACAACAGATGTGAAAGTTTCTGAGGGGAAGAGGGTTGAACAAGGGTTAACATGGCGCATTCTCCTCTTACTAAAACGATGTCATTTCCCTCCCCCTCCCCGAAAGTATCTGTTGCTTGGTTGTTTACATACTGAATTTAAAATCTATGGTATAGACCTGCATGACTTAAAATTGAATGAATTCTCATACCTGAAGACATTTGTGCAAATTTAATTTAAACTTCCAGTGCTTCAGTGTTATTAAAAAGTATTGGGTTTTACCTGCAAACAACCCATTTTCCCAATTTTCTGTACTTTCTCCAGGAAAATAAAGACTAAGAAAACAGAAGTACTGATACACTGTAGAAATTGTCCCAATGAGTTTATAACCTAGTGTGAGTTACACAGTACTGATAAGTAAAGGAAGTTCAACCAGACAGTTTAATCCTCCAATTTCCTGTCTTCTAATCAGCCACTGACTCCTCTGGCTTTAAATTAGAAACATTCATGGCAATATTCAGGACAGGTGAAGGAAGGAGAGTAGAAAACAACTAGGACAAATACTTGTAAGCAAGAGGAGGCCACATATAGAAAATGAAGACGATATAAAGTATGTATAATGGTGCACTGAAGTGTTTAAGCTATACAGAGAATTTAGCAACTCTGACAGAGAAGGAATAATTTTATTAGAAATATTTATACAGCAGCTGAGCAACGTATGAACATACAAGAGTTACTGTATAAAACAAAGGAAATCCATGCTGCAGTGTTACACTGTTCACACTTTGTTATTTTTATAGGGGCAGGAGCAGGATAATTATTAATACATGTATGCCTTTTGATATACCATAAATCATAAGTAAGAAGCACAAATCAGCAAAGCCATGAACGGTTCAACAGCATGTAGGGATTACCATGATAAACTTGGACTGAGAGTGTGTACAGACACGCTCAGTGATTTAAACAAAAAATACTTTTGAGTATTTTGGCAGTGCCAATTAACTTTCCATATGATGAAATTAAATATTTATTAGATGCGCCATCATTTTTATTTTCATTTGGGATGAGATTTATAGTGAGGATTCTATTAATTCTTAATTGATGGAAATGCTAGCAACATTCTGACATTTTCATATTTTTTTTTTAATTGCATGAATTACCTGAGCAATTCCAGCTATTCCTCTAAAAAAACAGAGCACAGGGGTGTGGAAGAAAAGTAGTCACTAAGAGCTTCAGTGAAAAAATGATGTTGAGTTAAAAACCTTTAAAGGAACTAAATGACCATTTTAAGTCTAGTCTGACTATTTTTAATAAATTCTGGTTTTACTCATGACATCTACAGAAAATAAAGGCATTTACACCAAACTGTGAATCGAGAGTGGGATAGTAAAATTAGAAAATAATTATTTTGGAAATGACTGGAAGATCTGCTCTAACTGTCGTGTTCAATAAGAGCAGTTTGCTCATATAAGGATTCATTTGAAATGGCTTCTTATTTATTAATGAGGCTTTTTTTCCCCCTTCAGATGTTCCACAAAGAGAACAGTTTGGGGGTTTGAAACTGTTTGGACTTAACAGTTTGGAGATAACTCAAATTATGGGTCCAGATTGGCTCTCAGTTACTCAGGTGAGCAAACCTGGAGTCGCTCTGCTCCTCCCAACACAGCGACTCCAGGCTGGTGGCAGCATAAACCTTGAGCAGAATTTGGCCCAATTTGGGGTCTTGAGTTTTGTTTTGCCATGGAGGATTTTCCTCCAGCATATACCTTTGCTGCACATCTATTTCAATAACCCCGTGCAAAGGAATTTTGCAGACAATCCCTTATTAAACATATTATAATCACATCATACTGGCTTGCTAGAGCAAATAATTTAAAAAAAATAATCAGCTTGAAATAAATGTTTATAAAAGTAGCACAGCTGCACATATTTGTTACAAATGCAAGACAGAGTACTGAAACTTTTCTATGACTAACCCTTTAGTGTCTCTATGACAGCACCAAATTTGAATTGAAAGTGCCAATGATAACAAAATAATGATACTTTTTCCAACAAATGCATGTCATATCTTCAGGCTCCTGTATCAGTTAAATTATTTGCTATTATATATATATATTTTAAAAATAAATATAACTCCTTCTTACACAAATTTACATCATTCGGGGGAAATTTTATGCTAAACTGTCACATTACAATATAGACAAAATAACTGTTTCTGCATTTACTTGATTAAAGCATAAAAAAAAGTAGATTAGGTGTAAGAGTGCCTTAAAACAGCGGAGACAAATGAAATTACTGCTGAAATGTACAAATCCTGTGGATTCTGCTGAAGTAGTTTGAAACATTTACAACTGTCTACAAGAAAGAGAAATAACATTTTTTCTTTTACTTTGACCTCTTGCTATTTTGGCAAGTAAGATAAAATATATTAGCCATTCCATCAGATGGCTGGGGAGAAAAACTAGCTGTGATGAGGAAAAATGAATTAAAGGAGCATTAATAAAGATTATCTATGAAAGAAAATAAGGTCAAAATTAGAACTCTGTATTTTAAAGCCACCTTTCAAAATTGCAAGCTGCTTTGCCCAATACTAAAATCCATTCATTTTACTAATCATGCAATCAACCAATCTCCATTATCTCCAGAGCTGGCTATAAACATGCTATAGACTAGGGTGAAAGAGGGAGAGTGTGAGGTTGAGAGACAGAGAGAGGGAAAGAAAGAAAGAAAGAGAGAGAGATTACTACACCCAGCCTTTTATAAAGCCGTTTCTTTCATTATAACAGGTCTTTTCATCCCAGTGACACAGAACCTTTAAATTTGGGCATAATACTCCAGTACAGTACACAGCTATAGCTTCAAATGGATTTAGAACCTGCTCCAGAAAGAAAACAAACTCCCTCGTTTGACACACAAATTGTTTACGATTCATTAAAAAGCAAAATTGCATATCCCAGTGCTGGCAGCTGAGTCCATATGGGTGCAAGGGGTATTCACTCATCTCTTTGTATGCTGGCAGTACCAAACCGAAGTTTAGCACTGTGCAGCTGAGATTTTGTGCAGCCAGACGATGCATGAGGTAATTTTCAAAGCTTTATTTGTCTTTAAAACATTAAAATCTGCTCTCTAGCTTACTTTTGATGAAAAGAATGTGGCAAATGGGATGAGGTTTGGGGGGGTAAAAAAAAAAATCTATTTTTGTTGTGTGCTTTAGATTCATAATGTATGAAAAACTGCTTAATACTCCATCAATAATTGAAACTTTGTATGAAAATTATTTGCAATTAACACGTCTATTGTAAAGATCTTGAATTATTCATTTCAGCTAAAAATAACGTCTCTTATCTACCACAACTTGTACAAAAAAAAGGCTATTTTAGTAATTTTTTTTTTCCTGTTAGAAAATAAATGGTGTGATGTTCAAGTTTAAGGAGAACTTTCTGCAATGTTTAATCTAAACAACAGCATGTGTGGTTATAAAACTGTTTATTTTTAGGCAAGTGCATTACTAAATGTTTCCAGGATTTTTACATATTATATTCACAACACTAAAACATCTGTGAAATAGATGTGACTGAAATGAAACTTCCTTGGACACTTTCTCTAGAGTGCTAATAACTGCCTAGTAACATTTGAGGATGCTTATTAAATAATAAACACGGACATACCTCATCATAAAAGCAGCCGATAGACAATAAAAGAGGAGTGGTAATAAAATATACAAATGGCTTGGAATAAGGCAAAATCACAGCATGATATAAATCTTGTGGCTAAAACAGGTACTTGAAAAACTTTGCTTTGAAAACGATAAGTAAAAATCAATAGCCTTATTTACAGGGGTTTAACAATCTAAAAAAAGTCACATGAATAATCAACAGTTTATGTGCATGCAAATACCCCTTCCCCCTCCAACTTCTCCTGGCAGAAACTCTAATTGGAAAATCAGTACTATAAGTGAAGTGGTTAGCCTTCCCTATTCCCATTAACCAAACGCTGCATGTTACATTTCACTGGCAACCGCTGGCAAACCTCTAATAGATGCTTAAAAAATTAAGAGTTTAGACAAAACAAAACTGAAAACCCCGAGCCCAAACACCTTTAAATACAAGCCACATGATATACACAATGGCCACCACCAAGCTGCAGAATAAAAACCTTCCGGATCTCACTTTTAAAAGTCTTTCAAGTCCTCTGAGGTCTTAAACTTTCCAAATGATACCAAAATTGGTCCGGGGCGGCGAGGGGGAGGGAAAGCCCCCGACTTGTTTCAGCGTATCATACAATGAAAGTGATCATGCCTTGTTTTGTAATTCCACTCGCC
The DNA here is from genome assembly GCF_000738735.6 of Corvus cornix cornix. Classification (NCBI taxonomy): domain Eukaryota; kingdom Metazoa; phylum Chordata; class Aves; order Passeriformes; family Corvidae; genus Corvus; species Corvus cornix. Next base: position 2,994,162 of record NC_046338.1, read on the forward strand.
AGCCCTTTTTTAACTGATATCTATGTGAAATGAGCTGAGGTTCACGGTCCAGTTAGGAGCGGATAATACATTCATTGTCCTGGCAGCAAACTTTTCCTCTCACTGGAAGAATTCACGCTTGCCACAAGAATAATAATTACAGAAAACTAAAAATGCACTTCTAACGAATTAATCCCTAACGGACAACACGCTAACGAGGGCAGTAATGATTTGAGGACTCTCTTCCTCACAACAGGACTTGCATCTTCTGCTACAATGGGCTATTGTGCATCCTCCTAACTCACTATACCTCTTATAGATTCAAGATGTCAAAGGTTGTCTGGCCCGGCTGACCATGACATGCTAGTTAACTCGTTCTACGGAGCACGATGGGACTTTATTGAAACTTTAATTGTGCCTAAAAGCAGCTAGAGCCAGACTATGTGGGATCTGTAACACATGGCTCCAGGTCAGCACAGCCCGGGAACCTGTTCTAACGCAAACAAGCGGAGGGAAAAGTTAGATCGGGGTCTCGGATGAAAGGCAGCACCTCGCAAACCGCGCTCCTCTCACACGTGATGATTTTACACCACGCCACGACCGCACCGTTCCAGGCTTTTTCAGGGATCAACTCGCTTTGTAACGGACTGAACTTTCCACCTTCCCTCTTTACAAAATACTACATGGTAAAAAATGCACGCGCACACGGACGCTGGAAAGCAGCAGATAAAATAAAACAAACTGAGCGCTAGGCAGCCGACTGAGACAAGTTACTCTGCACAACAAGGCTTTTTCAAACTACTTCTTTGCATACTTTTTTTTTTTTTTTCCCTTAAGGAGAATTGAAAAAGCTTCCCTCTGGAAACTGTAGTGCACATTAACGGTCTCCTGTTACACAGGGGAAAGCACACAAGTGGGACAAGTGTGAGGCTGCTCTACTGAGGAGTGTGAAAAAAATCAAATGTTAATTTGATAAATGTGAGGTCTGGGACATTTTGTCAAAGAGGGAGGGAAAGTAGAAAAGGGAGAAAAAAAAAAGCAGCCCTGCTGCCAACTCACCATCCACCAAGTTCTGGCCGAGATGTCGTAGCAGAGCTGCCATTTGATGGAGCCGTCGGAGGTTTTCCCTGCCATTATGCTGTCAGCAAGCTTCATCTGATGCTAACTCACGGGAGATAAGACACCTAATTGAGAAAACATTTGCACTGGCATGTTGGGCAACATGTAGCCCGGTCCATACCATATGGAATCATGGGTAAAAAAAAAAAATCTCCTTGACAATGAACCAATCTCTCACAGACCCAGTGGCAAGGTGAAGTGGAGATGAAAAGTCATCTGCTCCTAGCACTGTCTTCTCCTCTCTCTCTCTCTCTCTCTCTCCCTCTCTCTCCCCCTCTCTCACTCACTCTTTTTTTTTTAAATAAGAACCCACTGCTCAACATCAAAGAGAGGCGGTCAAAATTAGGGCTTCATCACTCAGATGATTTTGGTCTGCAAGGTTTTTCTTTCCTTTCCTCTTTTTTCTTTTTTAAGAAGAATAAAGAGATTTAATAGGACAAAGGCAGGTAGTGGACTGTGGAGGGAGATCGCCACAGGCTATTAGCCTAAAATTTCTGCTTGACAGATGGAACTGCTTAGAGACTATCATGCAATGTTTTGGGTGTTTTTTTTTTTTTTTTAAAAGACTTTCAGTCTGATTCAGTATCTGTTTATCGCAGCTACTTTTCTCATGTACGTGACTGGGGGGGAAAAAACTGAGCAAAAAAAGAAAGATCGCGTCTTTCTTTCTTTCGTAATTTTGCATATAGTAATTTAAGCAGTGAAAGGCAAAACAAAAGTATAAACTGTCCAAGTTAATTGCTCAATCCAGTGACAGACGCTTTCTGAAGGAAACAAATGATCTTTCATCTTTTTTTTGAGATGCTCAAGTTTTGGCTTTTTATTCCTTCTTGATTTTAGATATCAGATCATATTGTTTAACTGAATAACTGTTCATATGAAGGTTCAAAGTGCCCCCTAAGAACTGAAGAATTCCCTTTTTATATATTTGTAAAATATCATTTTGCTACCATATTTTTTTAAACATGTCTTTTAACGTTGCATTTCTTAATCCCATCAGGTGACAACCACCAAACTCACAGAGGTCTGTTTCTCCCTCCTGCAAAACTTCTCTGCCACGCTAAAAATTTACGTGAGGAATTGACAGATAACTTGGGAAAAGACAGCTCCAAAACAAACCGCTTTGAAAAGTTATGAAATCCTGTTACTGTCTAATATTAAAATCTTTTCCTGCCTAGCAAAGTCAGAGATAATCATAGATTTTCTCATCTCATTTTCCCCACTTCTTCTGGTGCACTGTAAACCCAACTGAAGTATTACTTTTATGACAGCTGACTATTAAGCAGGCAGTGAATGCTTTCCATTTAAATCACCCCGCTGTGTCACACGGAGCGACGGTTGCTCGGCTGTGACCACCACGCTCCCTGACAGGGCACTCCAGCCTATACAGTAGTGCCTTTCCTCAAGTGCTCGGGAAAATGAACTTCTGAACTGGCAAACTGACTCTCGCCAGGAATATTTCTTAGGGCTATGGAGCTATGGCTGATATAACTTGCTCACTCAGAAACAGCTACACTCTGCAAATCTTTTTGTGATTTGGACACAAGAGGAAAATGCATTAAAAACATCCACTCAATCTTAAACAATATCTGTTTCTGTTTGTATCAGAAAGGGGAGCTCGTGGGTGCACAATTCTTGTTTGGATTATTTTGTGTATTAACTGTTTAACTATTTGGCTACAGCAAAATCGTAATTCCGGGCTGCACAGATTACAGAACTGCCATTCAGTACAGGACAGAACTAACTTTCACTGAGCTTTGATAATACCCTTGCATTTCTGTGATGTGTGAGATGATAAGCAAATGATTTAGTGTAAGCACGAACTGCTAGTGTAACATGCAGGGTTCGGGGGTTTTTTTTTTTTTTGCCCCAGTCTTACAATCTGTTTGGACTACACATCAGTGAATGATCTATGCTACTAGAGCATCCCAGTTTGCACTATTAGCTCCAGATAGCAGGTACAATCCCACTGCTGTTTACAGGAAAGGGTTTGACTAGCATGGGAAGTGTTAAGTTTTATTTCAAGTCCAGAAAAAAAAAAAAAAGATGGACACTGTGCCAGGAACTGTCCTTGCTCTGGCTGGCCAAAGTATTTATTATCTTCTGTTACTGCAGGTTTGCTAACACTACCTGTCCTTTCAGTGTCTCATTGTTTATTGAAAAAAACCTCCCTCCAAATAATCACACAAAATATAAAGCAAAATGCTTAGTAATAATCAGCCCTTGAATTGGTGTCAGATTCAATTTTATGCTGCTCTCTCTGCTCATACCTCTCAAACCCATCATCTTACTCACCCTGCTTATTATTTATTTAGTATTTCATACCCAGTTGTGCTGCATGTCATTCCAGGCAAGTTCTGATAAATCTGTATTCTATATGGGTTTTAGCACCTGATGTAGTTGGAGATCTACTGACAAACTTTCTCTGGATTGCTGTATTAACCACTTCTTCCTATACCAACATATGATTTTACCTCCCAATATTAATTATAAACCCACCAACTAAATTTTTTTTTAGAACATACACTTTTTAGATTATGAATGACAGAAGCATGAAACCATTTCCTTCCTGACAGTGGAGTGGTTATGTGCAAAGAAATGAGGAGTGCTGTCGGTTAACAGCATTTTAAATTCAGAACAATTAGGTGCAGTTAACTTTGCCATTGTTCTTTCTGATGCTGGGGATGGTGGGTTCTTACCCATAGAGCAATTATTCCTTTCATAAGCGGCTGTTGTTAATAGCATTAAAACAAGATTAAATACAACATGTTAAATATTGCAATTATTGTGGAAAATAAAATTATTTGGTGAGCATAATAGGGAGCAAATCAAGCATTTAACATGATCCAGGAAATGCTACTCCAAACAATTGCATTTGTTTTATGCAATTTTTCCCCTTTGATTGCTGACAGATGCCGTTTTGGAAACAAACATCTAAGTAGTTTTCCTTCAATCAGGAAAAAAACCACACACCAGAAAATGGCTACATGTTTTGAATTTAACTCTTGTCAATCAGCATTCTGCACAACACTCCCTGTGAATAGTACTGGGACAAAATGATGCCTTCCAAAGACTAATAACCAACAAAGATATTTGCTTCTAAATCAGATCTGTTCCAAAGAAAGAAAAAGCCTTCGTGTGGCATTGACATTTGTGCAGACACAGCTGCAAAATAAAAATGCTTGCAGTATAGAGTGGTATTTCAAGTTGGAAATAAGTTAGGTGTATATGCTTGTGGGCTACAGGAGATTTGTTTTCTGACAGCCTGAGGCCTCAAGCAATGGGTTGAAGCACTTGCCAATTTCTTTCTGACTTCCTACTGGAGAAATAGCCAACTACCCACAAATAGTTTTCCTAATTGTTGAGCAGAGTTACCTGCTGCAGCTCACACAGCGCGAGCAGGCCCCTCTATGTTCCCTCAGCCGCTAGTTTGGATGGGGGTATTGTTCCTATCAAGTGTAAGGAACCAGGAAAGAATGCTAAAAAAAGGCTAATAAAGTATGTTAATTCAGACGACTGTATCGAGCTGGCATTTTACAGTCTACCAGAAACTGAATGCATGAGAGCATTAGAAATGTTGGCATAGTGGGTGGTTTCTCCAAATGTTGGCTTGTACTGTTCACGTTGGTAAAAGAAACGCGGTAGAGCTGCGGGCAGCTCCCAGTGCCAGACACATCTTTAAGATCTTAGACCTCGTTTTTAGATTATCTATTACTTGCACATTACCCATAGATCATTAACCCTCTCTTCATTCCCTTTGCCTCCCCCTGTTACTCCAGTTGCAATTGCTGAGAACCTTTTCAGCTCATTGCAACAGTGTGATTTAGGTCTGTTCCTAATTTCGGAGGCGTTTTCCCTGGGAAGCCTCAACTTCGATGAGTTACGAGGAGGATTTCCTTATCGCGAACAGTGACAATTAGTTCAAGTGCCACGTGAGAGCAGGCAGTTGATTTTTGGGCAGCCACTGAATTCATGCAAAGTTGCTGACAACGAGTATGTTCTAGCTTTTGGAAATCCTATAATCCTGGCTTCAATCAAGAGGATCTGCTGTTGCTGAAGGCGTAAACAAGGAGGGAAGCAGCATGTGACCGCTGCTACTGCACCTTCAAGGACTCCCGGAGCCAAAACGAGTGCAATGGTAAAGCTTCTACTGGTTGCTTAATGTTACACACACATTTTGGATGATCTTCCTGAACCCAGGGAAAGTAGTCCTTTGCCCTCTGGAGGAAAAGTTGGGTTTGGACTCTGCATTTCCCCCTGTAGCTCTGTTGTGTGTGTTTCTCCCTGCTCCCCTCTCACTCCTCTGATTTTCTTCCTACCATCTGTATTCCCCTTTTCTCTCATCTGAAACAAGCATCAAGATCTTGTTTCTGACAGAACGGTCTGTCAATATGGAAACACACTGACATCACAGACAGTGCTGTGACTTCATGTCTGAAAGAAACAGGAGGAACAGATGAAAGGAGTGAAGGCGAAGGAATGACACATACAAACATTTTTAAAAAATAAGTAAAAATTCCTCTCTAACAACCCAAAATGCAAAGGAACATAAACCAGATTTATTTTTAAGTCTAAATATAACCATTTCCTAATCCGTGACCATAACTCGGTACAACATTTCAACATGCTCTTCACCCATGAGAGGTCCCTGTCCCCCAGGAGCATGAGCTTGGCTGGCTCAAGGCCTGTGTGACAGCCAACATGACCTCGAGAAGGACTGAGCAGGGTCTAAAAAAAAAGCCAGAATCAAGCAGATATATTGAGAGAAGCCCTTAGAGGGAAAGGAGGAATCCTGCCCTGGACCAATCTGTACCATCTAAGTAAATGCAAATTCATAGAATTATAGATAAAAGTATTCTTTGAAATCACAAAGTCAGTTTGGATGCAGCAGGATCAAATGTAGCATTGCCCCAGTGGGGTGGGGATACAAAACATACACAGAAAACACTGAGTACACAGGGGTGGAATATCACCTTACTATGATTTTCTTTTTTTCTTCCTAGAATCAAATACTAACAAAAGGGCCTAACCACTCTTTCTATTACTAGCACAGGGGGTTTTTGTAGAAGAATTTGGGAGGAGTTTAAAGCCCCACTCTTACTTTACTACTTGAATTATGTATTTGAGTTCCAGCATTAGAGGGCACGCAGAAGATACTGCTTGCCTGCCATCTCCAGAGCCACTGCAGACCCTTAATAAGGAGATTCATAACTAGTAGGAGAGGAGCTCAAGAAAACTAAAAGGTTAATATATTCTAACTAGATGTTGGGTATAGAATGTCAGATCTGTCAAATTTCATTACAGTTTGGTGCTCAATGAAAAAGATTTGATTTCTTTTGCCACTGTCCTACTATGTTCAAGTCACACAGTGCCAGCAGCAACCAGCCAACGACCACAGGCTGGCACTGAGCGGGCCCGAGTGGGAAGCCAGCCGCAAGGACCATCTGTTTCTGATTTCTAGCGAAGCCAAGATGTGCAGTGAAGTGCATTCCATTCACCCAGCCAGCCTTCTCCCTGCTCAAGTTATTAGTGTTACAAGTGAAATTATCTTTTCCAAACAGCGGGGGAGCTATAATCCTTATGGAACAAGGCTTTAAAAAAAGGGGAAAAAAAAGGAAGGGAAAAAAAAAGAAAAAAAAGGACAGAAAAAAGGTCCCCCAACACTCCCCCCTCTTCAAACATCTTTTGTCAAAGTTGTTGATGACACTGTTTGTAAATTTAATTGCCATGTTCACAGGTTTTATAATTTTAAAGGATGTTTTATTAAGAACTATATTCTCTAAGGGAAGAATGTGTATGTCAGTTCATGGGCTCTAATGTAATAAACCATTCAAATATATTTAGAGGGTTATTTATGAATAAAGTTAAAAATGACAAGATGAATGCTCATTTAAGTCTCTCTAACATGAAGTGCCTTGAAAAACATCATAGGTTTAGAAGTATAATTTAAAGTGCGAATGCATAAACAGCGCTAATTACATGCTACTTACATTGTTTCAATATGTAATGCATATGTTTAACCTCGCAGCGGAAGGATTGGTCTTGGCACAGCAATCACGGGGATTTAAGGGTATGCTAAACTGATAACTGTAGAATGAGCTCTGACACAGGATATTGGTCTCCTACTGTTACCTAAATGCCAGGTGAAACCAAAGGATTTACAGGAGGACCGGTGGAAAGGGGGAGGGGAAAGGAAAAAAAAAGGCAACACAATGAGGTGAAACTGAGAAGTTTATTTTCAAAGGGGGAAACATTTATCCTTTGACACCATTCCATTCCGGTGACTTTATTTCTAATATACCATGAGATTAATGATGTGCCTACTGTCACTGTGTCTGATGAACACTGGCAGAGCTGTGGAACAGTTGCTCCCTCTACTATTATTGGACATATTTGTAAATTGGCATCTATATGATGAACTCGTTCCGTGTGCCAGCCAATTGGAAAAAGTCTTACTCAGGAAGACAGAATTTTTGTTTTTCTATTGAATTCTATATAATCCAGTTGGTTTAAGTTTGGCTGATACAAAAATTTTTTAAATTAACAATGTTTGATTGTTTTCATGTCATATAATAGTGTCAATATGAGTCTTATGCAAATCAATTGTAGATAATTAAGGAAGTAAGTTATCATCAGGCAAAAGATCCCTGACATACCAGAGGTGAGTCAATATTTAAGTCTTTGCTTAGAGAGGGTACAATTGCTGAATATTGCCATAATGATTCACTATCCCATCCCTAAAGGATTTATTCTTTCAAAAGTAACACCATCCTAAACGAAAATCCAGAATAGCTTGTTCCATTCATTTTCTTAGTCCCTTTCAATCTGTTTTTACAGGTCTAAAACTATTGCCGTGGATGGATGATGTCACACATAAAATGCAACTGTTGAGTCACCTGAAACCTAATTTTGAGATGAGCTCCTTCTTTGGGTTTTATTTTTTCTTTGTATCTTCAGAGGTGCAACTGGACACTGATTATCTCTGTTCCAGGATGTTATTTGAGCTATGGCTAAGCTGATATTAACACAAATATAACCTCATTCCAAATTTTCTGTGTATACAGAAACATCTGCTATAGCTGCACATGTTGCTCATCTTTAGGATGCCCTGTTTTGCCCTAAGTAAAATATATTTCAGGCTTTCTGGTGCTGTGAGAAACGACTCTTCTGGATTTCTCCATGCAAGCTTGCTTCCATGTAGGTCAGGAAGAGAGGGTTGCAGAAGGACCCAAAGAACACAAATGGAAACTGAGGGAATGGCTCCAGCCAGCTTTAATATTTGAGATCCACAGGGAGTGGGAAGAGAGAGAGGCCAGCAGGTGAGAATTCAGAAGCTCTGCACATTTCTATTGTTAAGTTTGTCAGACACAGGATGCTGAGTGCGGGTGCTTACTGAGCCCACAACTATTTGTGCAGGCACAGGTAAGTCTCACTTTCCAGTTTGTAGGTAATGCCACAGGACTACTTTTGGATTCAAAGATTGCAGCCTAACACGCTGTAGGAAACTAATCTCTGAACTTATCCTTTTGATTTTTACTTATTCTTCAATGTTTGGGTAAGGATTTACTACAAGTGGCTCACAGTGGGGAAAAAAGATTTTATTGTTAACCAGGAGGGACAGACCAGTCCTCAAAGTCTCTCTGGAAATGGCTTTCTTGCACGAGACCTACTGAGTTCAGCAGTGCTGGTGGACTTTCAGGCAGCAGTGCTAAATCAGTGCCTTTTATCATCTACAGCTACATAAAAGACTGAGACTACTCCTTCCTAATGAGAGACTTCTGTAACACTCTCTGCTTAGGGCTATTCTTAAGGAATAGTGAATCCAAGACAGATGTGGCAGTGACCATCATATTACTCTCAAAGACCAAATCCCTCAAAGCAAAGGAAATATGAACAATTAAAACAATAAATACACTGAATCATAGGAATTTCCAGTGCCCTCAGTTCTAACTCCAGTTCCACACATTAATTTGTAATTCTTGAGCCATGAATAAGTAAATCCTCTTTTGTTTAGAGAACAAGATTAAAATGCTACTAATATTAAAACCACTCCTGTTTGCTGGCTCATACATCTATTTAAATACCTGCCTATTTCTTTCCTTCATCTCTTGAGTGTCACACTTGTCCTCCTGCTAATACCAGCTGACTGGCAGCCAGCAGGCTGAGCACCGCAGGTAAATACCTAGAGAAGTGCTTTGGCAGGGCTGAGCCCTGTGTAAGCAAATTTTACAAGCAAGTCAGGCATAATCTGTTGAAGTGACTCTGGATTACTGAATATTTAAGAGCAAGATAACACTTTTGTGACCATGAAGACATATTTACACTCCTGTGTAATCTGTGGGACTGGACATCACAGAAGAGAAAACTCTGGATGTAGTTTATTCAAAATACATCACTCTAAACACCACCCTCCCCCCTCTTTGCCCCCCCCCCCTCAGTTCACTGGTCATAGAGACAAAGGAACTGTGGAAATGAAGTCTGTAGCACCTGTCTCTTCTAGTGTGGCTCTTTATATTTTTCAAAGCAGGTTTTAAAAATCCACAGAAATCTTAGCTGATAATAAAAATTAACACACCAAGAAGGGCAGAAAAATTTCAACTAATCAAGTTGAAAATATGCCATGAGTTTAGAATTTATGAAAATTGATTACTTCAAATATTTGAAAATGAAGTCTAATTCAACACATGGTGTACTGCCAGCAAAGAGGATGTTATGTAGGAATTCTTTGATATTTTTTCTTGTATCCACTGGACATTCCCATTAAAACAAGGCAATATAACAAATGTAATTCTTTGTTGCCTTAATTCTGAAGACCTGACCTTTTTCTCATACTAAAGGGCTTTCTTTTGCAAAGCGTGACTCTGGCTGACAGATATGAAAGAACTGGTTGACGTTCTAGGACACAGAAATAGAAGGATGCAGGGATTGCAGAGCGTCCCCTGGTACACCTCCATCTTTTCCTAACGCAGGGATCCACCAATAAGAAGATGACACTTCTGTCTATCAAGGCTTCTTTAGAGGGGATTCAGGGCAAGGAGCAATCCTGGGAGTGGGTAAAACAGGAGTTGGCTTTTTCCTTGCACCTCACCTGTCCCTTACAGGATTTCTTGCTTCTCTGTGCTGGCAGGAGTTTGCATGAACCCAGAAATTAGTCTGGGGGCCGAGCTTTTATCTTCAGAGATGTAGCTTGAGGAATAGCTGTGAACTTGTCTCCGTGCTTGGGATCAAATGTGCTCAGTGCTAAAAAGCTCAGGACTGATTTCAAAACGTACTTTGAAGCCTTCCTGGTGGGAACAGCTGGAATGTGTGTCTGTGTCACCAGCTCTAATACTAGGAGCACAAACACAAGCTGAGTCACAGTGGACGACGATGCTGCTGACAAAATGTTTTAAACTCCAAACTAAAACAACAATGGGATTATTTATGGACTGCAACTCTTATTTTAATGTCAATAAATGTACTGGATAAATTCCCCTTCATTAGCTGGAAACCTCAGAAGGAAACAGAAATATTCTGGTAAACCACAAGCTTGTTCTTAGCAAATAGATGGCTACATTTCCACTGCCGAGGCATAGCCAGACTGTTTCTGCACTGGGATAATAAATCTCTGGAAGTGAAAAACAAAGTCTATAAAAGCAAGACCTACAAAGTAAGGGTGTGAGACACATGGCCCTCAAGCCTCCAGAGGATGGCATTAGAAAGTATCAAGAGTAGTTTTTTTTCCTTTTTATGAATGGAAAAGATGTTTTCCAAGCTCTACCGTTCAACTCAAAACAAATGGTTGGAACGAGTCCCTGTCACTATGGGAGGTGTTTGCTCTCTTATCTTCTGGGCTGCAGACAGCCCAGACAGGGTGAGTTGCTTTGACTGCTGTGTGCTGCAAAATAGCAAAAAAAAAAAAAAAAAAAAAAAGGAAAAGCACAGAAATAATGTGTTACACCTCCCTGATTCCTGAGATGTCTGGGGTGCAGAAGGAGCTGTTCTTTGTAATATCTGGCTCCATAGATATGCATCAGGCCGTGGGATGCACCAAATACAGGATGCTCTAGTGCTTCCCACCCAGTCTCCTGACACCTGCTGGTCCTGGAGAGAAACAGAGGACCCAGAATTGCCACTGGGGCTCCCCCATCGAGGGAGAAACTCCATCAGATCAGCCAAGGTCAGCTTCCTGCTCCTTAAGAATGCTTTTCAAAGGCAGACAGAACAAGGCACAGCATCTTACCAAGTAATACTGATGTCTCCTCATGTTTCTAGAGGGAATAGTTTCATGTCAGGACGGAAAATCCAAACATCACAGTCACAGATTGCTTTTTCGTTCTGCTCCTTGGCACTTATCTGACTTTATTTTTCCTTTCTAAATCTGTGGGTTTATATCTTATCCTGCACCTAATGGCTTGTAAGCTATTTCCAAGATGGAAAATGTGGTATTCTCTTATCTGTGCAGCATTTTGTTTATTTATAGCATGACTCTAATGACACTTTGGATTTGCTTCTGAGTTTTTTTCTTATTGTAAAGACAAGGCACACAAAAAATTGTGTCTGGGTCTAAGTACATTCTTAACCCCATTCAATTTATTTCAGGTGCTGAGTCCTCAGGGAAGGGGACCAATGACTAATAAATCAGGTGTTTCTTCCTTCACCTACTGGGATCAATAGGAAGCAGAAGAAAAAAGTTCTTGTTTGCATGAGGCAATGCAGACAAACAGCTCCATGTAGTGGGTAAGAGCATATTTCACAGGCCCTAAACTTTGCACACAGGCTCAGCTTATCAAGAATAACAAGACTAAAAAACTGTTTGCTAAGAAGGGAATACAGGGGTACAAATATGGTTTGCATGTTCTTGGAAGGTACATACTCCCCTTTTTATTCAGCATTTTATGTAAACCTCATACTGAGTTGGGCTTCCAAACCCACAGTACTTGAATATGTTCCAAATGAAGCAGAAACACAGCGGGGCAAGAGAACTCAGCACCTTTATGCACACCCCCAACCCCCTCCAGTACCATCCAGGAATGGATGGTACTTTGCCTAAAATATCTCATTTTTTCTTTAAAATAAACACAGAATCAGGTTCCTCCTTGTAATTGCTTCACCACAGAATATGGTGATCACCTTCCTAAAGGGAAACAACATTCAACACAGCTTATTTGTGTTGGGAAACCAGGGCTCTGGTGCATCATCCAAACCATTATTCCACAGTGGATTAACCCAGACAATACTTATCAAAAATGTCACACCACAAATATGAGCCAGGAGTACATTACTGGGAAAGCTGCCTGGACCAATGTAAAATCAGAGAAAATGGGCAAGTATTATGTATGAACAATGCAAAATCCTTGCACAGACTGTGAACATACATCACTATAACCGCTTTTATATTCATTTAAACCAAGTAAAAAAATTAAGGAAACTAGACCCTGTCCCCTTCAGTGTCTCATCAGATTGCATTATTCCGACAGCTCCACAGGAACCCAGTGGCTCTGCACTCATATTCTCCACTCATACCTCTGCCAGTATCTCCCTGACAGCAGTCGCATGTTTCCATCCTCCCTGGGGATGGGACACATTGCAAGTCCCGTCCTCTCACCTCTGTCGCCTTGTCCTACTCTTTCTGCACTTCATTATTTCCCAGACCTGCAGTCATCAGTTTCCCCAGTCTAGATCACCTTGCTCAGCAGTCTTAGCTGCACTCAGCAGCAACACAAGCTTATCCCATAGGTATTCCCATCTCTCCACATAGCCAAGCTTCTGCTCAGACCTCTCTTGCTCCACAACTCTGGCCTCTTTTCATTCTCAATGTATTTCTGGTTTCTCTTTCCTCCCACTTTCATTCTGTAACTCCTTTGCTCTGTCCCACTGGAGTTCTCTGGTCATTCCCACACCCACTTCTGTGGCAACCTACAAGTCAGAAAATGCTTGATTCATCCCACTTAGCTGGGACAATATAATAGAAAGACATATAGAGACAAATAGAGAAAGCCAGATGAGTTCACTAACCCCTGTGCTTTTTGCCTTCTAACACGCCACATTATTTGGAGCAGGGATCTTATTAACTCTATTTCTACTGCACCTAACACACATAGGGGCCATGAATGGGGATTTAGTTTCTGGACCATTTCATTCTAGAAAATAAATTTTATGCTAAATAAATCCCTACAGAAAAGATACTGATAAAATATGTCTTCTTCTAGGATTTAATAACAAATGTACTATTTGGTGCATAATAGGCAATTCATTTTGCTATGCATTTACTCTATTTAGAACATAAAGCACTTAAGGATATTTGGAGTATGCAAGACTATTAGAAAATCAATTTCTATTCTGGTTTATAGCCCAACCACTTAAAGTCTTAATTTGCTACAATTCACTTTCTTATATTCTGACTCGGTAAAGTGGATCAGCTACCTCCTGAACTCTGGTCATATGCTTGTTAGAGCTAAACTATTTAATTATTGTCTACCACATCCACTCTCTCCACTTGCTTATTGCCTACATTTATGCATTTGCAGCATCAGTTCAGGTTGTTTGCACTTGCTGGAGAACCTGCTGCCTCTTTTTGCAAGGTTTGGAGGACAGAGGCTTTGGTTTCACTGAGGGCTATCCCATTCCACTTGACAAATAAACAAACAGCAGAGTAACTGGCAGGAAGTCATGTCCCTTTGGTGAGCAGGGCTCCAGCTCAGCAGAGGGCAAACCAGGCAGCATCATTTTCACTCCAGCACAAAGTGTCCATTCTTGACTCCTTGACCAAAGGAAGCAAAAGCAGAGGCACGGCAAGCACAGCACATCTGCAGGGCTGGATTTCACAGGAAGTTATGCAGCTCCTCCACAGATAAGTTTCACTGAAGAACAAAGACTGATTTTGTTCAATGCTCCGAGAATGCTGCATTGAACCTGGAGCTTTTCTTTCCTTGAAAATGCGGTTCAGAGAGCAAAATCTAATTTCTCCCTCACCCTTGTTTAAATTAGCTGCACAATTTTCATATCAGCCCCTATACTTACCATATGAAAAAAGCTTAAAAGACACCCACTCTTCTCCAACTAAGTTTACATGTTTTATGTATTGATTTTAGCAGACTACACACAAGTTGGTGCATCCAAGATAAATGTCACAGCAACAATGACTAAACCAGTTAAGTGAAACTTAGTCTCTGATATAGAGCTACCTTAAAGCTTAAGAAACAAAATATTTATGACCAAGAACAAGACAAATGGTGCAATAACACATTAGCAGGCAGTATTGTCACTGATTGCAAACATATTTTGGGCTTATATATTTCATATACACCCTGACCTGCAAGGCATTCTACCCACTACAATTGGTTTTGCAGCAGCTCAACATTTACCAGGAGATAATGAGGTGTGTTTTTGCACGATACAGGCAGCATTAGATGTAGTGGGAGCCAAAAACATGATCATATTAAAAGCAAATAGCAGAGCAGATTACCTCTTGCCCTCTCTTTTAGCTTGAGCAGCATATTCCAGTAAGTGCAGAAGAGACACTGTCAAGCACTTCTTTATAGTTTCATTTTGTTGGGTTTTTTTTTATTTCCATTGCTTGCAATGCCCTTGCCCTCTTTAAAAGCTGCAGAATAAAATTCCTTTCTCAGTCAATTTTGTACTTTCTCCCTCAGCAAAGAATGACAAGGGATAAAAAAAAAAAAAAAGCTCAAAACTCCAAAAGAAGAATTAGGGATAAAGGTTAAAGATAAGTTTTCATCAAAATTTAAAGGAACCACTAAGTTCAAAAGAAGGTCATCTGCCCTGCTCCTAATTATTGCTCATTTCCACCGCACCCAGCTCTGGGAAAATAGTGGAGCATTTTATAGCAAACCATAGCTAACAGTGAGCACAGCCTTGGAGACTCTGCTCTTTAAGGAGGGCAGTGGGATCTTTTCTCAAAATATTTCTTGGGCATTTTTGGATCAGAAGTTTTGAAACGTGACGAAAAGAAGGTTAACAGTGGTCTGGGGGAGGCCCCTGAATCTGAGCAGTATCACTATGGCAGCTCAGTGATGCATATCCTAAGAATTCCCCTTGGTGGCTGCCTGATCCAGAGTTGGGCCGGGACTGGAAGTAAAGGTTGTTTGTACTGGCTCAGGGACTGGGAGCCCCGTGGGGCAGATGGGATCACCTGGGAAGGTGGGATGAAGGCTGCGTGTTTACTCTGGCTGGGCACTCCAGCACTGGAAGCCATCCCCATGAAGGAGAAAATATCCAGAGCCCCTGAATTTATAGGTTGGCAGCCTCCAATTTATTTTTTCCTAACTGCAGTTGAAAAACTGTCTCTTGGTGGTTATTGATAGAAATTTTACTTCAGTTTCAGGACTGATAAGATTATTATTTTCTCTGTTAACTTAAAATCATATTTCTGCAGACTGTTATTTAAACACTTGACCCTTGGTGCTGTCTATCACATATAGGAGCACTCCTTACAATTTAGCATAGAGTTTGAACATGGCATTCACAATGGTGCACGTTTCTGTATAAAACATATACTTTACATGTGCTGTGGGACTAAATTTGATTTAATCGCTTTCTCTCGTCATGTATTGCAAGAGTGTAAAACAGCAGCACAAGGAAGAAAGATCTCACCTCCCCACCTCCCTGGCAGCACCAGTGATTCAAGAGTTAATTGGATGACATCACATCAGTGGTTACTCTCCAATAATAGTTTGCTCCCTTGTGTGACAGTGGGCATTTGGGTCAGCAGATGCCATAGTGGCAGTGACACAAAGCTTTGCCTGCATCTTATCTGTCCTTCCTGTAAACTTCACCAAGCTTCCTTCTTTAATCCTTTTCTCTATGGATCCACGGGGATGCAGCTCAGCTCTCCAATACACTGAGAAGGCTGATTTCTCCATCCCAAACTCTGATATATTCAAAATGAATCCAGAAAGAGTCAGAGACTGATTCACAGCATAGATACATTACAACAGACAAACCCCAGCCTGCAGCTGGAGTTACTCTTTTGCCAGAGGAACAGACAACTGCTATTCAAGGAAAAGTAGCACATCACCTTGAGAAAACTGTTACATAAAACCCCATCTTTCTACCTCTGATAGAAAACAGCAACTGGCTGTCAGCTGCCTCCAGATGGAAATTAGATGGAGGATCTGCTCCAAGATGGTGCTTTCTGATCCCACCTCTGATCAGTGTGGTGGCCTAAGCAAAGCCACTGTCTCCTGCTTCCTCCTGCCCCCCTCCAAATTCCCCAGGCAGTCAAACTGCTGAGGATGTGCAAATAGTTCAGGAGCAGCAGCCTGGCCAGCAGGTGAAAGAAATTACTCCCACTACCTATAGAAAATACAATCATGAGAAGACATGTGGTTTGGGACAGGGAGCTGCTATGAAATGCACAGGGGGCAACTGGATATTTTCCTCTGCCCAAGTATCCCCCAAACAGTCCAAAACTTTGCTGTTTGAGAAGATATGCAAAGCAGAATGTAATTCATTGTGTCCAGCAATAAACAAAATATTAAGTGCATTTTTAATGCTGTAAAACCTTTTAAAAGACTTTTAAACCTTTTACTGTGGGACATAATTAAAATTGTTTTGCTATCTGCAACAGGCCTGGCCTCCAATCTCATAATTAAGCAGTCACAAATTGCAAAATTGGTTTGTTTGGTTCCCACACCACACAAATATTGATAAAAGCTTTTTTTTTTTGTCAGTTAGTGCACTATAACATACAGGCTATGGGCAATACAATTTGCCAAGTTTGGAGCTTGAAGACCACATCCGCATCTTGCCATGTTTTCCCCACACTGGATATTTTACTCGGTGTGCTCTCTATGGTTTCAGTGGCTGCATGCACTCAGATAATGTAGCAGCTACAACTTGAAATAAAAGATTTAAAGCTTGTTAAGCATAACGGATTTTTTTCCTTTCTTTACAAGACAGAGGGTTATACTTCCTGTAGCCAATTATGCCATCTCTAACCACTGCAAGGACTCATAAGCACCAGCATATGCGGAATTACTGGCTACATTTTGTAGCTCAGTTCTTACAGATACACGTCCTGCAGACCAGAAGCACCATATGCTCCAAGAAGCAAGTGCTGGGGTTTCTGCACTGTCTCTCCTGTTCCTCAGACTACTCAAGTGCACTGTATAGCCAGAGCTGTTCACATAAGAAGTATGTACCTTGTACCCATGTGAATTTTTTATTCAGTGATAAATGTATTATCTATAAACAAAAAAAAACCAAAAAAAAACACCAACAAAAAAAACCCAAACCAAAACAAAAAAGCAGAAGATTGTGTGTAAGCCATTTAAGCAGGTTCTCTGCAAGATTTCCAGTAGTAGCTTTTGGCACTACCAATCAGCCAGAGTTGCTATTGCTGGAAATCTAGTTCCTTATGAAAAAAACCCCCTAGATTACAAGGGTGAAAACAGAACTACATCAGAAATACCTAAGGAAAGGGAAGCTGACATTCTCTCACAGGTTTTCCAGACCATCTAGCAGCAAGTTAATGCTTAAGGTCCCACAGGACAGTTCACATAAAGATTTTTGCTTGCTGTCAAACACGCCATTTAACTGAGGCTTTTGGATCCCAACTCTGAACAAGGGTCTATGTAAAACATCAAAATCCTTGGAGGATCACCAGGAAGAACATAAGGAGGATACAATTCTTCTGTGTACTTTTGTGGGTGATAGTGGGAACAACAGTCTGCTCTTTGAAGAGTAGAGAGACTTCACAGTCTGTATTTGTACTTATTTTCCAGCAGGATTTCCAATGTGCCCAAGACCAAATGTCCAGACTGAGTGTTTTCTGGAAACAGGAAACATCTCAGTGTTGGATACCATGGCAGGGTGTCTCATCAGCACTTAGCTTATGAAGTGGAAGTAAAGAGGAGAACAGAACTTTTCAGCAAATGAAACTGCTTGGGAAAAAAAGCAGTGCAACTGTGCTGCAGGGTGCTCCAGAGGCTGATTAGTTCAGAAGGTTACCAAGTACAGTACTTACTAGTATTTGCTTAAACTCGCTCTTCAGAATCAGGCTCCTCTAAATTTAATTCTCATTCTCTCTGCATTGCCTCTCTACATTAAGGTATATGGGCAGCTTGCATACTTAGTCACGAATGAAATAGCTTTGCTATTAAAAGGCCAAATTCACAATTCTGCTGCCATCTCTATGGCTACAAGGTTGCACTTTCAAAAGTGACAAAATTAGACTTTGGTTATATCTATATAAAATTATTGCCTTATGAGAGGTGATTTAGATTTATGCTGGTGCAAGCTAAATTTAGCCCTGAAGTTGATGTTTCAGGGATTTTAATGAAGCGTTAATTCCATATTGCTTAAAATAGAATTGGAAAACACCTCCTACCCAATTTTTCTAATATTTAGGTTAGTGTGTCTGTTACTTTGTGCTTTAAATTACTGGCATTTGACTTGTGGTTTTGGCAGCTCTAGTCTGCTTCCTCCAATTAACAAAGAATGAGGAAACATTTCTGGTTTTAAATGCAATTCAATATGGACAATGTTACATCAGTTTCATCCACTGAGAAATGCAGACAACTTGTGTACACCCAGAGTGATTCTGCTGCAGAAGCATTGCTCTGTAATTGTCTCACATTTGCTAAAGCCCTGGTATTAATTCACACTGGAGCAAAAACCTGATCACAACAGGCAGGTGAGATTGTCCATGTGCTTCTGGCAGAGGCACAACTGAACCTGCGCTGCAGCAGTGCAGGTGTTGTGCAGCCACACCTCCCACTGCACCTGCAGTGCTGTACCAGCTCTTGTTTCCAGGCCACCGCATTGTCTTGGATGAAAAAATTCCGTCTCCAGGGAGTGCTGGCATTTGGAGTTGTGCAGTTTGTGCACAACAGAATTGCCTTCACACCTGAGCATATAACTGCACATGTGAGCACTTAACTACTGCACTACGACATGCTATCTGCAAAAGCTACACACTACATGCCACTTGCTGATCACCAGCAAATGGCAATTCTAGCCTTTTGTTGACACTACTATTTTAAATTAACTAAACTGACTGGATTTACAGGTTCTGGATCCAGTCAAGGAATGAGCAGGCTCTAAAGAGGAGTCCCATATAACTGGCAAGTGCTCTGTTGCAATCAAACAATGTCTTGGTGGTCTATATCAGCATTTAGAGGACCTTGAAACCAATATGTCTCTGCCTCCAAATGTTCCTCATAGAGCAAGAGTGCTGAAATTCCACAAATCCTCTTTGAGGCACTTATTTTGTCCAGTTTCACCTTTATTTCAGAGGGGGGCACTTCTAGTCTTTTCTATGCTCCAAGAAAAGATTAAGTGCTTCAGAAAAATACTTCTGCGCTGCTCTGCCTGCCTCCTTCCTGCCGCTACAGCACGCAGGAACTGGACTGAGGGCACAGCACTCTGCAGGTAACATCAATCCTGGCTCTCCCTGTCAGCCCCAGTTTATGTTTTGAATGCTCTGTGGTTGTGAGCAAGGCAGGAGGTGCAGGGTGCAGAGGCACTCCCACTCTGCTGCAAAGGATAATTCCCTGCTCCCGGGCACTCTGCCCCCTTCAATCACTGCCAGCCTTGGGGGGTTGGCTATGCTTCAGCTCGCCTCCAAATGAAGCTATGGAGGAGGATCCAGGCGATTCAGATGGTGTGGGATGGATGTCAGCGAGCTGGGCCCTCAGTAATTAATGGTTCATAAAGATTCCTGGTATCCAAAATGAGCTTGGTTATGTGACAGCATCAATCTGTTCCAGGGGGTGATCAGAGGCAGGTGAGAGGAACAGGTCTGTGCCATCACTCTCCAGGACATGCCTGGGGAAGGGTCATGGCCAGGCTTCTTCCAGGTCTTGTTACTAACCATAACATCCCCTTTGTGCTCTGACAGTAAGTGTAAATGGCCCCAAAAATCAAAGGCTTGTAAAGGACAACAGAGGTCAGGTATCCTAGAGCCAAACTTCTTAGGTTTGTGTCAACTACTCCACTCCTGTGCTAAAAGGGCAATATCAGACTAAAATAATGAAAAATGGAGTAGAGTTTTACTGAAGTAAGGTCATTTTCATGGTGGTGTTTGCCTGAAGTAGGAATGATGAAATCACAAAAAACCTCCCAAATCTTGAGGATTTTTTCAAGGCACTTTACCAGTTTAACCACAGAATGAGATGTAAACATGCATCCAAATTGCTTTGTGTGGAAGCCAAATAACACCTTTTTTTTTCCAACCAGTAAACAACATTCAGTGAGTAACAAGCAAGAGTTAGGTGTGTAAGAAATATTACTTTTTCAAGAGTTACTGGACGTTGTGGAAAGAAACTTCATTCAGAATTGAATTTGGTTCACTTCATTCAGAGTTCTCCCCCCTCCCCCTTTTTCCAACCAATATTTAAATGTATTACTTAAGAAAAAGAATCTAAACATCTCCTCACCCCAGAAGAAGCTTTTTTACCAATAAGGATCCTTTTCAAAACTGCTTTGTTTAAATGAAGAAAAAGAAAAGATGAATAGACAGACAAATATCCTCCAATAAGAAAAGTTAATAAGGAAAATGGTTCTAATATTTCTTTCTCTGATAATGGTGCCATTGTTTTGATTGGAGAGGCAGAAGTGAAGCATACACTCAGTGCTGCATTCCCATGACTAAATCACCTGTAAGATTGCATTGTGCATTTGAAAGCTCTTTGACAGGGTCTGTCCCAGGGTAGATGCCTTCACTTCTTTGATGCGGTTAAGCAATCTTGCACAATCATGTAATGGATTAAATTAGACTTAGTCTTCCTTGCATGTTTTCTATGAGGTCTGGGTCCACATAACAGAGCTCAGCAGCATCCATTCGCAGTGAAGACACCTGAAGACATTTTACAGGATGGGCTTAAGTTGAAGAATCAAAATGGGAACACAAACCTCTTCTTGTACAGAAAAAATATGCTCTGTTTTCAGTGACCTTACTTTTTTTTTTTTTTTCCTTGCTGCCTTCTGAGCTGGAATATTTTTTCATTTTCTACTATTCCATAAACACCTTTGGAAGTTGGGAAAAC
Organism: Corvus cornix cornix; assembly: GCF_000738735.6. NCBI lineage: Eukaryota > Metazoa > Chordata > Aves > Passeriformes > Corvidae > Corvus > Corvus cornix. The sequence continues at coordinate 3,015,251 of NC_046338.1, forward strand.
AAACAAACCCCACTTCACTTAATACCTCCATGTATTATCCCAATACAGGGTTTTGAGAGAAAAATGAAAAGATTGCAAGTTCTTTTGTGTCACCAACAATAAAATATTAATTCCTCATCCCTGGAAGAATTCAAGGCCAGACTGGATGGAGTTCCAAGCAACCTGGTCTAGGGGAAGGTGTCCTTGTCCACAGCGGGGGATTTAGAGCTAGATGATCTTTAAGGTCTCTTCCAACCTAGGCCATTTTAGAATTCTGTGATTCACATCACTGATGAAACATGGAGCTGGTAGGAGGGGAAAAAAAAGCCCTCACAAAAAAGTTGCTTTCATCTTTTAAATTTAAATTGTATTTAATGAAGACATTAATGAGCAAATGAAACATTTTGTAGATATTTGCTATGACATAAAATAGACTCAGGGAATCCATTTCAGGGAAAAGATACCCTTGATCGGGCAGTCTGCATTTAATAACATAGCAGGGGACATAAGCATTTAATAAAAAATAAATGTAATAATTAGGCCTCATTTTTTACTACCTGGCTTGTATTTAAAGGTCTGGTCCAAGGTGCAAATGGAAAGTTCCCCTTTGATTTCATGAGACTTTGGCTGTGTGTTGCTTAATAACAGCTTTGCTAATGAAGTGTCTGTTGGTTACTGAATGTGACACATTTCCTGGCATTTTAAAAAACTCTTCTAAATATACAGAAATTGTCTACACTTGGAGTTTCTTAAGAATGAGGAAAAAAAGCAGCAGCTGACACTATGTTAGCCAACAGAATTTCAAATACTTCTCTATTCATATTATGTGATAAATACTTCTTTTAACGTTGAAACGGGGGATTTTTGCACTTAGCCCTGGTAATAACCAGTGGAAGGGCCTCCTTCTACTCTTACACAACCAACCTGCTTGGGCTGCACCACCATTCACATCCCCTTTTCTTCAACTTACTGTCTGCTTTGTTTTGTTCTGAACAAAACCCAAAAAATTCTTGAAGTTATTTGGGTTGAAACTGTAAACCACATGAAACCCCTGCTATAACTTAGGTTTGGTTTTTTTCCTAAGCTTAGTCAGAATTCTAGCCAAATTGGCAAACACGATCAGAGCTTCAGGTTGGTGCTTGTGAAACAAAAATCCCCCCCAAAATCTGAAAAACAAGTCACTTTGCCTTATTTTGGAGATTTCTGTGGAGAACATTAAACAGCCCTGTGTAACAGGATTAAAATAAATTTAACTTCCAGGGTCTGAAATTTCTTCCTGCAGGTTTAATGACAGTTTTATTAACATAAGCTGATGCAGGATTAGACTGTTAAATATTTAAATCCCAACACTTCCTGAAATTAAGATAGAAAGGGGAAAATTTCAGCCTGTTCCTTACCTAAAATAATCTATTCCATCGATGTGCTTCTATGGTCCACTCTTCTAATAGGTGATTTAGGAAATGGGATATGGAATCACTAGTTAATTTACTTTTGGCTAAATTTGCCCAGAATACTTCTGAACAATTAGCACTCTGGTCTGAAGGACAAAATTACTCTGACAAAGTTGTGCCTAGGGGCTGCTCCATGACGTGTTCAGTGTCCAACATTTTTAGTACATGTCTGGAATTGATAGTGACTCAATACACAAGGATATCCTTTCATATTCATTTATGTGATAACCTCACTTTTGTTGGCACAGGAATATGTTGTCTTTTAACCTGACTTAAGGAGCTGGCCCTAGAAATAGTCTTCATCTTTTTGGATAGCAAGTTGGAATCAAGATTATTTTGACAGATGGCATCTAGCCTGTCTAATATGCATTTTACCTGCTCCATAAATATTGATGACTTTAATACATTTGTGTTCTGCCATATGCTTCTTAAAGGTACACTTCCAAAACTTGACTTGGTGTGTGATTTAGACAGAATTAATCTCCATTTTGTAGTACTATAAATGAGATCACAATCAAATGTGTTGTGTCTGATGTTGGAAGATTAAAAATGGTGTGTGTGAGGGTATGGGGGTGACACCAGCAGATTTGCATCCTATTTCCTCTCAGTCCTGACCTCATGGACATTACAAGGTACAAGTGAAATATGCCTTTATAATATAAACCTTTTAAAGGATTTCTGGACGAAGGGAACCCCCTGCCTCATGAGGTCCTGCCACTTGAACCACATTTAAAGCATTTTTTCTCTCTCCATTTAAAAACCCTTCAGCTCTGTCACCTCATGTGAGTGCCATATAAAACGCCTCAAAGAAAAAAACAAATTGAAAAGATTAGATACCTACTAAATCAGGTTTTTTAGAATCACAAGTCTATGAGCATCTCATATGCACACTGATATACAATACAGGTATTCCTCTGCATAAGCCATTGAAAAGACACTGCTCCATGTTTTCTGGAGAAGGACTGTCTGCTTTATGCAAGGACAGTTTCTTTGAACTCAGTTGTTTCCAAGGCAGGTGGGGTGTACAATTAGCCCTTTTATTATTAACACCACTTTCCCTCTTCTCCACCAAGGTTACAGACTCGTTCACAGGGCCGTCACCAAAATGGGAGCAGGGCCAGGGCTGCTGGCAGGAAAAGGGGAGATATGGGCAAGCGAGAGCCCAAGTACCATTCCCCCAGGCTCCTGTGGCCTTGAAAAAAGCAGCACTGCTTCCAACGGGAAGAGCTTCATGCCCCACAGCTGGGAGAAGTTGGCTTTGACTCCCAGCAGTTTTTCCTCTGTTGGATTTGCCACCTTGTCTCATCAAGCTAAAAAGGCAGCCTTAGCTCTACCCCTCTTCACATTTCACTGCTGCTGCTTCCTTTGCCCACTCTAATCAGAGATTGTTCAAATAATGCCTGGGACAACCTCTGTGCATGTATTTGTCAAGGTATTCTACAATACAGCTGAACACAGCAACACACAAAAAATATAGCATGGCCTTCATAGTAAACTGTAGGAAACCAGAGCAATACTGCAAAATTTCATAAAATACTAAATAATGCAAACTTACATTTTTGCATCAGTTTGAAGAGATATAAGGATAACGTGTTTACAAAGAAAAAGTATTTTTAAACAGAATTGTGGGTTCCCAGTGAAAAAGATTTTTCTCAAAAACAATGAAACACTTATAAAAAATTACAACAATATAATTGCAGTTTTCAAAAAAAATTGTGACAGATAACTTTCTACTCTGTCAGGTGCACAATTTTTCTAGCTATTTTCAGAGAAATGAGAGATTAAAAAGTCAGTTAGAATCATAAAATATCCTGAGTTGTAAGGGACCATCAAGGATCATTGAATCCCAAGAATTATGATATTAGCATTTACTAATATTTCCCCATATTTAAAAGTATTTCCTTTTTTTTTGTTTGGTGAAGTAATCTGCTGTTAATTACTTTGCTTTACAAGGGGGAAGATAGTGTACCATAGCTCGTCAGTAAAGGAAGGAAAAGAGAACTAGAAAACCTGCTGAGCATATTTGCAGGAAGCTTTGCTTGATAAATAATAACCACCTCAGGGCTCAGCATGTAAAAGGAGAGGTCAGTGGTCTCTGTGATGCTCTGGAACATTAGTGATGGCAGAGGCTGTTTGTTGGCACTGAACTCACACAGGAGCCACATCCAGTGTGGTACTCACAGTAGAAATACAGGCAGATCAGTGCTGCAACTTTGCTACCCCAAGTTTATTACAAAAGGACTCCAAGCACTGTACAAAAACCATCAGGAAGGTTTCTCTGCAAAGTATTTATCTAAACTCTCTTCAAAGTAAAGAAATCTTTTCCAAGTCTTTATTTTTTTTTTTTTTTCCACAGCCAAATTTTAAGAGGCTTGGTCTGTGTCTGCTCTCATTAGTTTAAATTCACTTGCTCACAGTCAGGATGTTTCCCTGGGCACTAACTTCCCACATGGCAGTGCCCAGAAGCCACACAGGGTGGTATTTATCAAAACTTGAAGCTATGGTGACAGCACAGTCCTGAAATTCGTGCTGCTTGTAGAGGGACTGGGCCATGACGGATGTTTTGCGTAAGATTTGGTTTGCCTGGATAGAGTTTAACTGGCCACTTGATGAAGTAGCAAAGGCAAACTGGCAAAGGTAATCTCAATTTCATGCCCACTCACAGAAGTGATACTCCATAAATTAAAGCTTGGATGAGGCTCATTTGACTATACTATTAAAAAAATATTTGGAAAAAAGCCAGCATCAGCCTGTGCAGGGTTCAAATATAGGTCAGATCCCTGCTAGATGTAAACCAGCAAAGAGTCCCTGGCTTTTGTGTGTTGAAATCAATTTTCACCAGCTAGGAATACATCCTGGCTCTGGCTGGATGAGGCACAAAGGAAAGCCAGAGACCACAAGAAGAGCTGGTATTTCTGAAGCCAATAGTAATCTCTGGTTTAGCCCATAAGAGATGGCTGAGAGTCAGTCCTCGGCTGGAGCAGAACGTGCTAATTTGGGCAGGTGCTAAAACACAGGAGCTTGGCAGCTGTGAATGGGAAAGAGAAAAATGAGTGCTTCTCCAGCTTTCAGTTGTGATTTGACACCTCTAAATGTGGGCAAAGGCTGAATCAATTCAGAAGCTTAAGTGTTTGGTCAAACCAACAATACATAAAATAAGGCAGACACACAGCAAGAAATGACTTTTCTTGAGTGGCTTCTAGGTAGATCAAAACCACAATAGAAAAATCTCTCAGAGCTATTTATTTATTTTTGTTACTGCCAGTTTAGTACTAGTTCTGGAAAATACCATGGCAAATTACAACTCCTGTGGCACTAGAGGTTAACCAATGATCTGTAGCCTTCACAAGACATGAAGTAATTTTTTTTTTCCACTTTCTTCTTTGATTCAAACTATTTTTTCAGGTACTTTAGTTTTTTGTAGTTTTGCAGTTTACCTGTTCCCAACAGCTCTGCCTGCTGTCCACTGACATCACATTAAACAATCACTTATGAATTGCATCTAGTCATACAACAGCCCTGTCCTCTTCAGCACCCAAGTGTTTGGATCAGACAGCAGCTCACTGCATTCAGACTGGGGCCTGCACTGAGCACAGCAAGGTGAATGTGCTCCTTGGTTTGCCCTCAGTTCTCAGCAATGCTCATTTGATTCTGTGGTTCTCCACCTGATGTCTCAGCAATCCTATTCTCTGTGATGCATCTTTCTCTGACTCATTTTGTTGAAATGCCAGAGAATACAACTGACAGCCCCCAAACATAATTTATCTGAAAGATTTCTTAACAGAAAAAGTAATCTCTCAACATGTTTTTAAGAGAAAGAGGACTCTGCCCATAACTGAAGAATCCAAGAGTCTCTCAACCATTTTTCTTCAATCTGAGTGTAATTAACCATTGCAGCAATTCAAAACAGGTATAAATTCAGTTTTGGGCTCAAGTTCAGGGAATTTTTCTCTTGGTGAATAAGAAGCACCACTGAGATTTCTCTGTGTTTCCTATCAAAGCACGTCTCCAAGGAAAGCAGGTACTGGAGGCCTGATTTAGGGAGCATGAGTAGAGGATTTTCGGCACCTGTCTAATCTCAGTGTTGGTAACTACAACAGAGAAGCCAAAGCCACAACTCTGTTTCCAATATATCTAAATCATTAGGAAGCTGAGATAGTAAAAGCACAAACTGTGTTCATAATTCATGGGCCACTGAAGTCTGGTAACAAGCTTTATTCCCATGTTTTCTTTTTCCTAATATGTACACAATTTACTTCTGAAGTCACGGATATTCTGTAACAGAGCTCAGGAGTGTCTTTTATTTTCTGAGGCTTGGATTTGTAGTGTTAATGTGTCACAGAACACCCCCAGAGGAATAACCTTTTACCCCATCAGTTTGTTTACTAATGGCATTTCTTGGTTTAATAAATGAGGTCCCTAACATTAAAAGTTTTCCTTGCTCCTAAGGTTTTGTTATTGCTATTACAAATTATTTCATTACTTCAGAGGGCTTATTTCAAATCAGTACCACATCTTTCTTTTGTTCATATCCCCATAACATATAAGAAATAACAGTAAAATCTTTCTCTTCATTACCTTCCCCTCCAATCTCATTACTTCATGCTTCTTTATGTTGAATTGGATGAGTCACTCAAGTTTCTAATTCAAGTTTTGAAACTATTCAAATTTAAATTACATGCTTCAGACCATCAGCAAATAACATCCTCTCATAAAGGTTGGGGGGCTTTTTGGTGTGAAGAAGCGTAATTTAAGTCCTAGCAATGCTGATAGTGCTCTGTAGATTTAGTCTCTTTTGCAGTTATCATTTTCAGTATGCAGAATATTCTATTAAATAATACACAGCTCTCCAGGGATTTACATGTATATTATTTATGGAGGAACCCCTACCATTATATAATCCTAACAACCTTGTTGGCTAAGTAGTTCCACCCAGGGAAGCATTTCATCTTCTCTCAAGAATATTTCCTAATAACTGTACTGCAGTGAATTTCTTGCTGTCTACTTCAACAAGTAACAGTTCTTTGTCAAAGGGTTAATTTCTCATAATAGAGAGAGCTTTTAAGGCCTCTGCAAACTCTCTCATCAGCCTTTTATTTACCCAGTGTTGTGTAGTGGTTAATGTCCAGTCAGATTCAGACAGCAGAAGGACAATTCTGTGCTCCTCATTCTCCTGTGGATACACTACATGACCTAGCTTTAAGAAGTATTCCTGAGCCTAAGGCTCTCTATTTAGAGAGTGGAAATATTAACCCATAAGTAAGTGTACAGAAATATATGGGATTTTAGATTTTAAAAAGTGGTCTTACCAACCTTGTTCCATTTCTTATTCCCTATACGGTGAAATATTTTCTAGTACAAAAGACTTTTAACCTTCAGTAAAGCCATTGTTTAATTTCTTGTGTTAAGCCTTTCCTGGTTGAGCACCAGAAAACCAGTGACCTTCGCTGAATTATGAGAGCTATTGGGAACAGTTTCTACTTCTTACTCACGCATTTCCTGACTGATAGAGACAGGAGGGGAAGACTTAAGCACACTGCTGGTGTGGGAAGGATACACTACAGCTTCTACAGAAGAAAGTTTTACCTTGTATTAATCAAAGCCAGAGCAAAACACAACCCCAAAACCAAAGCAAATGCTCTTGATCTGTTCCTTGACTATGCAATATCTTGTCTTCTATTTTTGCTTGAGATTGCATGCAGAGTAGCGAACATCAAGAAAATCTCTACAAAGCATGGGTACATCTGATACTTTGATTGCATTGTCAACTCAGGTAAGGAAAGAGATAAATGCTGATATCGATAGGACAAGCATTTTAACCAAACTACAGGGATGATTAAATTGATAGTATTAGCAAACTGCTTTTATGTTGGGAACTGAACACAACCAATTTTCAGAGCACTGCAGCAACAGGAAGACCACTCATTAAATTAATTTAAACCAAAATCACCTTGTGAATGGATTTGGTGTTGGGAATAAATAACTGTTATAATTTATTTTGATACATAAGTGAAAACTCATAAAAGTTTTCCCCTACTCCCTGTTCTTCTGTTAAATTTGTTTGATTCCATTGCTCCCTCTGGGCTGCACAGGTGTACATGCTACAGAAATTTGGCTTGATGCACATTTACCCATTCCCTCCAAACACACAACTTCTTGGGAAGCTCTTAGCTTCCACTTACAGAAAAAGAAAAATCACATTATGTAAATGGCAAATCAAAATTCAACATTTACTAATTGCTGAAAAGTCTCTAAAAACCTGCACGTTTAGTGGTAGTGGCATCCCAGAACTTCACAGCTCTCATTCTCTGCTCTCATATGGCACAGTTCTGCCACAGGAACCCACACCAGTAACTCGAGCTGGTGTCAGCCAGAACCAGAGGGCACAGCACAAGATCTCCAGTTGTAAATATCACTGGACCACTCTGAAGTGGGCTCATTTCTGGCTTTGCCTTAAGCATCCTTTGAAGGGCTAATTCTGTTTCATTTCCCTCTATTTTCAGCTATTTAGCATAATTAATTTGATCAGCCCAGCGAATAGAGTACTTCTTTCTTTCATGCTGCAATGATGCAATTTCTTTGACCCCTATTTCCACCTTTTAGATATAAGAGGTTCACATATTTAGAAATAGTGACTACTGCATTATTAGCAGTTATATTTACAGAATAATTACTTCAGTAGGTGAAAATACATTTTTATCTATTTCTAAAATGGCAAATTTTCAGGTTGCCTCAATGCCATGTGCATTTACACCTCCTGTCATGTTGCTCCAGTTAAATATCTTTTCAGGAAACTGAATTGTGTAACTTTTGGAAAACATGAGAATTATGACAAACTGTATGCTTCATAATAAAAAAAAAATGATCACCTTTTAGGAAAAAGTAATGTACATGTACAATATTAGCAGTTCATTAGTAACTATTAAGGAGAAATGCAGCTCTGATTAAATCCCAATCCTTGTCCAAACTTGAAGCTAGCTTAATCTTAAAGGTTTTGTGATCATGAGAAGTTCAATAGACTGGCATACCCTGAAACTCAATCACACTTTTTAGAAATCTTTTTGATTCTTTTGTTAACAGGACTATCTGTTACTACAACTCCAACTCAAAGCTCTTAAGCATGTGCCTAACTTAAGGAGAGTAAGATGGCCACTAAATCAACAGATGCTCAAAATCTGTTTCCCCTGAGAACACTGTTGCAGATTTAAGGTGTGCACCCTGTCTATTCTGGGTTACCTGTGCTCACAGCATGAGGCAGTGTTCTTTAGATAGCAGGTAGTATTTTGGCTCATTTTCTCTCATTTCTTTCTCATCCTTACTCCTTTAAAGCCTATGTTGATTCTTCAGGGTTTTGGGGAGCAGAGACAAGAGCAGATGTGGGATTTACCTGAGTTGCTTCTATCACTATCCCATATTATTATTTCTTCTTACAGAGCATTCAAAGCAGTTTTGCAGGCTATAAATTTATAAGCAACAAGGCAGAGGCTGGGCTCATAGATCACAGTGTCATGCTCTCAATCAATATAAATACGACATCCCAGATGCTGCTGTTGTGGCTTGGGCACACAAGAACCCACCTCAGTTTCACACCAGCTCAATCAATCCTCTTCACTCTTTTTTCTAATAGACATGCTATGATAATAATTAGGTTTTTGTTCAAAGCAGCCATTCTGTAAGACATGATACTCAAGGTAATACTTTTATTTTTATTTTATGGGCTCTTGTTTTGTTTACAATTATCAGTGCCTGCTCCAGGTTCTCCAGAGAGCCTTTTTTCTGAAGCAGGTGCATTTTCAGCTCATGTAATGGATTTAGAGATATTTGGCCATAAATAGATAGTGTTAAATGCTGCTGTAAAAATGAGATAAATGTTTATTACCCAAAAGGTTAATAAAAAATCCACTTGGGACCCTCTAGAAAAGAATTAATCCCTTTAAGCCTGTATTGAACCAGTGACAGTTGCGCAAGATTCACAAGCAAATTGCATCCCTAAAACATCTTAAAAGCAGAAAAAAAAATCCCAGACTGAACACCACAGTAAATGGAGGGAAGGAATTCATGAGATAGGTACCATTTATTATCTAATTTAAGCACTTAGTAGCAGCATCTGTTTACAAATAACCACTTTCAGCATTAGATAAGTCCCATGTTAGGCTACTGTTCCTTCCCAACTTTATTATCAAACAGTATGATTTTATCAGGGTAACACAGAAAATCTCAGCTGAAAAACAATGAGCTGTAAAACAGTCAACATTCCAAAATGTCAGCAGGAAGAGGAACTGGCACTTGCCAGGCACAAGAGACTTCATGCATATACAATCTTTTCCCTGAATTTCATAGGTTCTTACACCTAGCTCTAATGGACTAAATGCACTTGACTTTTTACTCCCCTTACACCTTGCTGTTGCATACATAAATGACATGTCATAGCCTGGATGGAAAAATAATTTAATTTAATAGGAGTACAGGTGGTATTAGAGCCATCAGAGCTGACAGTTGCCCATGACAAAGTGAACCTAACATGATCTGTTTACACAGCACACGGTCCTTCAATGCAAACTCTTCCACACAGGCACCTTTCCTACTCCCCTTGGGGGACAGGCAGAATTTACACTCTCCCAAAATCAATATCCCTGTGGCCTCCCGATGTTTTCAAGCATTCTCTTTCCTTATTTCCATTCATACCTCACTTCTGCTAGTTGCAAGTCTGCTTTTCTGAATCAATAGAATGGATAGCAAAACCTCTCTATTCGTGCTAGAGGTGATTAGTGGAGTTAAGAATTATTTGGCCCTCTAAGTCTTAAACAGCCTGGCTGTCATCCCCCCCTTCTGGCTGTCTGCTAGAATGAGACAATAAATCCAAGTTTGCTTCCCCAAAGGAATCCAGTGACTACCAGGGATGGTGGATTTGGGGTAGCTAAGAGCAGTAGATGATTTCTGCACCATTTGGCAGCCAATAATCCCATACATTCTGCTTGTATTCTCCTTATTTGTCCAAATCGTTGATGGATTCTGTCCATCTGAGGACCGTCTTTAAGGAAGGATGAAAAGCATTTATATTCTGTGCCAATCTACATGACTACTTGAAGCAAACACTGGAGATGAACCTGAGTTAAAAGGTGCTGACTGAGATCTGAACCTCCCACAGGCTGCAAATGTACTTCTGGGAGCAGTGAATTACGTATCTCAACAACTGAAAACATCAGGACTAGCTCAACAAGACATATTTAAGCCACAGATTTCAGCTCCTGAGGTTTTCAAACTCTGGATAGAAGGACCAGCCTGGTATACATCTTCATTGCATTTTGGTGAAAAAAGAGCTGCATAATATCAAAACATGAGTTTCAGCACTGAAGTAGTGTGAGTGGTGTGAGCTAATGAGTTGTAAAAGACCTTTAGCCAGAAAATACAACCTACTTCTTCCTCTTCTGACTCCTAGATCTGAAATTACTGGCTGCACAAAACAGTTGCATTTAGTTTTTAGAAGGCTGGCACAGGATATAGGTATTGCAGGTTTGAAATTCATTGTAGGTACTACAGTCTTTGGCACATCTTTCTTGTGCTTTCATTTCCAATTGCTTCCTTGTAAGGAAGTAATGGAAAATCTCCTTGTAAAGGCATGAAAAAAATAACCCTCTGTGAGGTTGTCAGGGTCTCACAATGAAAATTTCTGAACTAAACTGATGCAAAATTTGGCCAGTTGCTATTTTTTCTTTTTCAGGTCACTGTATTCAAATGCTGGTTTTATTTTCTCAAAAGAGTCATGAAATTATTTTATGCTGTCTTTCCTCTTCTATTTATTGTCCCTGATACTTTTTCCAGCATTACAGAGCTCTTAAGAAATCTGCACCTTTATCCTCCCAGCCACTAAAACCGTGGAAGATTTTTTTCTTTTACTAAATACAAAATGCTTTGAGATATAACCATTCCTGTGGGCGCACCTTGGTAGCATGTGACGAAACTCTGAAACTCCAGTTTATTTTATGTTATGATGCTGTTTGCTAGAAATATATCCTAAAGTTAATGAAGTATCACTGCACATCAGAAGTTTAATCTAGATCCTTCAATCCCTCCAAACTTTGTGATATTTTAAGCTGGTACAGAGCTTCAATTAACCCTGCCTTTGTGTATGCCCAGGTTGGAGTCCTGGGCTGATGAAATAGCCTGACTCCATTTTGAGATTGACAAGTTATTAATTAGGACAGCAGGCCTGTCACAACCTCTAAGCCTCACTAGCACTTCCTTGGAGAGATGTATTGTCACCTACTATTGGGATTAAGCTTCTCACTTCCAGAATATAAACCTCAGTCACAGCACTGGATTGAAAATGACTCTATTAGTATTTTTGCAGCCCGTTGGCCTGTATCTCTTCCAGTCTGGTTTTAAGGATTATTGAAATCAATGGGAGTTTTGCCACTGACTTGACTGGGACCAGAATTTTACATATTTTACAGGGAATCCTGAGAAAAAGAATTTAATTAACGAAGTAGATTATCAAGTGCAGTGGAAGAAACACAGCCTTGAAATATCCTCAGTTGTCTTAATAACAGAGATTGTGACTCAGATAATGTAAGGCAAGACCTGATCTAGAGAATCTTGCCATAGTGGCTGAGAAAGCAGCAGCCAACACTACAAACTCTGATCAACTAAGAGTGAATTATTGTTGTAGGACAATGCTCAAAGTACTTGGAAAAAACCCTTGAGTTAACAACGCTGATGGACTCCAACAAAATAAAGGGAAGCTTTTACAAGGGATGATTGAAGGATTCTTGGGACTCCCTGTGAATTGAACTCCTGCCTTGACACAAAGGCATGGTGAGAACATACAGATTTGGAATCAGCAAGAACTGTATGTTTTCATATTATTGTTTGCATTGTATTACTTTATTGTTCTCTAATGAGGCCATAAACATACAATAATGGCAATCAGATGCACCGTGAACTCTGTTGAAGAAAGTTTTCAGTTGCATTGTCTTTACCTTCCACCAGTTTAGGCAGGGAGCAGAGTGTGTGTGTATATATAGTGTGGATACAAAAAAAAAAAAAAAAAAACCAAACCACAAACAAACAATTTTAACAGGAAAATGTCTATGCTAGGGTTTTACTGAGAGTGTTGTATCCCATTTGAAATATTCACATTTACTACCAGGTACCCTGAAGAATAGCCACAGTGCTAAAACATGAGTGCTTTTGCAGCTCTATTGGTTTAGAGACAGCTGCTTTTGTTGGATTAGATTCACAAGAAAAGCTCTAGCCAACGCCATGTAGGTCACCATGTGGGGTTCTAGCACTTGCCACACTGCAAAAACATTATTTAAGACCAAATTTTGTGAAGGAGCCAAGGGCCCTCTGTAGCATCTGGGTGTGCTGGTTTCTAGTTCATTGCTCAGACAAAAATACATGGTTTCAAGACAGAAAATGGAAAGGGATTAATAGAGGGATTTTTGTACCATGCAGAGCAATGCCCAGTCTCAGATTTGAGTCCCCTATGCATTTATCAAAGCCATCAATATACAGCTTTATAGTCACTGTTTTCAAAACATGCACAGGCCTGTAGACATCATGTAGAATTAGTACAAGTACAGTATGTAGAAAAGCAACACCACTAAGAATGCGCATCTAAGGCACCCCAGTCCGGATAATAATAATTTCCACAGTAAAGCTATAGTCAGTCATAACAATTAAAAAAATCCTACCTTTTCCTTCCTACCCTTTCTAGTCAGCCTTTCTCAAAGCACTTCTGAATGAATGCTATTTAACTGCTGGATTTGAGAAAGGACTTAGTTATCTCAGATTAAGTTTTCAGTGAGTAAGAGTCAACACTGCAGATTTATGCATTACCAGTGTAGCACACACTGGCTCTCACATCTATTAGCTGAGAGCTCCAGGACTGCTGAGTATGGAGATTACACAAAAGCACATTCCCATTCTTGGCAGAGTTCAAGTCTAGGTCATTTTGGCAATGGACATGAAGGAAAAGCATTGCTGTTCCTGGCTGTGCTGGAATGTATAAGTCCAGCTTCAGTCAGTTTGGGACCATGAGAAGGGGAAGACTCTCATCCAGACTTTAACACTTTGCTCCTTACACAGCTAGACATGTTAGATGTTAACTCACACAATCCAAATTAGGAATCATACCAAAACCTTAGATATGCACAATTCTGACTAAATCTAGGAAAACACATAAAAAACTGACTGACGACCAACAGCCAACACTGTCACATTCACAGAGAACTGAGGAGGCACTAGGAGGAGGATATTGCCCAAGAGCCATGCAAGAAATTCCCATCATCATTTTTCTAAAAATTTCCCATAAAACTTTAAAACCATAAACAACAGCTCTTTTTTCCCACCTACCCAATCTGCAGTTCCTCCGCTGCCAAGAAGATGCCACAGAGCTCCCCCTTGTCACGCACTACCAGAAGCAAAAGCTACTCTGCCACCAAGGTAAGGCCCCCGGAAACACCTGCTGCCATCCCTGGGGTTTAAAAAGATTCAGCTGGGTATCATCAGGCTCACCTGGCCCTGCCTTCAGGCTCTTTACTCCTAATAATGCTGTCTACAAAAGATTGAGCTGGAAATGGCCTTCAGGTGAAGAAACTCATCAAATGCAAAGACCCAGGTTGTCCCCATAAGCATGAAATGGCAAAGTGTCTTTTTTTTTTTTTTAACAGAGTCATTTTTCAGGATGGATTTATGTCCTGCAGTGTTCACAAGGCCTGTGTTTTCACAGCATTTGAGGCAAACAAAATGCTCTTGATGAAATACCAGCTCTTACTGTGTGCAGAATATGGCATTAAATTTATAGAGCAAAGGAAGAAGTGGTTTACTTGCCTTGAGGGGAATTGAGAAGTGACAGTAGGCACTTAACAGCAAGTTCCAATTACAGCATTTAAATATAATTGCATAGTCTGTTAATCTATGTCAGGGTGGCATCATTTTAATATGATTGTCACAGATTCTTTCTAATATTATGAGTGATGTGAGTGAAGCTGAGCCTACGGAAAAGGTTCAGTTCCAGGTCTTAATATACACTCTAATTCTGTCTGTCAATTATGCTATGGAAGAGTTCAAATAAAGGTCTGGGGATCTAGAGGATGTAGCTACCTTTATTAAAGTACTTCTATTGTAAATAGATGTATGGGTCAGGAGACAGTTATCATTTGGTCTTGTTATTTTTTATGAGCCTACCACTATTAGAATAGACTCTTGTGTATAATCATTTAGATGTGTCATGGAATCTTATTTCAAATGGAAACCGTGAAGTGAAATAACAAAAATTACAGCTTGACCTCTGCAAAAATGTTCATTTAGCCACTCCCATTTGTGCATTATATATAGTATTACAGGAGACAATTATAACTCAAGGAGCCAAAAGCACTTTGAATATCATTTATAAACTCCAAACTTTTAATTATATAATGGAAATTTAACTATACAAAGAACGGAGATTGATGTCTAGTAGGTAAACTTCAAAATTTAAAATAGGCATTACTCTTCTTTAATGGTAAAAATATGCAGGCTGTTTCTTACGGCGTAAAATCCACATGAAGGTGCTCCTGCCTCCTTGCTCCCCAACATCTAGGTCTGCACTGGGGTTTACTGCCTCCACAGTTGTGCTTTAGGAACTGATTATATGGCTGCACTTCAAACTTGATTAGAATTTATGCAAATTGAAGAATGTCTGCTTTTAGAGGGGTTTTTTGTCCTAACCAGCTCACTGATCTGGTTTAGAAAGCACAGTTGCATCAACAAAAGTATTGCAGCTCAGGGGCTGGAATAAACAACAGCAGTAAAGGGAGAGAAATTGTTTATAACAAGCTTCCCAAATTATTTTCTACTGCTGGAAAGTATTTAAAATATCTCTGTACAGGCACAGATTTCTGGTCATACACCTCTCCAAATGCTGTAGATGTTTTGTAGGCAGTATACATAAACAGAATTTGCAAAAATGCCACCTCCATAGAAGAATCCACTTTTGTTGTAGTGATGAACATGATCAACCAACAGAATAAAACAGGAAGAAAGTTCCATACAACAGAAAGCAGAGGGTGGAATTACAAGGCAGTAATTATCAAAGCTTCCTTATTTTTGTGCAAATCATCACTAGATCCTTCAACAAGTTTACATCTCATATCAAAATATCGCTGCCACCAACAAAAGTATCCCCAAGCACCATGCTGGCACTTGGGCTGCTGTAATCGTACAGGAAGGATGCCACTTACTGAATCACTGGATTTTCCTTGGCCGTTTCCCATCCAACACTACAGGGCTTGGCTGTGTTTAACTCTCAAGATCAGGCAGGATCTCAGCCAACATTGCATGGCCACATATTTTCTTAACCCTCCGACCAGCTGCCATGCTAAAAACACAAGTTGCAAACGCCCAGCTACATAATTCCTTAAATTTAGGATGGTCTTTTCTAGCATTTTATTGTCCCAGTCTCTACTCAGTTACTTTTATTTATCGGTCACTCTATTTTCTCTGTGGTTATTATGGTAACAGGATAATTTTAAAATAGATTTTCTTTCATGGAAAGAACCCAATAATATCAAAATATGGAGTTTCTCCTAAAATGACCTTTGCTGAAACAATGGCTATCCTGGGGGCTTATGAGAAGAGACCCAAAAAAGAGATGTAAATTTTGGAAATCAGTGAAGCAAGTGAGTGATTGTCCTATGAGCCCTTGGACAACACTGCACAGAGCTACCATATGCTTCCTAGTGCTCCCCTAACTGCCAGCTGTCTCCACCTTGCTCCTTCCAAATGGCAGAGGGGGCAGCCGAATTGCCAAAATTGATGTTTTGACCTGCAGTTATAGGCAGAGAACAGGCTTGGGGTCGGTTTGATAAGAATGTAAGCTACATGTAAGTAGAGCAAGGACAAAATAAGGTCATATCATTCCACTGCTGTCACAGGAGGGTAACTGAGGAAAAATAACAGAGGCGTTTCTGCTAAACTAGGGGGAGATGAAAACAAAGCCCAGGTTCTGAGCAGCATTTTACATCCATTTTTCTCTTCATTTGGAGAAGAAGCAAATGTTATATAAAGTGCCAGGCAACAGAAAATTGGATCCACTGCCCTTTGAATTAATGTGATCTGAATGCAGATAAGCCTAAAACAAATGAGCGGTTGAAAAATGCGCAGGCTGAGGAACCTATTGCAATCACCATATCACAATCTCCTTTCTCAGGATGACCCAATTTGCTTTCTTCTGTCTCTTCTTATCCTCCCACCATTTCTGGCCATGTCGATGGAGAACCATCACAATAAGTCTTAGTTTGGGCTCTGTGCCACACTGGGCCTTGTTTCTAAAGACTGGTGCTTAGAATCACGGAATGATTTGGGATCCAGGGGACCTTAAATATCATCCAGTTCCAAGGCCCCTACCATGGGCAGGGGTGCTATGCACTAGACCTGGTTGCTCCAAGCGCCATCTGACCTGGCCTTGGACACTTCCAGAGATGGGGCAGCCACAACGTGTCTGGGCAACAGGAGAGGTGCACCCCAGTGAGTGGTGCTCAGCACACAGAACTGGCATGTCCCCAGTGCCTGCTGGACTCAGAGCTTGTGCTTACACAGACCTCCTGCCTCAGGAGGAATGAGTGTGCTTGTGCTGCTAAACATTATGAGGAGGTTTGATGGAAGCTCTTAGACCAAGAGGAGAAAAGCCGCTGTTCTGCTGAATTACAGTGGTTGCTCCCGGATCCTACCACATCACTAAAGACAGTATAGAAATCTCTGAGAAACCTTGTGTGAGATACCAGCCTCTTGACATCATTTTAATGATTATTTTTCCAGTGCTTTGTTATGGTGGTGTATCTGGTGGTTTTTTACTACGCCAGATGGAATTCTAAAGCTTCCTTCTTAGGAAACATTAAATTGGACAGGTTATGACTGTCTGATTTGAGTTACTCTCTAAGGTATGCATCTCATGGGAGATTTTATGAATAAAAGCTTTTAATAATGAAACACATAATAGGCAGGTGTGAGGCAGAATGTAGGAACACATCCTTATCTCAGTCATAAACTGAAAGCTTGGAAGAAATGCTAATAAACTGTTAAAAGCCTTTAATTAAGTGTGGCCCTAATAAATTGTGTGCTGCTTGGATGTGTGGACTTAAGAGATCATAAAACCTCAAAAACTCTTAGGAATTTTGCCCCAGGGCACCTGGAGACACTGAACACGCCACAGGTTCTAGGAAAGGCAAAAGACAGTGCAATCACTTTGTCAGTCTTCATTGCCCCAATACCTTCCTGAGGGTTTCATGACCTGCAGAACAAAGGGTGCCGGGATTCACATGCTACAGCCAGGCTATTGGCCAACCACACAAAACCAGACAGGAGAATGCGAAAAAATGCTTAATTTATTTTAACTGCCTTTCATACAGAAGCAAGACCTGCAGAATGAGGCTCCTGAGGGCATGGGTTTTAGGGGGCACATGCTATCTTGCTGCATTGTGGCCTTTAATATTTTGTAAACTTATCCTAAGGACAGCTAAGCTTCTCCAGGTTGGGTAAAAATCAGTACTTAGAAACGAAAGACACAATGAATGAACCTATACATACACTAAGGAAGCATTTATCACAAAGCTGACAGTATTAGATCTCAGAGAATACTCAGAGAATTGCTCCTACCTAGCATTCCAAAAACCTCAGTTTGACCCTGCATCCAAAGACTTACACTAAGACAAAAATTCAGAGAAGCCCAGGGTTCATTGGCTCTAATTCTCATGGAATAGGTTGTTTCAAGTCTCTGCTCTTGAGGCTTTCCAAGGCAGTTCTCACTGGATGCTGCAAACTTCAATGGGCTGTTTGGCAATCATAGATCGTGGTGGCACCAGGCAAATGTCTTCAGCCCTGGAAGACAATCAGGAGTGAAGGATATTCTGCTGGATTGCTGAACTGACTTTTCACCACACAGGAATTTTCTCCACTTTAGACTTTGTTTTGCATTGCCAGATTGAACTGACTCTGTGCTTGGTGATTTGCTCTTGTAACTTCCAGAATGCTCTGCACTTCCAAGAGTTCCTTGGTACAGAACGGTACAAACAGCAAATCGAGCTCAAGTAAATAAGATGGTGCTCCCTGTGCATGTACTGAACACAGACACACAGAGACTCATTATTGGACCTCCCCTCTCACATCCATATGTTTTTGCCTTTCCCTAATGATGCTTCCACCGTGCCAGTGTCTCCTCCTGAACAGGAGATGCACAACAGCTGGTGAAACAGGACAAAGTCAGGGGAGAGCAGCTATTAGAGGAGTTAACTGGTGAAGCCTGGACACCACTAGGAGACATTTTCCATGTCACTGTGCATTCAGCATGGAATCTGTGTCATCACATGGTGCAGCAGTCTTGGCAAATCTGTTCCAAAGCTGAGTCTGCTGGCACTTTGCAACTACCATCATCCCTGCTGTCATTGCTCTTTGGCTGCCTTACTGCAAATGGTGTTCTCCTGTCACCTCTGCTGCCACACAGACAGACAGGGCTCAGTTTAGTTCCAGCCTACCCACGTAGTCTGTCACCAGGCTGAATGGGAATACTCTGGACTCCTTTTAGATGGTATTTGTCCATAAGAGAGCCTGAAAAGCAGAGATATAATTATTTTCTGATTTTATCCGGGAATAGGGGAGGAATTCCTGATTTTCTACAGGCATAAGTGTATTCAAGTCTGCTCACTCAGATGTTATTTTTTCAGTGAAGATCATGCAACAGATAAAGAGTCCATGAACTTCAGGCATTACACCTGAATTCTTTAAAGGGACAGCAGACATTCCTGGGAACTGGAGTTTGGCTTATGTGTAAATCAGCACAGGAGTGGAAAAATGGAAAGGCATGAGGACAGAGCAGCTCCTGGCTCATTTGTCAAATGTTGGGAGTGTATCATGCTGTACTGGACAAACTCATTCTTCCTGCTGTGCAGATCCTTTTCTGCATTTCATCCCTTTCATATATCGAAATAAACTGTTCATTATTTTACAGTTTTTGAGGAATTCTTCAAAGCAGTTACTCTGTTTCTGTCCTTAGTACAGAAAGTAGGATATTACTAATCATTCCATTCTGCTGCTCTCATTTACCGTGGAGAGAACACATTTGTTGTTCACTGACCCCTCTGGATTGCAGGAGCAAATGTTAAAGGGATTTGCTCTACATCCACCTTATGGGAGTCCTGCTCAGTGTGACTAATTCCCTGTGCTAACACGTAATTAAACACACCTTGAGGATTTTTACTTGGGGTTTTTGGGTTTTGTTTTTTTTGTTGGTGTTTTTGGGGGGGAGTTTTTTTGTTTGGTTGGTTGGTTTTTTGGCTTTGGTTTTGTTTGGTTTGGGGTTTTGTTTTTTTGTTGTTGTTGTTGTTGTTGTTTTTGGTTTTTGGTTTTTCTCCCTGAATCTGCATGTAGCCAAATCTCTGGGCAAACTTTATGGAGGTTGAATTCCCATCTTAGAAAGAAACTGGCTTGAACATTCTGGAAGCTGACAGCAATGGGCCACTTCATACAGCCAGTACATTGACACAGGTCTACGAGCTTTTAGCAAAAAGAAAATTTAAAAGTTGGGTTCATTATCCACATGCCACATTATTGTGCTAGGACCAGCAGAGTAACAACTGCACACCCAGATATCTTCAGAGAACTGCTGGTTTGCAATACCTTTTTTTTCCTCTGCCAACTCCTGAATAAAAGGAAACAATACCTATACAACCTCTACTTCTTTCAGGAAATTCCCTGTCTCTGAAAGGTTCCGTTAGTTCTTTCATTAAGCTGCTGTTAAATTGCATTACTTGATTTACAAAACAACAACAAAGTTCAATCTTCAGATGTAGAAAATGAAATGCTAGTCTTTAAATGTTCTTATTATTTGGAAACCCATTGTTTCAGTGCCCAGCTTTCTTTACTCTCTCCTGTACAACTGAAAAAACTTTCAGTTTAATTTTTTCTGGTTTTGATATATTTTTATACCACTTACCAATGTATTTTACTCCCTTCCTGCTCCTAGCTACTGTATTGCAAGAGTGAACCTGTGACATTTAGGGATAATGCTTTTTTTTTTTTTTTTTTTTGGTACCTAGCCCACGACAGGGGGACCAAGGAGACAAAGTTATTTTGTTCTACTCGTCCCACATAAACCAGATACACAAAACATATAGACATGCACAAGCCTCTCTAAATATTCCTATAGACAAAATCTCTGCTGGTGTTGGGTTACAAATTCCCCTCCAGCGTTTTCTTCTCATGCAACCAGAAGACTTCTCTGATACCAAAACCAAGTAATTTTTATCTAGCGTGTTTGGACGAACCTAATCAACATGATGTGACCATCTATTTTAAAATCTACAGGAGGACAACTAGACCAGTGCAGTACAACTTGGAGCAATTTTTACTCTAAACTTTACCAGACATTGTCTGCTTTAGTTTATCTTTATGGCTGGTTCTTTAGCTTCTGGCAAGGCAAGTATTTAAAAAATGAACATATGTTGCATAAAATGACAATGCATGTAAATTAATTATTTGACTCTGACATACATTTCTAGCGTGGCCTCTTCCTGCAGAGCGATCTCTACTGTTCGTGATTCTGATCATGTTCTGTGAAGTCTGTGGGGCCAGTCTGTTAAAATGCAGCTGCATCTCGCGAGTCATTCATTACCTGTAAATGCAGGTGAGCATCCTGTATGAAGTAAAGATGAACTTTCAAATAATTGATCTAATGAGGATGGGGAATATTGTAGTAATTAGTGCTTTGGGAGTAGCTGTTAGGGTGGATAAGCTCCTTCTGTGGATTATGGGATGTCTGATTTCTGGATTTGAGTTACTTACATGCAGTGCAGGTGCTATTTACTCATCTGCCTTGTAGATGAGTTGTAGATAATTTTTTTACGTAATGTCAAGTAAATACAAAGCATTGTGGTTAATAGCTTGAAGAGTGCTAATAATAATCATGCTTTTTGCTTACTGCTCCCCAAATAACCTTCCTGACTGGATTCCTGTTCTTTAAAAATGAAACTGAATGAGAGAAAACAGAATCAGAACTGCCTGAAATGTCAAATCTTAGGAGCACAGCTTGGAGCGCAGACAGATGGACCTAGCAAAAAGCAACTGCATATGAAAGTGCTATAATCCGTTGGAGCAGCATGTTCGTCGAGAACAATCAGATTCAAAATTGTTCCTCTGAAATTTTCTCGCTGGCAACCAAACATTGTGACTTTTGTCATCGTGCTATGAGGATGAATCAGATGGGTGACAAGAGCCAGGGACTGGAGAGAAAGCAGCAGATGTGAAGACAGAAAAGTGAAGCCAGCACAAAATGCCGCTATCGCTTTTGAGGGGAGGTAGTGATTATGGCATTAATCAACATTCCATAATCAATGGCAAAACCCTGAAGAGTGCCAATATCTATTCATCTTTATTTATGCATATGCCAATCCTTCTTTATAATGTTGTCCCTGGGAGTAGTTTCTAGGTTATAAAGATTGTTGCCATGAAAAGAGATAATTGTAGTTCATGACCTGGAGGCCAAGGTAGTGCATAATGATGCTATTGTGCTCTGGGATGTACAGGGAGCTCTAGAATGAGGGTGGAATGTAACCAAATACGGCATTCCAGCAGAAAGTCAACAATTTAAACAGAGCATTTTAAACAGAAAATCCTAGCTGTGCTATTAGAAATATGCTTTTGCCAGGATGTAATTACACAGAAAACCAAATTATATCACAAAAGTGATAGCATTCCTGACATCAACAGCCAAAAAAGTACTTTACCCCAGGAACTCACCAGACCTGTGAACAATGGGAAGTTGTGTTGGAGGGCTGTTAGCCTGGGATGGAATCCTACCTTTGAGTGCATGATGCTTAACTCCTTCCTTGCCTCTTGAGCAATGCTTTCTGTCTTGCTCACCCTCTAATTACATCCAATATCTGCCATATTTGAGTCTGAGAACTATTTCCCTGTATAGTACTAACACATCCTAGTTATAAGCCTCAAATTATCTAAGAAAGTGTCGGGCTTGGCAACCTTTAAGCCTGCTATTTCCAGAAGGCTTCAGCTCAGCACATCGGATAAGGAGGCCTCAGGGATGCTTTGCTGGTTTTGGCAAGGACTGTACTAAAATCCTGAAGCAATTCTGACTTCTCCTCTTTACTGGTTGCAATCTCATTTTCTATTTTCAGCATAATTTTAGTAGAACACCAGAGTGCTTTTTGTTTATGCTCAGACACACAGATAATAAGTTGCATCACACCAAGTTGGAGGATGACATGATTTTTGGAAAGACTTGAGTGTTAAAAGTTTATGAGAAGTTTGATTTAAAACTATAGTCTACACCATGTTCCCTAGGGAAAAAGACAAGTCTCCTTTAAAGCTTGGAAATGATGCTCCATTTGCATTGCATGGATCTGAATATACTGGATTAAGTTGCTTTATGTGATGTTATGTGACTGAACGTAACCAAGTATAACCATATGGTCCATAAAGTAACTTGTGAAATAGACTTGCCTTACCCTGGGAATAGATGTTGCTCATTTACGATCCCCAAAATATTCTGTGTCTGAATTGCTTGCAAGTAGTATGAGGGAGCTGGGCTGTGTTTTGAGGCTGGTGCAGCAGCCAGACAGAATCCTGACACCAGCTCAGCTATAAAATGTACTTGTAGGTCAAAGCTACAGAACAATCTGTATCATGCTGGTTGCTGTCATTAGTGTTTCCCAGTGCAGATCTGCTCAATATATAAAAATGCTAAATTACTGATCCTGGTTATGTTAAACTGAAGGCTGTAAAGACTATCACATTATTCTGGTTAGTTCTCCAAGGAAAAGAATAATCTTGGAATCCAGTTCTCCTACACAGCTACCTCAAGGATAAAATAATCTGTTTGAAGTGATCCCAATTCATTCCTCTGCAGCTTTAGTCCCTGTCTGCTATCTTTGACAGATAATTCCTTCCCATTCTTTTGGTGTGTAGTTTGATCACATAAAACTACACGAACACTTCTCAAATATTTCAAATACACACTTTTTCTGGTTTGTCTTATGTAATAATGATTTGTAAATCCTAGAAGCTTTCCTGACAGACCTTGAAAGTCTCCATTTGCATTTTCAAGTTGATCACTTATAGTAGCCCTTGGTTGTTACGGAGTCACTGGATGTTACTACGATGGACCATAATTACAAAGTTAAGACTCAGATCACAGTTACATCAATATCCTGGGTTAATCTGAATTCAGAGCCTGGGACAAGGCTATGATAAAAATTACAGAATTTAAACAAGAGTCTTCCCCAGGACAAAGAATGCTTCGATCCAGAATTTTTGTCTAAACCTTTTGCTAATATCTACCTTTTTTTTCACTTCAAAGAATGGCTGGGCATAGCTGAATACTAAAAACATGTTTCTGTGAGAACAGAATTGGAGTGCACTGAGCAATGGAGACTCAGCTGACTTTCTTTTCTTTGTTCTTCATCGTCAATAACACCCATGAAATTTATATTTTAAAGTAAATAAAAGGACGGAGAAGAAAGAATAAATAATGTGATCACAGATTAATCTAATAATCTTATGGTAGTACTGGCAATAACCATTGTTGTTTTAAAGCATGATGAACAGTGCTTTTTGATTAAAACTGATGGAAAAATGCACACTCTGCTTCTTAAATACCTTAATGAAAATAGTTTTACTAACAGATACATCCTTTCCCAGTTGCCTATGAACTGAGTAATACTAGATAGAAACCAGTGGCTAAGTAAGTAAATCAAAAGGAGACACTTCTGATGAATGTCCGGAGGCAGTTCTGTATATTACATGCTGCAACCTTATAATTAAAAAGTGAAGTCTAAATTCAAATATTGCATAAACCACCTGTTGACTTTATTAGATCAGCACTTCTTTATTACCTCTTAGATTTTTGGGAGGCATCCATAAATATCTAAACCCCTGCTAAGAATATAAATCCGGAGGTGATGAACTCTATTTCATTATGGAGATTTATGCCTTTAACAAGAAGAGAGAATATTTGATATTAATAATAAAGTTCTTCACGAATTTCCGGGGGAGCTTCTTGACTATATCATCTTGTACAGTTACTCTATTCATACCCAATTTAATGTGCTTTTTTGAAGACTGATCATTCATCTTTTCTATTTTGTTAAATAAGAGATTTCAGAAGGCATATAACTTCTCTCTCTGTGCATGTGTGTCTGCATGTGAATGTGCATGTACATGTAGGGAAATTTCTCCCTACTTCGCACTCAGTGCCACACCAATCCACACACAGCTGTGTTTTCTCAATTTTTTTTTCCCGGAGTGTTTCTGCAGATGTCTGTGATAGAAGTATCAAGCCCTACTCATGAATGTTGAATGCAAAAAGATACAGATATTGGCTTCCCCGCTGCTCAAGAAAGTCATTTTTGAGACATATTTCACCTCCAGAAGTATCTGAGTGCCTGAACTATTTAGACTTAAATTATAGTGATGGGAACTAAATGTAATTGTCTCACCAGATATTGAATTCTTTCCACATCTGGCATTAACATGAAGTGATGAAATAGGCAGGAAAAGAGGAATTAGAGGTAAAGAAAGGTAGGAATGGATATTCATTCCTAAAAGTATGCATCAAAGCTCTGGGTGCTATGTCCTTTTCACAGTATTTCCACTGTCCCTCAGTTTCTGCCTAAAATGTCATTTGAGCAGGTGGCCAGAAAAGAAAGCAAGTAAACTCACAAGCAACTAAAATAAAACTTGCTCTCGTTGTTTCATATCTAAAAGTCCAATACTAAGACATTAAATGTAGAAAAAAAGTGGAAATTAAGTGTCCCTGGGACACCAGCTAGATCTTTTTTCCCCACTGTGACTGATAAGCATAGCGAACAGGGAATGAAGCCACGCCAAGCATGTCCAAGTTCTTCATTTCCAAGCCTTCTGTTTCCTTCTGAGAGAGGGAGTAACCTCTGCATATTACATTATTAAGCTGCAAATAACAAAAATAGTGTTTCCTTCCTGTCACACTTTACAGCAGACCAAGGACATGCAAGTCATGAGACTATAGATTTATTTTACCTTATTTCATTAAATATGTATCTATGAGGGAAATAGGCACAGCCATGATTATTCCCTTAGAACAATTTCATAAATTGCACATGTTCTGTGCAGACTTTTAGGCACAGACTAAACATCCATCACTCCTTCCTTAGATATTTTCCTCAGGTTCTTCATTTTATTTTCTCTTCCCTCTGGGTTATAGAAAGTTGAGCCATTTTCTCCATAAAATAATCATCTTCCTAAAATAAGAAAATAGATGCTTCTGACAACTGTATATCATTACAGTATTCAAGCTACATAAAATAATCCCAACATCTGTTTCTCTGTCAATTTTCCAAACCCCAACCTACTAATAATATGCTAGACGGATGGTAAAACCAACTATCATGCTATCTGGATCCTTCTGATTAAATAAATGCAATTTGGATGTGTGGCAGCTTTTGTGACAACACAAAAATGTATGGAAAAAAATAGATGAAGAAAAAAAGAATCACAACAGAAAAAAAGGAGCATATGCCACCGATAAGCAAACATCAAAAGTGAACTCCAGAAACATAATTTTAAGACCTGTCATTTATCAGAACAAATTTAACCTGTTCTGTTTTTACAGTTTTATCTCTTACAAGATGGTTTCTTGCAGGTTTTGAAATCATGGCTGACCAATGATAAAATTCTCTTTTTCTGAGTGTGTCTAATGCTCAAAAACATGTTCTCTTGATTGACCTTAACATTTCACCCTGGGTGCTGCCATCCTGGGACTGCTTGTTATCAGTGGACAATCATTTTAGGAATTCTGCTGTGATTCTGTTGTCATCTTGTCACACAAGAACGTTAAGGATGTTCTATTGCATATAACTGTGACCTTTGTTGGAGGTCAAATCCAAATAGCTGGATTTGATAAAATATTTTTCCCTATGTTGGAGCCATAGATGAGACAAGAGGCAAAAAGAGGCTGTTATGACATCCATTTCTATGCCAGACTTGAAAAGACCTTTCTTCTGCTCAATACACGTGATTAATGACTGTAGGTACCTAAGAATGGCAAACTGAATCAAACTGGAGATCCTGCTACTTAAATATCCCTTCTCCAGAAACAAATAAGAACAGAACAAGTAGACAAGTAGGCAGTGATAACCTTCTCCCAAGTTCTGATAAGCTGGATTGTATGAATTTCCAAAGCTAGAGATGGTGTTCACATCTTTGCATGGAACAGCCCATTCTGCACTTTGGTTCTCTCAGTTCAAATAGTCAGGGTTTGGAGTGGCCTTCTTGTGGTTTCTACAGCTGTCTGGATGCTGCAGCTTGGAAGAAGTCATGTTGTTATCTCTCCATCTTCTTTTGTGCTATTTAATTTGAAAAGAGAAACTGCAGCTGCCTCATTCCTCTTCATTGACTCTGCACCTAACTTCCAACTGATTTTGATTGCACATTCCTGTATAACCCTAATACCTCCCTTTGTCTGTAACTGGCTTCATGAATGAAGGCACGGTGATTAAATTACAGTGATGACATGCCTGCATTGACTTCTCTGCTATGCACTGTGGTAGATGACAGGGTTTGTTGTGTAAAGCCTCTCAGGCTATTAGTTGTCTGAAATAATCTTGCAAGAAAAGGTTTAGTTTTTAATGATAGTATTCTAAGTATCAAAATGGAGAATGGGAAAAAAAATGGAATGAAGTAGAAAACTTATGATAGAACACCTTCTAATTACAATAACACACTCCAGGGCTCAAATTATCAAATGATAATTTACACCTAGGTGATTTGACAGCACTCGGCCTTTGGCCTTCTGCCTAACAACACAATAGGCGTAAATCATTACCAAGCGATTCACACCCTGTCATGTCTTATTGCTTAATTAATTTGTCTAAAAGGCTTTCCATGAGAACTTAGAGCAAATGCCTTTGTTGTACATCTTTTAGTATGGGGGTCAGTACCTGCTCTCTCTGTCGTTCTCAGCTCTCATTTCAGCCCACTGTAGTTTAACAGCAAATTTTTGCTTTTTCCATGCAGTCATTTAAATTCACATTTGCATTTTGTGCTGTCTTGTTTTAGGTGAGTTCATCAGTTGTTCAATGGCTGCTGTGGACCCATGGATGAAGGTTAAACTCACACTGAGCTTAGGACTTCAGAGAGCCTAGAACTGATCTTATGGGTCACCGGAACATTGCACTCAAGCAGTTAAAACATTATTTTTATTAACTTGTCAGTGTATGTTTATTCAAGCAGCAATATCGACCTCATATATAATCTTAGAGCAAGTAAAGCTATATTGTTGAGGCAGACATTGAATATTTTTGAATATAAATAATGTATAGTATACTCTTGCAATGATCCAGTCCGAAGCCCTGGCACTGTTCTGAAGAATAATAAATCTGATGATACAAAAAAAGGAGTTAAACAAATTTATGGGGTATATAACTAATGATAGCCATTAGATAGGATGATCCAGCTGCAGTCTTGAGTCCTTAAACCATTGAATGTTGAAAGCCAGAATGATTTTACAATGGAAGTGACCCTGGGATTCACTTCTAACTCCTTTAGTAGGAAGGATGTTAGGTTAGATGAATCAAACATGCTGGAAGGCTTAGTTATGTTCTTATGAACAGTGATAACCAGAATTTCCTAAGTGCTCTTTTCTGCTAGAGAAGACAAAAAATTGATACGAAATGTTCCACAAGCCTTTGCAATGAAAATAATTTCTGTAAGTGCTTACTTAAGTCCTACCCAATCCTCTTAAAATGCTTCCTTTACCAAACAAAACTCCAAACCAAACCAAAACACCCCTGCCCACCCCCCCCCCCCAAAAGAAAGGAAACCCAAAAAATCAAACCACTTTTAGTGAATGAAATGGCCTTGGCTCAAAATCTGAAATCCTTTAGCTGCTCTTGCAGCAGGCACAGTGAGAGGGTGAAGAGGCCACCAACGTGCCTCCAGCACTTCTCAGAAGACAAATGATGAACTGATTTCATGCCTGTTTAAATACTTGGTCTTTCTTGCTTTGACTGTTACCTAGAACTAAAAAAACTATTCAATGATACCTTGGCTTGCTTGGATTTCACTTTACTGACTGTAATCTTTCCATGATGAGATCATGATTTCTCCCAGACATCTCCTGGCTGAAGACTGACTGGGCTTGGAAGTGTCCTTAAACTATCTCCAGCTCTGGAGACTCATTATTGACCACATGAAGGCTTTTAATGCCTGTGCAGGTGAATGCAGAATCAAATTTCTGTCCAATTAGCATTTGCATTTTTGGATGCATGTGCGATTCTTATCAGAAATTATATTTTGGGAAACCATCAATCTACCTCACACCTCTTCCTTGATTTTTAATGCTATTAATGTAAGTAAGAAAGCAGTGATAGGAATGCAAAAAATAGACACAAGACTACATTTATCTTCCAAGAATCTTATTTCTCCTTATTGAATTTTATCTTTGAAAAAGAAATTATGTACCTGCAACTTAACACCTGCAACCTACAGAAATTTACTTCACTTCTTTGACAACCTGAGAAGGAACATCTGGGAAAACCAAGCCAGAATGTAAGCAGTTGGAAATTTGATTGCAAGATAATATAAGTTGTTCCTTTGAATAGAGTTTACAAATTAAGACTATTTTCTGAGAATGTGCCTTCTCAAAGGTACTTTCTTTCTAATTCTTAAAAATGGAACTGTCTCTTAACTCAAATTTCAGATTAAGGTGTTCCAACAGATATTTCCTTTCTTTTTCCTTGCTTATATTATTTTGCCTTGTGTTCATTGCACCTTTCCACTTACCTGAGATTGAGCTTCCAGATAAGACCATGATTTTATGACTATTTGTGTAATGGTTATATCAAAATGGTGGTGTCAGAATTTGGCTTTCCCTGTTTCCAAGTGTGTTGACTCTAATTATGTAAGGGTGATTGGGACATAACCTCAGTTGTCTTTCAGCAGATCAAGGCTCACTGTTCTTTGCAGCCTTTTGACAGAGAGCCACATGGAGCAAGAACAGCAGTTTAAGTCTCCTCTTGATTCTGAAGATTTCTTGTTTACCCTTTTGACAAATATTTGACTTATTCAGGAACCTCATGTAAGATAGCTAATTACATCAATGGTTTTAGCAACTGTCATCTTATAATTTTTATATCTTTTGTGTGGGGTTCCTACAGTGGAGGAGAACATGATTTGGAGGTGGCATAAGACTGCACTTTCTAGGAAGCCAGGTGAGCAGGGCATGTATTTTACCACTAAATAACCTTAATAACCATCCTGAACGCTCACCAGCCCAAGTGACCTACAGTGCTCAAGTGAAGTTACCAAGATCAGCTGTTTAGCCTGAAGGAGGACCAGACCATGCAAATACATAACATTGCATAGAACATGAAGACAAGCCCAACAGTGATGATTTCAAAGGCAGTTGTACAGAGATCTAGCTGTTCCTTTCATTCTTTTGATTTTTAAAAATGAATTAATTCAGTGTCATTTCATCCTCTACAACTGTTGGAAAAGCACCCATAAGTCTGGCTATCAAGTTAAAAAGAAACTTTATGGGGACCACCCAGAATGTGTCCTTGGTTATCCAGGGAAATAGAGCCTTAATGAAAGATTTTCTTTTTCCCTGTTTTTGTCTTAAACTTTAAAAGGCAAGGAGAGCCTTTTAAGCATTTAGGCAGCTGCCCAGACACTAACTTGCTCTCTCAGTTAGCTTGGCCCAAACTTCCCTTATCTTAATTCCAAACTCTTTAATAGTAACTTTGAGTACTCAAAACCCTAAGCCATTTTGATCTTTTTATTAAAAAAATAGCAGGTCTGGGTGGTTGGATTTTGAAGATGCATATATCTCCTGTTTGTGATTTACTTGTTCTTGACCTTAAAAAGCGTATTGGAAGCTACCATTAACTGCAGGAACTTGTTTATTTGACTTCTGAAACCCTGGTTCTTTCATGGATCAGTCTCATTTCTGCTTATTTCTTAGAATGTTCTGAACATAAAGCAATAAATGCTTTTACCAGCTTTCTCTGGTAAAAGAAGCATCTCTGCTATTTGCCAACATGGTCTTTAAAGCAACAGCAGTGGCAATGTTCTTTATCTTGTTTCTGAATTCAGCTTATCTTTATTTTGCAAGTGTTCTGATTCAACCAGGAAAAAAGGGAATTAAAACAAAGAAGCCTACACTGAAGAGTGGAATATGACAATCTGTTTAGGGAGTGTCCTTTGATTTTTATTTGAGAACAAGGCTAAGGCCAAATTTTACTGTCATTACACCTGGCAAGTTAATCAAAGGCAGTGTGACTGTAGAACTCCAATTGAATTCCACAAGAGTGACATGGCACAGTTAGAAAGATTAGTTTGTAAATCCTCTGTAAAGGCTATCTGCAGGACAGTGAACAAAACAGTTTTAACAGTGGCAAAAGAGAGTGCAACGGTTGAGCAATAACA
The DNA here is from genome assembly GCF_000738735.6 of Corvus cornix cornix. Lineage (NCBI taxonomy): Eukaryota > Metazoa > Chordata > Aves > Passeriformes > Corvidae > Corvus > Corvus cornix. The sequence continues at coordinate 3,046,132 of NC_046338.1, forward strand.
GAGTCTTCATAATTTTTTCAGTTTGAACAGAAATTCTGGATTACAAAGGCACTTTCAGATTCATCAGACCTTTGGATCTTATTTCCTGCATTATGACCCAGGACACTCGACAGCTTACAAGGAAGACTTGAAGACAATTCATGCAGCATGACCCAAATGTGACATGAGAGCTCAGCCTGACCTTGGAATCACAGCCTGGTCTCTGTCACCAGGACTGCCCTAGCTCTGCTCAGTTTTGATTTGGAGATTCATCCAAAAGTTCATGGTAAATATTTTTCCTGCTCTTCCATTCTATTATTTCTCCCTGTAGTTAATAGCACTGTAGAAATAGAAGCAGCAAAGAGTTCATCTGACGCAAATGCTTTACAAGCACCTTTAAATTGTGATCATACCAAATTTGCATGCCTGCCATCTGCACACAAACTCTGTCTTTGCTCTAGGAAAGCTGACTTGCTGAACTTACAGCCTCTAGATCCATACAGCTCTGCCCCATTGCACGGTTCTCTGTGAAAACAGAGACAGTGGGGACAGAAGCAGCTGCGCGTGTCCGTCTGAGGGCAGAATGCACTCTTAAGCTTTAGGAATAATACTAGTGGCAATACATAACATTTAAATAAGCCTTTTCATCTTCAAAGTCCTCTGCAGGCACACAAATTCACCCAGCATCTCTCTGGTGTGGATATTATTAGCATAATTTTGCAGAAGCAGTCAGGGGACAAAGAAGAACAATGAGATTTGCCCAGGGCAAGTCATGGGATCACAAGCAGAGAGGTTATTGTAAATTGGCATTACCTGGGAACTTCACTTAGAGATCATCAGAAAGAATAACATAGGAATATGTGTTCAAAGAACTACACAGAGTGCTGACACCATTTGTATGATGCTGCTCTTTCCTAAGAATTATGGATATATCCCAGCCATTGACCTAACAAAAGGAGAAGGGGAATTTTTAACAAGTGAAAGCCATCCAGAATTCTCCTGTTGGCAGTTCAGTGTTGCTCAGTGTATTGTGATGTAGATTCAATTGATTTGTTGCACAGAAGTGCAGCACACTGCAGGGAATGTGAAATATCACATCCACTGCACATTAATTTAAACCACACAGAGTTAAACTGCAACAATCTAGAGGCTTCTGATCCAGCCACCCTTCTATAAATATATGGTCAATCTTTTTATTTTTTAAGGGATCTCATTTTCATGGGAGTAAATTCCTGCGCAAAAGCCGAAATGCAAAGGAGTATCAAAACTATATTACAGTAGCTGAAATACTAATGCACTGTGTCCTGGACTGTACCTCCCTCAGACACATGACATGGTTTTGATCTAAGCTTTGGGGAATAACGTGGACAAAAAGCCTTTTCAAAAACAGAGAATAAAAATGGTCTTATTTGAAATTTGAGTATAACAGCTGAAAAAAGCACCACCCTCATCTTTATTAGCCTGCTATTCAATCCACATGAAGTGAAGACATTGTAACGCTGCTATTATCACCCCACTGTATGTAGAGTGGGAATAAATGGAAAGAAACACATTACACGCTATCCAAGAGACCTGATCCTGAACTGCACTGAACTTCTTAATCCAAGCCAGGAGCCTTTTTAGCTCTCCTTGACCTCAGTGAGAAATTTGGGCTCTCCAGAGCTAGTGCACAGTATTCTTTATTCTTACAACTCTAGGATAAGGGCACTGAAAAAATATATTTAAAAGACACAAAAGGTATTTACTCTTTGTTTTGTTTTGTTCTTACATCTAAATGTAGTACCTCTGGCAACATAAAAGTATGACAGCTGAACATAATGTGAAATACAAAAATCATATCTCCTTTGTCCAAGATTTGTAAATTGTGTTAGGTTAAGTATATTCTGCAGGAAAAGAGCACATTTTTCCCGAAGTGGATTTGCACTTGTATTTTCCTATTAAAACATTAACAGACTCTTCTAAGTTCTTTATGTGAATAAATACAGAGCAGGCACAACATACTCCATCAGTATAATACTGACTGGAAAAATATTGGTTTGTTGTTTTTTTCATGAGATACAACAGCAAATGCTAGAAACCTTATACAGGATGCTGCTGATTTTTCTCTTCTCCTTTATTTATAGGGGACAGCTATAGGCACACCACTCACTCTCTAATATTCCTACAGAAACAGCAACCATCTGGGTGCTGGAGTGGGTGCACCGAGCCCTAGGGTGCCTTTAGCCAGTTCACTTGGAATCTCGAGTCTGTCCTGTCCTATCACCCAGCAGCAATGGAACATTTGTTCCCCGAAGGGCCGGCACGCTGCCAGCAGCAGGTGTTAGGCTGTCCTCTGGGATGAAGGCAGCAGGCATGAGCACTGATGTGTGCCTATGACAAGATGTTGCAAATCTGCTCTCATAGCGACAGTGACAGCATCTGGGACAGTGTTGTGAGTCACCATTCTGTAACCATTAAAAACCAGTTGCCATTCCTTTCATAATAATAAATTAAAATATCATTCCAAAGCATGCTGGTCCCAGGAAGAAAATTAAAGAAGGCATGTAGGGATAAACACATGTGTGTGCACTGGCACACACGGCATTACAGTGTGTATTACCTGACCGTGTTCGAGTGATTGTGTCTTAAATTAACAGGTACAGTTGATTGATAGGATAGGGTTGTGGCTACTATTCAGACTGCATTTTTAGATTTTCCTAAAGGAAATACGATCAAACAGAAAATGTTTAAAAGTCGGTAAAAAAAGTTACTATCCTTGAATTATTTTATAATTAATAGATAATTCTTAAACAGTTGCATCTATAAAGCCCAGATTCCTAAGCCACCTCGGTTTTGAATTTTATTTACATAGGCTGAGGTTGTGCTTCTTCTGCCTAAATGAAAAGCTGAGCAGGGTATGTGGCATTTGACAAGAAGAGGATTTATATAAATATCTGCATGGAAACAATAATAGATTAGCAGTAGCTGCCTCTTTCCAAAATGTCTGTTTTGAAAATGCTTTCATAGATCCGTAGGCAGGTGCACAGATATTGTTTCCATGACCTCTTCCCACAGAGATCATGTTCTTCTACTTTGGTTTATAGTGGATTTGAATATGGATAAAGCACATTTTTAAAATTCACCAACAAGCCATACAGCAAATATCCAAATAATGCTGTCCCTTGATTTCTGTGGAGTCATTTCAGCCTGGCATGCTTATCTTCTGAGTGATCTAAATCCAAGACCTTCCATCTTACTGACCTTTGTTGAACACAACGCCTGAGACTGACGAACTCAGTGACTGGGCCTCCCTTTGACCAGTGGTCATTTGTCAGCAAGGCCACTGCTTTCATTTGGGCTGAACCCAACCTGGTCCAGATCAAAGGCAGAACTGTTAATGATGTCAACAGAGCCAGGGTTTCACCCTGCACCTCGACACTTGACAATGATCAGCATTATCGTGATGGAGGTTTATGAGCAGGGCTTATCAACATGAGGAGCTTCAGAAAGAGAGAACCCACACTGAATCCCACACAGCTTAGCCCAAGCAGTTTTTACCATTTTAGTGTTTCCCCTCCATTCATGCTCACTCTTCACTTGGCTTTACTATCTGGGTGGTAGTTCACCGCTTTTAGTCCACCAAATAAGTCATTTTCCCACTCGTTTCCCCTTTAGTCTTTCCTGCAAGCCCCATATTTGTAGGTTTGCCCAATAATATCCCAGGTACTGCTAAAGACCGGATACCTTGGCTATCACCACATCTTAGTGAAAAATAAGTTATTTCCACAAAGACAGATGAGAAATTGGTTTCAAATGCTCCATCTTGAGAAAATATATTTTACTTTTGCCTTTTCTCTTTTAATTTTCTGTTATTAAATCAAAAAATCAAAATTTGTTTTATATTATTTTTCCTCATAAATGGAATGTGTAAAATAGAGTCAGGTGGGCTTTTTTGGATAGTTTTGAAGAAAACAATTTTTTTTTTTTTTAGAACAGATTTGGTCAATAATTTGGTAAAAAAATGCAGAAAATATTGTAAAATGGCAAGCCATTTTTTGTGGTCCTTCTCGAAATAAAAGTGTCTGATTTCCTGGAACCAGATTTCCAGAAAATCTGATTCTTTTTGGTTATGAATACTTTAGAATTTTCCCTCAGAACCAAGTACCTGTCATTAAAAACTATACCTAAACCTGTAAGAAGACAAGACTCCTGAGAAATTTTAAGTTATATAAATAGGGGGAAAAAAGAATTAATTCACATTTGAATGTTAAATTCAGAGATGATGCAGAGCACATTTTTTTTTAGTATTTATTTTGCGATGGAATTGGAAAATTAATCACTGAGCTATTTTTTTCTGCATATTGCAGTTACAGGAAACCAGAAAATTGACTATAGTGGCATGATCAAACAACTCCCCTCACCACACATTAAACACCTCTGTTACCTGCAATACTACTGCAGACTTAAAATCTAAGTCAGACATTGCTCTACAGTTATTACAGTGTCTTCAGTGTAAACACCCAGTAAGACAGAAAATAAACTTCCTTACAAAAGGGGGGAGAGAAACAAAAATAGACAAAATGAAGTGCAGCTTTGAACCTCTAATAATTTTTAAAGATTAACTGTTGGGTCTGTGTTTAGAGACCACCAGATTCAAAAGGTACCAATTACATCACCCCCTTGACCTCTGATAAAGCCTGGTGGTGATGGGCACCTCTCAGGTCATGGTTCTTTTGATATTTTTAGGTGAACAATGAAGTTTTCTTCAGTCTCCCACATCATTCACTCCCCTGTTGTGTGTTTAAGATCAGATTTTCGAAGTTAGCCATGTGAATTTGTGCATGTACATCTGCATGCATCAACAATTGAAAAGCCAGTCCCTGGTTAAAATGAAAAACACCCACCCAGAATCCTATTCCAATGTGAATTCTACAAGGGCCCCTGAGAAAGTTGAATCCTTTATTGAAATGTTTGACAAAGAAACCACATACTTTTCTGTTTTGATGCATTAGATAAGGATCTACTTTTTTTTTTTTTTTTAAGAAATAAGCCTTTGCTGCAAATCAGCAGCAAGAAGAATTAAAACATGAAAACAAAAGCATATTATTTAAAGAACAGCCTGTTCCCTAAACTGTTTCTGTGCTGGGTGCCAAACCACATTTTGTGATATATCATGTACAACCTCCTCTTGCATGTTTTACTGTTATGCTTTATATGACTTGGAGTGACAAAATCCTGATAGTTCTGCCTTGGACTTACCACAGCCATCAAAGACAGGTCCACTCACAGAGCTGAATCACAACATGACAATTTCCTCCCGGGATGATGACTCTAAAAGAGGTGGAAAAGTGTTTGTTTATTTGGTGATATGTATGAAAATCTGAGTTAACTAGAAATGTGAATTTATAGTGGATCTGTTGCTCTTCACAAAACACTTGGTGGTTGCAGAGTGACAGTGACCTTGCTGCAAAGTGGAACTCACGCAGAGTAGGGCCATTTCATTCTCACACAGGTCTAGAAATAAATGACAGTGACCTAAGCTTGAATGTGAATTTGGAGTATATAAACCATAATTACTGCCAGTATGCAAGCAAGCCTGTAGAGGTAAATGTGAAATAGTTTATTCTACACAGGGCTCTGTTCTATTTAATTTACAGTGGAGTAACAACAAGCACACATGCAGTTACTGCAGAGCAGCTCATGGCCACTAACTTCATCCTCAAATCTATGCTGGAATGTTTCAGTTATATGCCTCTATCCTTCATCACTACATTTGCACTTATCCATTATCAAAATTCATCCTGATTAATTTTCCAAGATACGCCTGAGAGGACAAGCTTAACTTTCTGTACTGTGGTAGAGAGAAGTGTTCCTCAGCCTTTTGTAAGTCTTGTTTGTAGCCTCTCACTGAACAAATGTCCCAGAGACATTCACAGGTTATAAAAAAGCAGGTCTGAGAAGTTAGCAAGGGAAAAAAGGACTGGAGCTGGCTATGGAAAGGAGAAAGTGGAGAAACCTGCAACTGGAAGCCAATGGGGACAGCATGTGTAGAAGCTGCTGTTAACTGCTCCATTAGCTCAGGTAGAGAAGTACAAGCCATGGTACAAAAGATCCCAGACTCAGGAATGACCCACAGGGATGTCAGTGTGATGGAAGATCTATTTTCCGTTATATTTATGTTCCTTTTAGAAAGATGACAGGCAGGGGCTATACTAAAATTATACAACTTTTGATTCGAAGGGCTTATGGGAAAGAGATTACAGAATCATTGTTATTCCTTCAGCTGAAATTGAATTGTCTCTGTTCATATATTTAGTAACATAATTGTGTGCTATTTTTTCTACAAGTCTCTTGCCTTATTCCTTGCATAGTTCTGACCTGTGCTGGGATGAACCAGAGTTAAATAGTGAAGTAGACTGTTCTGGATCTCCACATATTGAGAAACTAGAGGTAATAAATGAGGTACAGATTCTTGGGAGTTATAGGGAAGTTAAATCCACTTAAGACTGAGGTGTGGACTCTCTAAGTGCCATTACTAAAGTCATCGTGTGGTGATAGGCAAATCATATTGTCAATGATATATGGTCACTTATATGTATCTCATTTTCAGAGAGCCCAAACTGATACTCAAGGGTTAGAAACAGTGAAGTGCTGAACCACCTGAAGCTGAGGATGTAAAGGCCATGCCAGCAACATATAAAGTTTAACTTGGTATTTCTATAAACATTTATGGTAAACTCAAGTATCAGTAAAACAGAAGTATCAACTATGAGTATATTGAAGAGATGGGATTTTTTTTAGATACACTAAAAATAGAAAGTAGGCTGAATCAAAAATTCTCTTTTATACATATTATTACTGTGAATTCAGTAGATTCCAAGGAACAAAGTGATTGAATTTAGCAACTCACTAATGTCACTCAGGTGATCCAACTGTTGCAGACTTTTACTTTGCTGCATTTTAAAAAATAATAAGCGTAAGAGCATATTTCCTGTAGTTAACCCCAAATCAGTGTATTAATGTGAGGATCTGGTGGTAAGTATTCTAAAATAATTATAACATTAGGATTTTTTTCTACTTTCTGTACATCATTTCCCTTCACCCTCTGGTAGTATTACAAAAATAAATTAAATCTTGTTTGTAGCATACGTAAATGTGACTCTAAAAAGTGTTGTAAAAAGCTGAAGAGGAAATTAATAACTCAGGGCAGTAAACAAGGCCTGGGACCACACATTGAACTGTGAGGAAAAACAGAAGTTTTTGTGTCCCATCTATCTTACATGTGAACAAAACCCCACACAGTCGAGTAAATGTAGCATAATGCATACACAGAACTTGTGCAGTCTTAATTTCAGCTTTCTAATGTTTCAATCTTTGAAGTCCCCAGTCCTTTTAACATTCCTTAAATGTTATTTCACTGTAATTACTCTGTTTGTAATGAGAGATTTGTTTTTCCAAATGGAGTTGTTCACTATCAGTCCAACGAGGCTCTGGGAAAGGGAGAAAGGGTTGTGGCTTACCTGGTCAAATCCCTTGTACACATGGCAGATAATTCTGACCAAACTGGAAGATTTTCCTCAAAATTGTTCATTCCCGAAGAAAGAAGTCTTCACCTGTAGGAAAATGCCGAAAAGAGCCACTGTGATGGTTTATTTCTGAGTTTATTCTGGGATGTGCTGCCCAATCCCTTATCTTGGACAGGGCTGTGGTGGAGTACATCCCAGCCCATGAAGGAGGCACGTGTGCATTGCATGAATGTGGATGAGCAAAACCTTATGGTTTATGAGGCTGCTTCGGTGAACTGTGTTTATAATATGGCTGGGCAAAGGTGAAAGCTTTGTGCTTTTTTTTTTCCCTAAAAAGGGAAAACCACAGAAAGAAACGGAGATGAAAGGGAAACAAGTAAACAAATGTGGTTTTACAGAAACTGAGGGACAATTTATCCTCATCACAGAAAGCAAAAACTTGGAAAACATTTGGAAAAGTCAGAAAACAAGTTAAAGTTGGTTGGCAGACTCTGACAGAGCTGACAGCTAAAACTACCCCTGGCATGTTGACAACAGTGTGGCATCAATCTGTGTGTAACAACCTATCCTTGAAAAACTCCATCCTGGATTTAAGCTAGCACTTCCTAACCTTTTCTCTACCCAGCATCCAAGCTGCGGTGCAGAAAAAGTTTTCAGACGTGACTTTTAACTCATTCACGGACAGTGGCTGGCTCCCTCCCTCAGACCGCCATCATGGTGGCCATATTGGCCGTGCTCCCTCACGGACTCCTGTCCCTCCCTCCCGCCTCGCTGGTCAGCACGAACACCCCTCCCCAGCTCCCTGCTCATCCCTCGCCTGGGGTCTCGCACCTGCTCCACATTCCCACTTTCTTTCTCCAGAACATGTCTCTGTTTCCTACAGCAAGGCTGTGGTGGGAAGGTGAGGAACCTTTTGGCGGGAAGATGAGGAACCTTGTGACAACATGGCTGCCCTCGCTGTAGCGCGCCCCGCTGTAGCCCGCGTGCTGCGTGAGGGGGCTCGGAGCATGCTAATAACCACAAGGTTATTAGTTATTCCTGCAAGACAAAATGGCCTCAAGTTGCACCAGGTAAGGTTTAGATTGGATATTAGGGAAAATTTCTTCACAACAAGTGTTGTCCAAGCATGGCACAGACTGCCCGGAACAGCAGTGGAGTCCCCATCCCTGGAGGGATTTAAAAGATGTATGGATGTGGCACTTGGGGATATGGTTTAGTGGTGGCCTTAGCAGTGCTGAGGGAAAGTTTGGATTTGATGGTCTGAGAGTGCTTTTCCTATCTCAGTGACTCCGTGATTTTATGTTTCTGAAGTAGGAAGCAGAAAGTGGTCACGGTAAAGCTGAGGCCCAGCAGCAGCTGGGGTGGACAGTGGTTTGAGGCACAGACCTCCACACCAGGTTACATGGCTCTCTGTTGTTGCATGATGGCATATAAATGAATGCCATGACACTGCTTTCTGGGAAATTTGCAGCTGCACCCACTATTTGCTGGTAATGGCCCAGGCATCCATCTCTGTACAGCTGTAATGATGTGCTCAGACTCTTAAGCTATTGACTATCAGATCTCACCTGAGGTGTGGTGGTTAACAACAGACACAACCAGCCTGAACTACCTGCAGCTTCAGTCTCAAGAAAAGTGGATTAAAAGGTTGTTTTCGTGCAACAGTCTCACATACTGCCATAGAGGATGCCATGGAATTTCTTTCCATGTTATTACTACACCTTAAAAATAGCCTTCTGTTTCGAGATCCTTTGGTGTTCTCAGATTATCTGTATTTATACAGTTCTTGTGGTCCTATGATCCCTACATGTTTAGCTGGATGATACACAGATAGCCTGAGTTGTCATTCACTCTCTCCATCTCTCTTATCCATCACTCGAGAGCCTCACCTCACTCCTATAGACATCTTTACATAATATGCCCGAGGGATTCAGCTCAAACACCTCAAATACATTAAAGACATCTGTATGTAAGCTGTCTGCTTCTATGAGGATGCAGGCAAAGGTTGCCCTGCACAGCTCATATGCAGGCTATAATGACCATATTATTCTGATTATAAAAGAAAGCTGTGCTTTCTCACTCGTGGTATGCCTTGCTATCATTTGCTGCTGCATGCCACGTTGAGGTTGATACTTAGCAACTGATGGGGGGAAAAAATGAATTGCTAACATCTGTTTTATCATTTTTTGATGAATGAAAAACCAAACAGAGACCTTAGTTGTGCACAGATCATTCAAAACAATGAGATTTACACAGACTCGATGTCATCATGTGTTGCATTTATAGCAAACAACTTAAAAAATTATTTTAGTGATAGTGCTAAAAGAAAAAAAAGCTCATACTTGCTGTCACATAGACAACTTTTCATCCAGCCCAGTGTATTGCAGCCTTTGGACACCTGGCTGTTATGTCACTGGTCACTGAATTACACTTATTGAGGTACCTATCAGAAAAACTTAGATTACCTTTCTTTCGTATTTCTCATGTGCTACAGCCATGTGAATAGTGGGTCTGTTTGGTTCCCAACTGCAGAAACAAATAAAAATTCCATCTTTAACACTTAAGAAACTGTCTATTTTTAGTTTGGTTTCCTATGGAAACAAGGCATCTGTGATCAGGCTGTCTCTGTGCATGTATCTGTCCTTGTGTACCCCCTAATAATTTTTGAATCTAGTGGCCTTTTCCAATCAAGTGTGATGAAATGACAGAATTTTCAAGGTATCTGGGTTCTAACAAATTTCCTAAAAATAAGGGGCCAGATAGATGAACAAAAAATGTTGATGTTGCCCAGCTGAGGGAAAGCTGCAGCATGAACTTACATCTTATGAGGCTCCAGAGAATCCATGGAGGTGAGAGCTGCAGTAAATAACACGCCTATACAGAAAAGCTTCAGTCCAAGGTCATGCTTTTATGCACCTCAAATTCATAAAAAACAGTTTTAATTCATTCCGCCCCTCACACAATTACTTGTTTAATATTTGCAGAGGTCTCCCTTCACTTCTCAGTCAGAAGGTTAGAATTCTTCCCTTTCCCCACAACCAGCAAAGAATCTAGTCCCAGATGTTTTTAAATTTGACCTGTCCTTTGGGTCAGAGGATCAGGATCATGTGACAGTAGTCTATGAAATCAAAGCTCCCCAAAAGGTGTAGACCTGTGCATCAGGAAGCTTGAGGGAATGCCTGGAAGCAAGATGTCTTTGGGAATTGACCAGTGAGCCCTGCAAGAAGAAGAAGAAAATAATGTAGGACTCAGCTCTCCTTTTTAAGTGAGTACTTAAAATACATGAACAAAATAGGAAATAAGTGTTAAAGATGTGTTGTTTTGGGGAGAATGAAGAGAAGAAATGGGAGCAATAGCACAGCGTGATGCTGAATAGACTTTGGTATGGAAGAGTTGCTAGCTTAAAATTATCTTGTTCTTTTTTAGATTAATCCACTTCTTGCTCTGTCTTCGGTCTTCTCAATATTGCCCAGAGCTAGAAAACAAGCAGCTGAAAGAAGTGTCTTTTGGGGTAAGGAAACTGGAACAGGTGCTGAGTAGTTACCAGTACATGTGTAAAGCTGACTTAGATTGCAGATTAAAGAAGTTACAGCTGACTCTGGAACTGGAGTCACTGAGGCAAGAAGGGAAAGACACTCCTCCCTCTCCATGAGCTGGATCTGAATCCGTACAGCTACACTACTGCAGGTTTGCATCCAAATTAACAAGCTCTGTCTCCAAGGCAGAGCTGCTTGTGTATCTGTGGTGTGTAAATTAGTTGTGTTGTGTAGAGACTTTCTGGCCCGAAGTGGTGCCTGCTTGGGGCTCTCTGCACTGTTCTCTGTTGTACAGTGAAGCACATACGAGATGTATGATGAGCTTTGGGTGTGGATAGTGAGTTACTGAGGCTGGAAAACTGGGGAGAGCTGCAGTTCCTACTTTCCCAAGAGAACAAATGTTTTTCAAACCTGCTAAGGTCTGCAGAGAAATTTCAGCTGATTTGTAGCTCTTTTGCACTTTCTAGGCTTATAAGAACTCAGCCTCCTGGGAGATAAATAGCCGTTTCAGTATAGAAACAGTCTTTCTAACAAAAAATATCCTTGCTGACCTCCCTTATTGTTTTGGTCACAGAACTTCAGGTGGATGGAGATGACGAGGATATTTATCCTCACAACAGTGGTCTGAGGAGGAGGTCCCACAAATAAAAATCTTGGATTTTCCCCAGAGTAATATTGCAATTGCCATTTCTACCATTAGCAGTCTGTTTTTACTTCACCCCACTTGGTGCAATGTGCTACCAAAACCAGTAACGCTGTTTATTTGCTATTGTATGGACATTAACACTAAAGGCTTCCTAATTTCTGATCTTTTATATGGAACAATATTTGAAAGTATTTGAAAAATAAAAATAGGCAGACATATTTTTGACACTATTTTCCTGACACTGAAAGTGAATGTCTTCTGGTTGTATACGTTTTTTCTTTGCTATTTCTACAACACTTACAATAATTCACTTAAAAATAGAGTTTAGAAAGCAGTGGGTATAATTAATGTATTGATCTAGTTTTCCATTATGTTGTTAGCACAGGTGAAAAATGTGCTTTTGATGAAATTGTTGATTAAAACTACCAAAAAATCCATTATATCTAGCTTACTTTTCCTTACCTAATGAAGCAGATGGATATAAAATAAGGGAAGGCCATATTGACCTTTACTAGAAATATATACGGCATATAACTTGATACCTATAAGATAATTAATATTAATCTGACCTTTTTAGTTTCTGGGCTACAATGCTGTTACTAATAGCAGCTACATAATGTGTTGTATGTTTTCACTGAAGAGGTCATGCACTGGCTAAGAGAAGGAAAATGTGGATTTGCTGGAGCTGTTCTCAGCATCTCCTTGATTCAGGGCAGGGAGGAGGAACAACTCCATCTTCCTTCCAAACCCTCTCATACACCTTGGTAGGTCAGGAAAGTGCAGAGGGCTTATTCTGTGGGTATTATGCTTTAAAGGAGGAGCACCAGACTGCTGGTCAGCATGAGAAAGTGCAGAAACGGTTACAGCAGGATATTGGAGGTTTTCAGCAAGGCAGTCCCAGTCCTGTCCTGGTCTCTGCCCCTGAGCAGGGACCATCAGCATTTTGGGTTTGCCCAGCACCTAATATGATCACTCAGCAATGTTATTTTACATGACAAGATAGCTGTGTGAGTATGTGACTGTGGCTTGCCTAGCACGGAGTTACTAAAAAATGGCTTCTGCTTTCAAAATTCAGATCAACCCTAGGTCAAAATAGCTTAAGTATAGACAGTCCTAAAACAAATGCAGGGTACTCTGTAATAGGCTTTTAAGGAATGTTGCATTCACAAACATTTTTTAGAACTATTGATTTCAGTGATTGGACTTCCTTAAAATTTAAAAAAAATCCTGGCTATTTGCTGCATTATTTAACAGCAGCTGTGCTTCATATTTGCCTAGCAATACAACTTGTGCCTCAGTTTCTCCATAGTCATTTGTTTAATATTAACATTTTGATCCCCAGTAGAACTAGATGCTCTTTAAGGTCCCTTCCAACCCAAACCATTCTATGATTCTATGGTTCTATTAAATTAGAATTTTTTTTTTTTTCCGGAAAAACTAAAGATTCCAAAGCAGAATCCTCTTCTCTTTGGTCTGGGTCAAGTGAAGACCTTTACAGTCAAGCCAGTACACTCAGTGCTGCTTCTGTTCACACCTCTCAAAGATTATAATCTCTTGGAGTGTATTTTATTGGTCACCCACAGTCCAAGGTGCCCTCTGAGAGCAAACTCTCAACGATATGTGGGAAAATATTTCATCCACATTGGACATTTCTAGCTGCTAGTTGAAGCAGTCCTACTACTACATACCTCTGCATCAAAACACTCTCCAAATGTCAAAATAAATGGGTGAAGATGCAGATAAATCCTTTTACTCCCCTTGTGCAAAGCCTGTCCAGCTTTCCCAGACATCCAAGCGCTGCCCTGTTTGCTCGGTTTCTACCACGCTGCTTTGTTTTCCCGTGGTATCACCCCTCTGCTCCATGCTGTGAGTGCCACATGTCTGACCCCAGACACTTCTGCACATGCAGAGTGCTGCATAATAACACAAGAAGGCTCCACATTTCCAGAACGAGATGGATCCTTCAGTAGGAGAACTGGTTAGCCTGGAGCTGGGACTGCAGCCGGCGCTCCAGCCATTCTCATTCAGGCTGAATCCTTGGGTGCCTTCACTCCCACAACCCGTGCTCCTCCCTTCAAATTATAGACAGGCTGTTAGCAGCAGTTGTCTGCCTGCTACAGAGACCAAATGGAAAGGCTCCCCTTTCTCAGGATCACCACCTATAACAAGTTTCTCAGCTTCAAATTTCTTCCTTGTTTTTTATTTGACTGCACTTCAGTGAATTACTCTTCACTCCTTTCCAGGTTCTATGTCTTGTCCCTAAATGTCCTGCTAAATTCTTTTTTTTACCACTCCCTTCCCTTTCTTGTGGACACTTACACTGTACACTGTTTCCTAGTCCCTGTTTCTTGCTTATTATCATCTGCCTGTTTCCTACTTGGCCTGGATTTCATCCTACAGGATTCTGATCCCCCCAGGATCAAGAACATTGCCCTTCTCTCAGTTCCTGGCCTATTTATATATACCTATGTAAACGTACATACATATATATATATATATATTCCCAAGACTAGATTGTTATGCAAACTGTGTATGTTCAAACAATAAATAAAATATTTTAAGAATATTTTTATATTTCTGACTCTTTACAGTCAGCATAACCATCTCTTGTTTTTAAAGATGCTTGCAACTCTTTTTCTGGCTAATATAAATAATGTAAATAATTCATGTATTTAGTAATGATAAATATTCATATTTCATTTGAACCAGACAGTGGTCGTCTAGATTAAATTAAACTGCTTTGGATTCAACAGCTGGCAATCTCCCATGCCAAATAAGGGATTTTAGTCATACTTTATTTAGAGTATAGAACTACCAGAAATGGGAGGTGGCGTGGAAAGGAAATGGACTCTCTTACCCAAACATATAACACATCTGTCTATTGACTGTACTTTCTTCAGACTTGGCTACAAGCAAATATATTTATTCTGGAACAGACTAAATGGGTGCTGGAAGGAAGAATACAGTTTGCATACTTTATGAGCATAGATAGCTGTGTCAGAGTCTCTTACTGCTTTTGGAGGTCAATTCTTAGTGAGTTGTATTTCTTTGCCAGAGGAAGCTCAGTCATTTGGGGAACTGTTCGAAAAAAAATCAAACAAAATGATAAAAGAAGATGAATGAAATTGAAATCTACTCCTCAATGTAACAAAGATATTTTCCTTATATTATTGAACTTGTAAGCTGCATTTTCATTTGTCCAAAATTTTCATCATTACACATAAACAGGAGTTTCATAACCATGAAGAAGGGGTGAATTTTAGCTGTGGGAGAGACTTAGAGATTCTGCTTTGTAATTCGAGAAAATGATGGTTTTCTTCCTTTCTGTTCCAATTAATTGTGCAAATACAGGGCCATTGTGGGGGGAAAAGTGTACATGTTTTCTTTTTGTGTTTTCTTGGTGTTTGTCCACTTTCCTAAATCTGTAAAAAGGGCTACTGGGCAGAAGGGCTGGGAGCTGACGTACATTTTCTTGCTCAGGAAGTTGGAGTGCTCATGGCTGGAACTGTTCTGAGCACTCTATGTAAACCATAAAAATTCAAGAGTCAACAGCAAACTCTGCTTCCTGACCAGAAAAGGTAGGATCACCAATCTTTAATAAATCCCAGGTAAGGAACTCTGCAGAACAGGATAGAGAGATTTCTCCAAACAATTGCTCAAATGCTGTATATATCTTCATGAGGAAAGTATTGTAATTTCTAAGCCAGTCTGAGCTAAACCATGTTAAAATCCTGCTGAAGACAAAACAGTTGTATTTCACATACATTATCTATTTGGGGTTAATAATGGGCTTATACCTGGGAGCTGGCTAGACAACATGTATAGAATCTATATGTATTCCATCATGGTTCTGATTCATGTGTTAAATATACAGCGTGTGTCTTTCTGTTCACAGTAGGCTATTCTGAACTGGGCCTTTAAAGTATGAATGTAATTTCAAAGGTCAGTGGTTTAGGGAGTCAAATTATTTTGTGAGTTTTTTCTGATTTACAAAAAAGCTGGAGATGAGGTTAATGGGATGCTTGGGGTCAGAATTCAGGGGGAATGAACTGGGAAGAGCTTTGGGCCAGTGGATTCCCTGAGAGGATTCCCCAGTTTGCTGCCAGCAGCCTTGTAAGTCCCAGAGACATTAATAAACCCTTTGTGTTGTTATTTTTGCTTGTTTCTGTACTCTTTCCAGCATTCAGCAGGATTTAGGGCAAATATGATGTGCCAGTAATGGGAAGCAAACACTGAGATGGCCAATGGAAATATTCTTCTTCTTATGCATGCTCCCCATAAAACATGTGCAGGTGGGCCGTCTGGAATCACAGCCATGACTCTGCCTGGTGTTATTTCCTCATTTGTTGTTCTCTCCATCTGCTCATTTATTTTCCTGGTTATGGTCTTCTTCTCTCTGCCTCCATTTCCCCCTGCTCATTTGTATAAGTAGAAATATCCTTCCCTCCAGCAACTGTGTAATGTGCTTTCCCTTTTATGTATATATTTGGCTTGCAAATAGGTAGCTTAAAAAGCTGAGACAAGGCAGAGAAGCCATGATCAAATTCCAGCAGAATCTACGTGTGTTTATACTATATTCCTGCAGTATTCCTGCAAATATTTTCAAATAAACAATTTTGGCCATGGCACATCACAATCAAAACACAAAGTGATGAAGCTTTACTCGGAACAGGTTATGTGAGAGATGAGACTGAAGCAGAGAACACAATGCACAATAAATGCAGGCTCTGTCACCATCTCACTTGGGCACAGCAGGGGTGGGAACCACTGGGTTTGCTGAGCAAAAGAAGGTGCTTTGCAAAATGTGTGGATTCTGTCTGGCTGCCCAAAAGGAGGGGTGGCTTTTTTTTGTGATGGCTGCCAGTTGTGTGGTGCTTTGCCAAGGAGAACTGCAAAGAAATGGAAATCTAACCTGCCATTCTTTCCTGGTTTGTGAAGATATTGGTTCTGACCTCTTGGATGGTGTAAATCATGAGGAAATTAATGGATTAATTAAAGAAGCACATGGAGGGGGGCCAGCCTCTTTTTTGTCAGATGGCGGTGAGGGCTACTGTACTCTCAGCTCCCTGCTAAATCTGCCCTTTCACAAAAGCATGTGAGTGTGATATTATAATGTGTTATTGTGATTTTCAGCTACCCTTTCTGCCTGGAAGTGAATTTTGATCTGCAGCACTGGGGAGCTGCTAGAGCCTGGTGGGTAATGGTTACTGGTGCTATGGGATGAACTGTTTTCTCCATTAAAACTTACAGGTTTTGACAATTATTTCAGGATTTCCCCCTAGAAAAGGATTCTGAGTTTTTACAGACTCACTGTCTGACCTCTGGCCACCTCAGTCACCTTTCTACACCTCTCTCTCATCTGTCCCATCTGTTTGGACTTTAAGCTCTTGAGAGCAGCCATTGTCTCTTCAAGTGTATTTATTTTGTACAGTACCCAGCGCTGCAGGGCTCCTGCTCGGTTGGAACCACTGGGTGTGACTGCAATGTAAATACTGAGTAATAATAATAGCATATGTGGGGGTGTAGAAACAGGGAGAGAGAGAAAAATATTTTCCCCATTCTTGTCTGCTTTTTGTTGTTGTTCTATTTCCTATTCACAGAAAGCATACAATACTGATTAATGAAAAATTTCTGGCTCCAGTTCAGTATCTGGCTTCAGTACATTTGCTATTTGATATCTGAGATATGTACAACATGTTCACAGTGAATTCTCCAACTGAAAACAGTAGAGTTCAAACCAAGTCAATTAATTCACAGAGTGAATGGATTCAAGCCCAGATTCTCGTGCCTTGTGGAGGCCTCTTTGAGTCTCCTGCCAAAAGATATCTGTTTATAAATGCAGTAAACGTAACTATTTGATACTTATAGCTCTTACAGCCTTATGTGATTTTTTTTTCCTTGTTATGGCTGATCTCTGATAATTGAGTTACATTTTGCAGACATTTCAGGCATTCTCTGTCTCTCTGTGCTTTCTTCCCCCCCTGGCGCTACAGCTCAGCCAGTGCTTTGGACGGTTTCACATTTCCTTTCTCTTTGTTGCCTTGGATATTCTGCTGAAGTAAGGCATAACAAAACTGGATCCAACACCCCTATGTACTTGTAGCCAGGCTCCCTCCTGAACCTGCTTTGTGGCTCTTGCATGAGAAACTTTACCATTTCTGTGGAAGGAGAGGAGAGATAAAATCTTACAGTGAAAATGATTGTTGTGTTCTGCACTGATGGTCCAAGGACATTAATAATAGATCTTTGTTGAGCAGTATCTCTCATCCCTAACACTCATGCATGTAATCAAGTGATGTATATAGTATAGTAGGCATTTTTGAAAAACATTCATCACTTACGTGGAATATATTGGGTAACATTATAAAACCAAATAGAACAAAAAAACCCAAAAAAACAACTGTGGGGAACATCTTTATCTATGTGAAAAATTGAAATTAAACAATGGAGAGTGGAAATTTGGGCAGGACGTATAGGCTAGCATTTCTTTTTTAACAGGAAACATTCAGGGTTTCTTTCTTTTATTCCTTATATATTGTTTTTGTCCTTTTTTTCTGCCTCCAAGTAAGAGTGCCCCAGAGCTCTTTTTATTTGTGCTTTCCTCTCTTTTCTTCATACCCCTTGCCCTTTTTAACCTGGCTACTGAGCACATTCACCTGCTGTCTTTACACCCGCTGTTTTCTGAAATTCTGCTTCTGAACTGTTTCTGACCATACATCTCAGAATATGGATGTGTCTTCCTGGATATTTTGCTGTAACTGAAATGCTTTACAGACAGAAGTTAATTCCTAACATATCCTTAATATTTTTCTCATCCCATTTGTTCTTTATGATCCTTGGCTGCACCACTCTTCCCTTGAAGCTCAGGTCTGCAGCCTGCAATGGTCAGGTTTGATCCATTTCAGTCTCTGGCCCAGAAAACAAGGAATTAACTCCCTTCTCTCTCATGGACTTATCATCCATTTGGTCATAGAAACATAGAGTCATTGAGGCTGGAAAAGCCCTCCAAGTTCATTGAGTCCAACCACTAACCCAGCACTACCCAAGCCACCACTAACCCATGTCCCCAGGCACCGCATCCACATGGCTCTTAAATCCCTCCAGGGTTGGGGATTACTCCACCACTGCTCTGTGCAGTCAGTGTGAGGGCTGGACACCCTTCTGGTGAAGAAATTTTCCCTAATACCCAACCCAAACCTCCCCCGGTGGAACTTGAGGCTGCTTCCTCTTGTCCTGTCCCTTGCTCCCTGTGAGCAGAGTCCAATCCCCACCTGGCTGCACCCTCCTGCCAGGGGGTTGGGGAGAGTGAGGAGGTCCCTCCTGAGCCTTCTTTTTCCCAGCCTAAAGAACTCCCCCTCTCTCAGCTGGTCAAAACAAATGACACCAGTAAAGATTATTTTTCTTGCCTATTCTTCTAATACCCTATTTTACCTCACCATCCCTACTATTTCTTTAGTCTTTTGGTTCCTTCCTTACCATTATTCCTACTATGTTCTTATGTATTTTGCTGCAGTGCTCACCTGCTCTTGCTCCACCATGGAACCTGGCAAAGCTGCTCATGAAGCAATATCTCATATGAACAGCTCTGGCTTTTACATATATATTATATAAATATAATATCAGGCACAGCATACCGACTGCCATTGTCCTCTTTCGTTTCTCAAGTTTCACCTCTATGATAAAAGCAAAATAAAATCAATCCGTGAATGAGACCTGGAGAGGGAGGAAAGATTAATAATATCCATATTTTAAAAGTACATTAAAAATGTATACCATTGTACTACTCCCCAGTCTCCCCAAGTTCTATGTACCATTTCTATTCTGAAGAGCAGGAGTTGTTTCTTTCTACGTATTTCTGCAGCACAATGAAGTGCCATTCTTCTACATTGCCACAAATGTTGCTGAGAAGCATCTGTAACACATGTGAACCTCCTAACACTGTGCTGGAACATCAGAATGTTTAATTTAGCTGCCTAACAGGAGGTAACATGAAGCTGGTACAATATCAAATGAATATATATTGTTCTGAATATTTTTAGAGCAGGAATTAGAAGACAGTTTGTAGCTGCCAGAAGTTCTGGAATGGCCTCACCAAAAGGATATAGTTTCAAGAGCAACTTTAATGAATTAATGAACGAGACTGTAAAACAGGATAGTGGCAATCTTGAAACCACTGTTTCGGATCATGTCATCTGGGCTGTTTTGATCTGTTGATTCATTATTCACAAAAGGGTAGTGAAAAGAGATTTGAATGAGTTCTGTTGGATTTGTGTGGTGTTTAACTAATTCCATGTTTTAGGGCTTCTATTTTTCTCTCAAGTGATAGGAACTGGGTAGATACAAGAGGCAGTATGTAGTAGTCTGTCTGCAGGTAGAAGTGTATTATCTAAAGATGTTTTCCTGTTTCCTGTGGTGCATTTTGGGCTGGAGAATGTCCAGAGAAGGGCAACAAAGCCGGTGAAGGGTTTGGAACATAAATCCTGTGAGAAGTGACGGAGGGAGCTGGGGGGGCTCAGCCTGGAGAAAAGGAGATTCAGGGAGGACCTTCTTGCTCTCTATAATTCCCTGGCAGGAGGGTGGAGCCAGGTGAGAGTCAGGCTCTTCTCCCAGAGAACACAGGACAGGATAAGGGGAAATGGCCTCAAGTTGCACCAGGGGAGGTTTGGGTTGGATATTTGGAAAAAATTCTTCTCTGAAAGTGGTTAAGCACTAGAACAGGCTCCTCATGGAACTGGTGCAGTCACCATTCCTGGAAGTGTTAAAAAAATTAATGGATGTGGCAGTTCATGATAAAGTTTAATGGGCATGGTGGCACCTGGTCAAAAGTTGGACTTCCTGACCTTGGAGGTGTTTCCTAATCCTAATGATCCCATGATACTATGATCTTAATTTCCTAGATTGACTGGTGGGTTTATCTGAATATGCTTAGCTCCTGGAATCTGGAGGTCCTCCTGTTCCCAGTTGTGGGAGATAGCTTTCCATTCTTCTGCAGCAAAGAACCTGAGCTTGCTTGTGGTTGGGATGCATTTTGTGCCACGTTAAATGGGTGACCTGCTGTCTGTCTTGGCGCCTGTGTCTGGATTATCTGCAGCTCCAAAGGCTAGGAAGCCCTGTGGGATGAAGCCTTTCCCAGCAGGTCCCGCTGCCATCTCCTGCCCGTGTATGGGAGCACCCAGGCTGCTCCTGGCAGATGCTGCTCAGCCATTGGGATCCCTGCGCAGGGTGCTTGAACCTTCAGCAGGCAGTGACTGCTGTCAGCACTACCACACTGAGCTGTTATTTGTGGTATATTTCGATAAGGAAAGATAGGAAATGTGTCAAAACTTAAATCATTTCACATTGTAAACTGTTGAACTGCTTTAATCCTACAATAGTTCAGCTTCTTTCAGTTTATTTAAGTTCAGTCACAGCTAGAAAATCAGTTCCTCGGTATTTTTGCAACTGCAAGTAAACCTTGCCAGCAGTAAAAAGAGGGGAAAAGGTGAAGGGTTGAAACAGTAAAGCCTAGAAAATAATGAAATGTCAGCATTATTGTGCTGGTAGATCCCTAGAAAACCGGCAAAAAGTAAAACCAATAATGTTAAACAGCCAGGAACAGCAAATCTAAGAAGGCTTTTGGAGTCTGGGACAGTCCTCTGTCACAAGCAAATCCCAGGAGGGTGAAGGAAGACTTTTGTTAGAAAGTCAGAGAAGTCAAGAGCAATTCTTTCTTCTATTTCTCTCCTTGGAGCATTTATCTAAGTCATCATTCTATATCTGTTTCACCTTGTCTTGAGGAATTCTGATTTTATCCTGATACAAAACCTTATGTGCACCAATTTAAAAAAGGCATCCAACCAATTCTTCACTGTGCTTACCCTGCATAATATATACCCATCTATAAATAGAATTTCAGTCCAGCATAGGTCATGTGTAGTAGAAAGCACTCACATAGCAAGCTATGATTTCCCTCCTCCTGCTTAGGAAAGCATCTGTTTCATATGGTTGGGGCATCCCATCCCATACTGTGGACACTGTCTAACTGAAAACATGTGAAACCAAATATCTCATCATCAACCTCTAAACGAAACAGATTTTCAGAAAACTTTTCAACAATTTCAAATAAACTAAGTGTGTTGACAGAAAAGTTCTGAGCAGGAAGAAGAAAGTCTAAATTAATGCATTTTAAGCTGTGAATTAATCATAGCTTCAGAAATGGCTTCTGTCGTGCTACAGGTTTGACATCTCCCTCCCTAAATTTTTCTCATACCTTCTCTTCCTTTCATCCTGATGATTATAGCTTCCCTTGGGATGCTTGCTCCAAGACATGCATAGCCAAACAACCACATTTATTCCAGTTTCTCACAGAGCCTCTCTTCCTTTCAGCCTAGAGCTCCAAAATGCTATTGCTGTAAAATATCTCCATAAAATGTCTCTGTCTAGCTGTGTCCTGGACAATTCACCCTCTTCTGTTCTTGCTCATCTCTTTCCAACCCTTTACTCGATGCTTTTTTTGTCCATCATTTTATTGAAAATTTCTGTCTCTCCTCTTTATGTATTAGTGGCTTCTGTTGTGTTTATAGTCAGGTAATTTAAATTTTGCTCTTCTTTTCTCTCATCCATGTTTTTAGGTAGACAATGGTTCATAAAAATACGCAGTGATGTAAAAAAAGAGAAAGTGAACTGAAACCATCAAATAAAGCTAAGAGTGAGGCTGAGACCTATTTGCAGATGTTCAATAAAGTCAAAAAGAAGCTGATTTGAGGGGATAAATTATTCATAGCTAATTATTTGCTCTTCTTTAATGCTAAATATCCTACATTTCAGCCTCCTGCAGGCAACTCAAGCAGTGATTCCTGAGTTTTTTAACAGCAACAACCACATAGAGTATGTGAAGTGCTTTTGGTCCCTCTGGGTTGACAGGTGCTACATAAAAAGCAGACAGGATATTGTTATTAAGAGTCTTGAGAGTTTGAAGCATGAAGTCCTGTAGAACAAGCTGAGATTGTATCTTCAAAACACACATCTTGCAGTTTCAATGTGCTCGTAGGCTCTGGATGGTTCTTATGGCACAGGCTGGAGCAAAGAGCAGTGAATCCTCTGCTCCAGGGACTGGGTGATTCCAGGTCAGGGCCGAATTGTGGTTCATCCTCTACATCTGTGGGGAAGTGAGGAGAATGGAGCATTTGCCTGCAGTGCACCAAGTGTTGCTGGTTCTCCTGTGCACATGCTGACTGTGCTTTTTGCCCAAAAGGCACTGAGTAGACTCAGGTTTCTGGTCTTTCTCCTTGCTTTTTTCCTGCCCTAGAGTAGATAAATTTTGGGAACAAAGTTCCATTTTCTCATCTAAAAAATGCAAGATTCAGATTCAAGACTTTTGTCCAAACACATAGTTCAGTTCTCAAGCTGATCATGCATGGTCCTTTTGGCTATGGATATTCTGCACTCTGCCCTGTTTTATTCAAGGAACATGGTACGTCCTTGTTAGCCTGTAACTCAGATTATTCCAAGTCTGGAGTATAGTTACTGATCACTGCACAAATCTGTACAGATGTAATATTATTTCTCAATCCATTATAGGTGTAAACCCAATGTAAATATAACAGTTGAAAAAGTTCTGATTTCCTTTCTTTTTTTTCTTTTTGTTGTTGTTGTTTGTTTGATGTTTTGGGGGTTTTTTTGGGGTGGGGGGTTGGGTTTTCTTTTCCTTTGTTTTGTTTGGTTTTTGTTTTTTTGGTTTTTTTTTCTTTTCCTCAAACTGAAGATGCTTGTGTTATTTAAATGAACTCCGACAGCCCAAGTGAGTCCTTTGACAACCCAAGCCCTTCGGTAGTCGGCTCTGACTGGCACACAGCCACTCACTGCTGCACTTGCCCATAATGAAATCCATTCAAACATATCAGCTCCTGGAAAATGATGTGCCTCCATCTAAGATTACCATGAAGGAACCTACAAAACAAGCAACTACAAAGCAGGGACTATTTATATGCATCTTTTGATTTGCATTGTAAAAGGCTCTTCCAACACACAAGGAGTTCCAAGTTGTCTGCAATAAGTTTCAGGCTGTTGGAGTGCACTGTACTTTTTGTGTATGTATTTGTATGTAGATTTATTTATTCATACTGTTAGAAGGATATTAGCTCAGCAACTACAGAGTCATATCAGGCTATGAGAGGAAGTCAGTGTGTTTATACAGACACTGAGTAGTATGTTAAGGGCTTGTTTCTTGGAAATAAAAGCTTAATTTCATTATCATAATGATGATAACATACAGCTTTGAATGGTATTAGTTCCTGTTTACACTACTCGTGATGTTGGTCTAAGCTGCATTTGCCATCGAGACATAATTACTATTTTATTATTATTTTTTTCACAGTTAAGTGGAGCATTTTAGCACAGCTGAATTGCTGCAAGCCTTGGTGGAACAAATCTATTAGTGGTATGGCTTGAAACAATACACAAAAGAGCCCTGTGTGTGGTCTGCTCTACATGCTTTTCACTTCCTTATGTTAAACAATAAATCTCTGAGTCAGCTAGAACTCAGAGACTAACATCCATCGAGAGCCGCATTTTATCTTTTATTCATTGGCAGGAACATAGCTGTAGGAGGTATTCAAATCACACTTTTATTTAAACAAACACAGCTGGATCACAGCCTCTTAATATAGCAATTCTCTAATGAAAAATAACAACATAGTATTTATCTCTTTTCTTTTGTGTAGCTCTCAATTTGCTAAAATTAGGCAGACTTCAATCCCATACAAAATTGGCGTGTTTTCATGACCAGAGCTCATAGCAACTAACTGCAAAATTATAATGGGAATGTAATTATAGTAGGGCATGTGAAATACACATCCTTTTGCTGCTGTAAGCCATACGGGGTTATACAATTATGCTGTAATAACATAATTTATCTTAAAGAACTTAGACAGCTGATTTCATTTATTTAACTTGAATTCTCCAGTTATGTGCTGTGTCACGTTAACATCAATGTATTGCACAAGTAACCTGGTGCAAGAAGTCAGGGCTTCCCCAGGATGCATTTTCCCTGCTTTGCATGAGTTTTTTTTATTCTTTATCCCTGTCACTGTTTGGAGAGAGCAAACTTGAGTTCCAGCTCTTTGGGAGCCTTGTAAAACATGATTTTCTATCCTTGAGGCTGCAGTGGTTACTTCTTTCTGTGGTCCTGATTTGGGGCCAACAATTTGTAATGAACTGCAGACGGATGTAAGTAAATAAAGCAAATAGCTGAGTCACCTGGTCACATGCTGAGTGAGAGTTTGGAAATAATCACCTTACCACTTACGTGGTGTAATAATGAATAGTGGCCAAATTCAGCACTCACCCTAAGTGAAACAATCTCTTTGATATCAACAGAATTTTGGTAAGTCAGTCCTATCTTTGAACCCAGGATTAAGTAGTGAAAGGTGCAGTATTTAGTGATCATTTTAAAGATTACTCCAGACAGTTGTAATACAGTGGGAGCAGTGGATTAGCTTTTCAGGAATGGGACAGGAATGTGTGACACTAGAAATATATTAAGAAATTATATGGCAGGCTGCAAGGTGCTCTCTTCCCAGTCAGATATCCTGGGAAGTCATGTGACTCAGCACAGAAAGGATGTCTGGGGCAGGGGGGATGTCATCTGAGACGAGTCTCTTCTTTGGGAGGCACACTTTGGATATCAGATATCACTATCAGCGATGCGTGGTTTATTCTAATAAACAACAATAGTAATTATTATTGATATTGAATGGGACAATGTAGGCACAAGCCATAATGAAGTTCACATCTCTGAAATTACCGAACACTGCAATGTGTATTGCTTTCAAGTCCTGTTGCTTGGGATCACTCCTCCATCCTAACTGTTTCTTTTTGCTTGTTGTTAATCAGGCATTTTTAATAGACAGCTATGCAATGAAATCTTTTCATTTCAATCTGAACTCTCTATGTTCTCAAAGTATTAAATACACCTTTTGTGTCCTGACAAAATTTGTTGTTATTGATGGAGGCAGAAGTTCCATGAAATCCCTGCACATGTGTAAGTCCTGATGTAGACAGGGCTGAATAAATGCTCTGCTTATTTCAGAAAGCTGGTGTTTAGCACGCTCCCTGTAATGGATTTTGAAAAGAGTTCAACCTGCTTAAAACAACAGCCATATGGTTCTCAATACTGGAGGACTGGCCAGAATGTAAATGGATATGACACACATTGACAATAAAAAGTCATTTTATCACTAAACACACATGCAGAATTTTAAGGACAGTTTTGGGTTTGAGTATATTTGCTCAAATATATGGGACATGGATATCTCATGTGAGGCTGAATTTTGACATTGTTATTTTGGATTACAGGCACCATATCCCAGCAAAGATATAATTT
The DNA here is from genome assembly GCF_000738735.6 of Corvus cornix cornix. Lineage (NCBI taxonomy): Eukaryota > Metazoa > Chordata > Aves > Passeriformes > Corvidae > Corvus > Corvus cornix. The sequence continues at coordinate 3,072,160 of NC_046338.1, forward strand.
TTTTATTAAATGGGTATAAAATACCTTGTTTTTTTGAACAAGATCACTTGTATTTTTACCTTTTTTTTTTTTTTTTTGTTTTCTTCTTCTGCTGTTGTAGGTGTGATGTCTTGATGTCTGAACTGTGCTATCCTCCAGAAGTTTTTGGTCAGTCTTCATTAAACCCTGCCAGTCTGAGTGGGGACTGGAAAAAAATTCCCCCAAGCACTGATTGGTCTCTAATTGCCAAACTGTGGCCCCAGAAAATTGAATTTTACTAAGAGGGACCTTTGCTTTTTACTTTTTGCAATGACATTCACAAGTGTGTTCAAAGTACAGTCAATGTTTCTACAATCCAGCTTCCCTTAAAGAAGTGTGGTTTTATAATATGCATTTTTCTTCTCTGGTTTGGAAATAATCTGTAGGAGGTGAGGTTATTAATCCCCGTGTTACTGAGAGCCAAACATGTCTGTGGATGTGGTTCTGTGAGGAAGGCTTGATACCAAAGGTACGGTTGGGGCTGTTTTTTATATGCCCATGGCCATGTCTCTGAACCCTGGAAGCTAAAGCAAAAGTAATAGTGAATAGTAACTTACAAAAATATGGTGTAGAGTTCTGGAAATCTCTTCTCAACAGGCTATAAATGTCAAAATGGCATCTCAAGATTGTATCTTGAAAGCTTAGACAGTCCCTAAAAGACTAAGACACCTTGGGAAATGCCTATGCAGACTATGGAGACAGCAAGATACCACCTCACGTAACAAAAAAAGCCATGAAGAAAGGGTAAATATTTTGCCTTTATCACAGAGAGCAGTTCTTGAAGGGAGAGAGGACTTTCTTCGTCCGTCGGTGTGCTTCTACATTCTGAAGAAAATTGAGTTGTTTGGTTTTAATGCTTGATTTTCTTTTTTGTTTCCCATCTCTATGGTTTGCATTTCTCTCTAATATTGTATCTATTATTTCTTAGTATCTTTCTCATGTCACTGGTCACTGACATTTAGCTCCCCATTATCACTATTACAAATCCTGTGAAATTCATCCAGGGACCACTTGGGTGGAGTGAAACCTTGAGAATAAACTGAGCTTACGGACACAGCCTACATTCCTGGAGACGTTGGGAAGGTGTGGAATAGAAGAGTAGTTGTTGAGCAAATACTCCCAGAAATGCATTTGGCAAACACTGCTACTCTTCCAGGGACTGTCCACCCCCAACTCAAAGTGAAAAACAAATAAATTAACCTTGGCGTTGTCCTTGAGGAACGAAGCTCAGTCAAAATGATTTCTTTCTATGGATGCCTTGCAGATCATCGTAGTGACAAGTAACTTGTCTGGGCACAGTGACAATTTCTGGATTTTTGTCTATGGATGTGAAGTTTCACTGAACACAGCACTCATGAATGCAGATAAATTCTTTTTGGATCTAATTCCACTATGGTCCACTCCACTATTAGAGATGGGTGTCAAATGTCAAGATGGGATAAACCACTCAGCTGTTCCAGATGTTTATTCAAAGCCATTTGAATAAACCAAGCTGAGGTAAAGCAGCCTCAAGAGAACAAACTCTTTCACAGGACTTTTGTACTTCTATTCCTGATTAAACCAGAGACTGTGACATTATGCTGGGAAAATAAATGAAATCAAGGGAGGGAAATCAAACCACTTTTTGAGACTTCATCGGTGTGGGTTTTTGGAGAAATGAATGCTTCTCCCATGACCAATCTGCAGAGCTTAATTAAAAAAGCAGCACGACCAATTCAGAGGTTCAGCAGTGTAAGACAGTGTCATAACTGAAAGAATATTTATTCCCTAAATCCCAAGGTGTGGTTATACCATTGCATAGAGGCAATTTCTTAGTGGTTCTTTCATTATCCTGCATAAATCACCAAAACAAGCAGGATTTCAAACACAAATAAGAACAGCATTAACAGGGAACCAGTTTCTTTTGTGCATTTTCCATGATCACAAGAATGCTGGCTCTGGAGCCTGCTGGTATAATTTCACCTTTAAGGTGCAAAGCTCTGGATGTCCCCAGGAGAGACATTTTTGTACATGCCTATGAAAGAGTACACAGAGTTTGCACTGAATGCACACTGGAAAAGGCACAACTTTGGCCATTCAAAAGCCTGTCCAAACATACATCCCATGAGTCCTTGCTTGCAGGAAGGTCTAGCCTGTGCATTCCTTTCTATGGTGAAATTTGGAAAGGGTTTCTTGCATGTTTTCCTTAGTGACATGGTGCAGGATAACCTTTTGTTTCATCTTCCAAACAAAGGATGGATGAACATAAAGTTTGTTTGCCAGTACATCATCAGCAAACTCAGCCTCACTCTGTCTGAGTTCCAGTTCGTCCATATTCCATGTGGCTGCATTAACACAGCACCAAGTCCAGGGTAATATATTTAGTCACTGGCAGGGTTTTCCCATTTGGTCTTGGCATGGCGTTAACCACAAGGCTTTGACCACTTTGGAAAGGGGACAGACTGAGCTTGTGCCTTTTCACCGTATGTCACATAAATCCCTGGAACCACTGGAGTACTGGGGCCACTTACTCTTCAATCCTTTTTCATGTAGTTGCCTATTTCCTTAATGCGTGGTGTTCTGCTGTCCCCCCTCCTCCTTCCTTTCAGCAGCAGAAGCACAGGGCTAATTTTGATATAAAGCCTGGGGCAACTTGTCAAAAAGTTTAAAATCAGATTTTTGATGTATTATATCATCATGCAGAAGACATCTAATGTATTTTATTAGATGCTTTTTGCTGTGTTTTCCCTCCAAAACCGGGTGGAACAGACTACTTTTGTTAATGACTTACATAAGTGCTAAGCAAATGTCCCTTCAGAAGAAGCCACAGAGCTCGTTCAAGGTGTAAGTTAAGCAGTCAGCCCTTTCCCATGGATCCAGAATGCCTAAGATGGTTGTTCCGAGAAAAGGTAGGAAATTTTTTCTAGCCACTGTTGATGATTTCTCCTCCACCTTTCCCTGTCCCAAGCAGCAGTTAGAATACCTTGTCCTGTTCCCACCCTATTTCCCACTGACTTTGTTCCTAGACTCACATTCGGAAGAGGAATGGAGAAGAAAGTACCTGAGCCCTGGGAAGTGGCGAGGATGTAGGGTATGTATCCCTGGTTAACTGCAGCCACAGTACAAATAGGAAAACTGAGTAAATACTGGTTTAAAAAATATTTCTAGATGCTTCTGGTTTAAATCACTTAAATCTCACTTTTGAGAACTTCTCTTTATAACCTTATTGATGTTTTACCAACAGCAAAATTCCATAAAGCCCCTTGTGGGACAGATAACTTTTCATTTTAATAAACCTTCTCAAATTGATTTCTCCTGTGGGGCACTAGGCCAGAAGTGTGTGCAAAGCAAGGACAGAAAAAGACAGCAAAGCAAGACTTGGGTCAGCTATCCAGGCAGCTCACACGTGCTGCTGAGTTCTGTCTCACGCCACCAGCCCACAGCACCTGCAAACAGATGTTGAGTGCTACCTTAGAGATCCAAACAGGCTAGGGATCCATGGACATGGAACGAGAAAGTAGGGAAGCAAGCTGTTTCTTTCCTTCCTTCCTGTTTATCCTAGACTTCATTCGGCAAAACAAAAATCAAACAGAATTACGGAGACAAAATACTTGCGTTGTTTTCCAAAGTCTGCTAATCTAAAATTTTCTCTTGGATAAAGAGAATGGTTTGTTCAGAGTTCTGGCTTTTCTGAACCACTTTGCTGCCTCATTTGCTGACAATGAATAAGATTAAGAATAGATATTGTTTGTACTTTCCAGTTAGATGTGCCAAACTACGCAGTTAAGGAGAGCGGGGTTCAATTCCAGAAGGCACCTCATTAACAAAAATGACATATAACCCCCACACACATTTGGCAGCAACCTGCAAAGGGTTAATGAAGGACCTATTTGCCTCCCCCATCTGTGAAAAAATGCCAATCAAAAAACATCTGCTATAAAAGGCTGCAGCCCAGCAGGAATAGGAGTAGTAGGTGGGGAGGTGTTGGAGAAGCAAGCTGTGGGAGGCAAGCCTGCCAAGGAAGGCTGGTGGAGCTGGGAGGGGTGGGAAGGCTTGGTCCCTTGCTTGTTCCATGCTGGCTTGGAAGCGGAAAGAGAAGGTGGATGTGGGTTCCCTGGTTTCCATTGAGGAGACCGAACTTACAGGTTAGCATGACCTGTATGTTTGGCCCTGGTGCTGGATGTTAGACCTTTCAGGTTTTGGGGATAACTCATTTAGAAAACAGCCGTGTTCACTGGGTGAAGTTTCAGGCTCAGTAGCTTCCCTTCGGTTTCCATCACCAGCTGTGCCAGAAAGCCAAAATATAAACAGGGAGTCTGAACTTAATGGGTGCTACTGGAGGGGAAGCAGGAACAAGGCCCCCATATGAACTTAGGCTTCCTGTAAATCTTTACTCTGTTACATTCCTTCATAGTTCAGCTGATGCCATCTGTCCAACAAGGGACTGAACCCCGTGTTGGTAAGTACAGGTATAATCGTGGGATCTCATTAAATTTAAAAAGCAGATCTAGGGGAAAAAAAGGTCATTTAAATTAATATTAGCTCAAAAGTATGCGCTGTAGCTGGGAATGGAAAGGCTTAAGGGAGCTGGAAAATGCCTTCAGCAAAATAAGATGTGATAGAAACGATGTGTCAGCTATCAAAGACATTGACTAGGAACTGAAAATGGCAGTAGGAAGACATTAATAGAATGAAAACAACAGCTAAAGGTGTTTGGTAGCTTATTTCCTTCATATTTGTTGAAGAGCAGGAAAGATGATATGAGAGAATAGGGAATATGCCCCGAACTTGCTCACGTCGCTCTCCAGTGAACCTGGTGTGGACTTTGTCAGTGATCTGTTTCTCAAGTGCTTAATTTTGTACTCATTAGCTTTACCTGTAAAATAGAAAGAGCATGAGCCAAATGGCAGATCTCCAGATACGTTCATCAGGAAACTTCACTTGTGTAATTACAATTAACCTTCCTGCATGTGACAGCAGTGGACTGGGTATTGTAGTTGTCTGCTGATCCAGTAAAAACCAGGGAGCTCCCCTGCTTGTGTGAAGGATGAACCTGTTGAGATTGGAATGAGGAAAAGTCTCTCTGGTGCTTCTTGCTGCTGCCCAAAGTAATTTCCTGCTGGGACTTGTGCTTGCTATATTGAGGTGGGACTACTGGAAATGTTATTGTTGGTGTCGATTTTTAAATTTCATTTGTCCTACATTATTTTGGTGTCTCCTCGGTATTGTGAGGTGAGTCTGCTGCCTTGGGTGGAGTTCTTGCCTGTGACAACCACCCCTCTGCCAGGTTTGTCTGAGGCACTTGGTATCTCCAAGGTCTGTGCCCAGGATTTAGGAGGATCTGCAGCTTGCCTTTGTTAGTCTGCCTCTGCAGAAAGAGAAACCTGCTGGAGGTTGTGATCCTGGAGGAAATGGACCACACTGGGCAAAGTAAGGATTTGTTCTTGAAGAATGCTGATTTCAAGCCATAGAATGGAGTCAGGGTCCTTGATTCCTACCGAAGCCATGTTTCTCTCTGGTTTACACAAAGAGACAGGTTTAGAGTTTGCTGATGAAGATGCAGTAGCAACTCTTGTTGTAGGAATATCTGCTGCTGGTATGCAAACTCATCTCTGCCGTACTGAGTTTCCTCTGAGCTCCATTGTGTGTGAAGGCTTTCCCTGGCTCCTCTCCTCCCTGTCAGCTCAGCACACTGTAGTAGACTCTCAAGGGTCTGTGATATTTCATGTTATTGAACACAGAGCATTAATGACATGTATTCTGTTAAAAACACGGCACAGGCCATCAGCTGAGCTTCCTGTGAAGACTACAAAATGTATTAACAGTGATGGTGACTTACAAATTGCTTTCTCTGAACTCCTGCTTTCTTTCTCACCCTATGATTTCACCAGGTTATTCCGGGAACTCCGAGCATCACATTTCCTCTGCTCTTTTCAGTATTCCGTGCATCTTTGCCCTGTATTTGTCCATAACTTTGTTTAATGTCTTTCCCTGCTGAAGAATTTGTTGGTAGTACAATAAGCCACTCCGGATTTTGAAATCCACTCTTCATCAATTTCTGCTGTTCCACAATGTAAGGAATGATAGTTCATCTAATCTAGTCAGTATTATTGAAGAAAGCTACTTTGTCTGCACTATACACAGCTTAAAATAGAACACTGTGTGTCGTGTTTAAAAATATTGGTGGTCCTTTGTGGAGCTTGATATGCTACTCAGACACTGATCTGTGTTCCAAAGTTGAGAGTCTTGTGTGTCCTGTAGCATGAGACCTGAGTTGTTGATATGTGTGCTCAGATGAGTAGACTGATTCCAGGGTAAATGGGATGTTTCCCTAACAGGATGCTACTTAATACCAGTTTGCTCTGCAGGTTTTTAGATCTTAGGTTGTGCCCCATTTACAGCAGCTTTACACACTACCTGTGTGGGGGTTATTTTCTGGCATTCGCAAGACCTGGAAATATAAGTGAAAGCTAGGACAAGTGTGACTATGAAAGCAGGGTGTGAATGTGTGATAGAAATAGTGCCTGTGACTTCAGAAATGCTGAGTTACTCCATCTGGGACCACCATGGTGTTGGCTTCCCATGAATGAGAGTCCCGAGGGTTATCACTTGCTGCTGCCCCAGCAATTCTAGGAAGCTGCTCTAGAAAGTATCTTCATTATTGTGTTTGTCATGTCTGCACCTCCATCCCTTCAGCTGCTTGGGAAATATTCTTGGACAAGACATGCCTGACAGGTGGGGGAAAATCAAGCAAAGCAAAGTGCTGGTCTCTTCCAAAGTCGGAAGTGTTACCACGTTGGCTGAGACTCCAAGGTTGCCATGTTAGCCATATAGAAAAATGGCGTGGAAAGGAAAGCTTGAGTGTGCTTGGGAGTTCTCACAGTCCTGTTTCTGTGTTATTTGTGTTTGTGACAGTATCAGCTTTTTCCACATAAATACCCGGAAGGCAAAATTTCCTTTTTTTTTCTGCAAAAGCTCCAATAAACAATCGCTTGGTGCCTGCTCTGCAAACTGACCCTCTTCCTGAGATAGAAATGTGAGGGCTTTGCTTGTTGTCAATGAGCCTGTCATGGTTTTCAACATGTTACTTTGCAAGAAATTCATTTCCAGTGATCAGCTTATAAACCTGCCATAAGGAAGTGTGTTTTCACACTAGTCTAGTGTACTTCTTGTTTTCAAACTCTCAGGGACGTAGAAATACACCAGATTTTTGGCAGCACATGGTTTAAAAATCAGCACCAACGTATCTATTGAACATCTCAAATGGGTAAAGGAAAGGGCAGGTTTCATCAGGGGTCAGTAAACAACGAACATCTGCCTTGCCAATCTTTTCTTTTACTACAGTTTTGTGCAGTCCCAAAAATCCTTCAGACATATGTTGAACAGAGTTTCAAAGCACCCAAGCCTCCTGCTTCTGCTGATATTTTGGCCAGTGCTTAACCCTATATAGTTCAGTCAGGATTTTTTCTGATTGCAACCAAATCAGATTGGGTGGATTTGGAGTGAGTTTTGGGCTGGGAAATTGAGGTTTCTGATTCTTTTTCAGCAGGTTAGACGTAGTATGGGCAGAAGCTCTCTAATACTCTTGTGCAGTTACCCAGGAAAAACAGACGAGTGAAGTATGAACTGATGTTCTTCACCCCTCTTTGTCAGATCTTGGCATGTGACACTTAGCATTAATGTGCTTATTATAGCACGTCTCTGCCCAGTGCAATCTGCCCCAATTGGCCATAATAAATAGTTCCACCATGGTCTCCAGCCAAGTAAGTGTTTGACCTACTAAATGCATCTTACACTGTGCCTTGGAGCTTTGCGGTGCCACGCGGCGTAGGACACAGCAGTGCTCTCTGAAGGTCAAGTTAAGCTACAAGGAATAGCCATCTGGTGACCCCTTGCTTAAAGCATCATTCCCTGAACGTGCAGCCAGTGGATTGCCAGCAGATGCATCGAGTTCTGAGCCTGGGTGTTGTGATGTTGTGAAGGGAGAGAAGTGATCCCCCATAAGCCCCGCTCCAGCCCACGTGAGGCTTTACAGAGAGAATGACAACCAGCAGCACACAGCAGGTCAGCTCGTGGATCACCAGGAGGAACTTGCTAATGCTCTGCTCTGTCAAAGCATGAACAAACTGAAACATGTGAGTCATCTTTGGAAATAGTCACAAGAGAATCAAGTGCAACTGCCCAGCATGGACACAATTTGCTTTTACTTTCTAAAACCTGAAAGACTTCCAGCTCCTGGCCCAAGTTCATTGGCAGAAAAATAAAAGAGGCCAAGAGCAGTATTGGAGCAATTGAGACTTAAGCACAGTCTCAAAAGCAGGTTTTTTTGGGTGTGTGGAAGTTTTCAGTCCTTGCTTAATCTGCCTGAAATGTTAAGTAGTGCAAATAGTGATGCTCATCTTGGAGAGAGCTTTCCACTAAGGACTGAGTAGAAATTCATTACTCATTGTCCTGTTTAGTTTCCTTAGGTATTCTGTAACTTAAAATAGTAGTTTGACCATGTCTGAATTGGATGACCACGTCTGAAAGAAAGCTCTGTGGATTAAATGATAGCAAAAAAGAAAATCACAAAACAGCCCTCAAACCTGAAAAAATATTTTCTTAATTTCTACTTAAGATCTGACTTAGGTGGGAGAGAGTGTGCTGATACATTGCCTTTCATCCCGTATTCAGTAATTTGCCCAAAATACTGTGATTATATAACTACTCTGTGCTGGTGATGTTTTTCACCTACTTGGCATGTTTTTAGGCAACTGCACACTGTAGTAGGGTTGCAGATTTATGCTTTTTAGACCTATGTGGTGCTCCAAATGCTGCTGCAAAAACACTTCCAATCCATGGCTTTGAAATGGAAAAGGAATTAGAAACATTAGGGATGATGTCATGTAGGATGGTTGATATGGGTTTTTTTGAGGGGGGGGAGAGCACTGACTACCTGAATTTTTTGATTATTTTTCCCTATTTTGTATTATTTGATGCCCCTTTTGTGGCTCTGCTGGCAATAACCTGTTGGTCAGATTTCTCCTTAAGATAGAAAAAGTCGTAAAATTATTTAAGTCTGGTGAAAAAAACCCAAAACTATGTTTTCATTATTGTTTGAGAAGTATTTGCTTACCTTTAACTTCTGTCACACACACATTGAGCTTTCACGAAGGAGCCTTTCTGATATGCAGTGACTTATCTCCATATCAGTCACAGGTTTAAATCTGCAATAACTGACAATGTCTAGGAGATTTTTGCTTCTGCTTGCTTGCTGACAGAATTTTGTCACAAGCTAGAGAAAGAATCACATACCTTTTAAGCAGAGAATCACTGAATTCACTCAGCTAATGAGTCAATAAAAAAATGCAAAGAGTTCAACTGATTTATAACCTGAGTTTTGTGACCTTATCAGAAAGTAAAATAGCATTTCTTACTCCTGTGTCCTGGTCCAAAGCATTTCTCTCCCAACAATAGCCGGTCATATCTGAAAGAGAATGGAAAATGTTGTCTTGCACAAAAGCAAGCATAGTGTGCTCAAAATCAGTCCAAGCTCCTTGAATCCTCTTAAGACTCAGTACTACATGAACATGTATTCAGTATCTGGGTAAGACCCAAGATGGCAAAATGTGGAATTTTCTTTCATAATAAGGGATTCTCCTTCTCTTTTTTTTCCCCCCTCATTTCTCTTTCAGTTGCCATCATGCAGCAGTGCTATGCACAGCCGCTGCAGGTCCCAGGTTCCCATCCTCTGGTATTGATTTCCCCTTGATGTCTGCCTGCAGAATTAGAAAGTTTGTCATGCATATTTATGAACTCTGGTACCTGGGCAGTGACCAGAAGTGTGGGAGACCATTTTCCCATGCATGTGAAGCATTTTTTTTCCTTGGCTATTTGCAGCGCAGAGGCAAGATAGGAAGACAGGCCAGTAGCACGATGTTTTTATCTGGTCTGTAACACCAAGATTCATCTGAATTTCATGTCAGCAGAAAGCCAGACATTTATTTGGGGAAAGCCACTTACTCCTGGGGATATTGTGGGGTGCCATCCACTGCCCTTGAGTTGTGGGACATGACCTTTATCTTTATGTTGGATGACCCCACAGGGGTGTGGTGGTGCTGAGCTGAATGATCCTGTCACAGCTGTCTTGCTCCGTTCCAAGGCTCTGTTCCTACCAATTGCAATGAATCAAATTGTACTCAGAGTCCAACATTTCAGTATCTACTGTATAATTCTTGTGGTACTGTAGTGAGACAGGCTTGTATTAATACCACCTCATCTTGGAAGCCTTCAAAGCCTGTCAGTACGCCTGATAGTGTTTGGCACTTAGATATGACAGTGAATGGTAATTTGCAAGCGCCTCAAATGGACAGAAAATAGTTTTCATTATTTTTACATGATTAGAAGTAGTGTCAAGCACCCTTTAAGAGCTCAGCTCTTCCCCAGGCTGTGGTGTTCCCTAACAGGTGGCTCTGAGTGGTACAGCATGTCCCATCCTTGGTACGGGTCCTGAGAGGTTGGGGTCAATTTCTGGGCTCAGCACTGGCCTTCTGGGTGACCTTGGGTGGAGGAAGCAGCTTGTTTATTGCCTTTTGCAAAACACTCTGAGAGTTACAGATGGAAATGCTATATAGAGGGATGGCATGACTCTTGTGTTGATGGGTGTTGGGGAAACATGGGTTGCAAAAGAATAAGTGGGTGTAACGAAGGAGGAAGAAGAGCAGGAAAGCGGTGGAGAAGGTAGGAAGGAGTATTTGCTCTTCTCTTCTGCAGTGGGACCTGGGTGAGGATGCCTGAGTACCAAAGTACTCATGCCCTTGACACCAGGACTTCTGAAATCAGTCTCCTCTCATGTTGGCTTTTGCTGCTTCTCTCTGCAGACCAAATGATGTACTTTGCCTTTGAAGAAGCTGTAATTACAGAGGAGCCTGGCAGCATTTTCCTGTGCTGGTAATGGATATATCAGCACTTCCACAAACTCCCTTGTGAGGGATTTACAGCTCTGCCATTAATATTAGCCACACAGTGGATGTATAAGCTGCTTGCCCAAAAGTACTAAAAAATAGTTTTAAAACAGCGCAGCAAATTTTAGTAGGCCTTGTCTAGAAGCAAACTTGCACTGGTTTGAAAAAGAGAGATTTTCAATTTAACTGGGTGAGAGTATTTCTTATTTGTATGTAATTGCTCATATCTGGCTTGAGGGTGACTTATTTCAGCCTATTCTGACAATAAATCAGAGCCTATGCAGAAATTCTGTAAGGATTCCCTCTTCATGCAGAGCATCTCCTCTGCTGAATGGATCTGGTATATAATGGGCTAAATAAAACAAGCTTCTGATCATAGAGGTGAGGGACAGGACAAAGTACCAGTAAGTATTTAGACAAACTGGTTTTGAAGATCGTTTTGAGCAGTGAAAATGCTACAGATTGTGTGTAGCCACAGCCCCAAGCTGAAGACAGGAGAAATACTGAGACTCTGGCTATGTTATTGCTATCATGGTGCTAAAACTGAGAGGAAATATCAGAATCTCATCTCAATTTAACACAGAACAGCACAAACATTCTTTTATCCTCTCCCATCTTCTTTATTGCACTGGGTAGGCATCAGACATTTGTCTTCTATTTCTCCGAGTTAAAAAATTACACGCACACTTACTGGAATAAACAAAAGCTTTGAATGTCAGAGGTAAAGCTGAAGGCTTTTGCTGGTGGATGATCTTCAGTATCAGGAATTCATGGTTCAAAAGGCACTTTCCTCTGGTAACGCAGTCTGAGGCAGTGTTAATATGTATGGCTTTTCCCACTCTGAGAAACTACTTCTGGCAGGAGGAGGGGGGGCAGGAGGAAGGAGCAGGACATTTCTCTGGTGTGGACATTTTCCTACAAGAAAGGAATAAGAAACAATACAGGAGGCCTTGTACTGTCATCAAAGCAAGACTCCCAGAAAATCAGGTTAGATCCTGGGATGTCCATAGGATGGTGGAGCCTGGGCCCTTGGGCACTTTTCCAATCCTATTTTTTAGTTCCTATGCTTTGCCTAGTGATGGCTTTCACATGGAAGTCCTGCTGCACAAGAACTGTCCCTTCACTGCTCCTGTAGTGCACAGTGCAATGGGTTCCAGTGGTGACTTTGCTCAGCATGAATATTAATATTTATTGCTACTGCTATTGCCATCACTTAAAAAATTGATTAGAAAATGGAGAAGCACATTCTGAGAGAGCCTAACAGAGCCTCTTGATCCGCTCTTAATCAAGACTTAACCTGATTTGCAGCTTGGTTTGGTTTTTTTCCCTTCTGTTTTTAGCTTATGAAGACAGTCTAAGTTGGGAGCTTAAGAAAGCATTCAGCTGTCTGTCTAGGAATACTTTTTTTTTGTGGGATATGCATTTATATTGAAAACTGGAGCGCAGAAATCCATATTTAACAGTATTTTAGCCTGAAAAAGTGTGGTATTTTCCCTTGAATGTAAGGACTTTCCTTCATTTAGGAGTAAAAAATAACAAGTTCTTCTGTTAGTATGGTGAATATCCTTAAGAATTCTTGTACCTCTATGAGCTATAGCTGTAGCCTTTCTCCTCCCAAGAAGTTCTTCTTGGTGGTAAGCAATGGTGCTGATGAACAGCTGGAGGAGTGCTCTCCTGCTTTTCTCTTTAATGCAGCACAAACATAGCAATGAGAAATGAAATGGCACTTAAATACAGATTTTGTGGAAGTGGCTCCATGCTGCAGCTTCAGAATTTCACAGCACTGCTTCTCGTGCTTACACCATTACAATAAATATTGGTGGGTTTCTAAGTGCTCTAAGATATGATAACACTGCATCTACATGAGTCAGTACTGGTGAGCCAGTAACTTGCTGAAGAGTGTAACTAAATAGCAGAAATAATTCCATGTGTGTCCCTGAACGTGGTCTGAAGGGCTAGAGAGGAGCAACTGAAAACATGGAGCATGTATTGAACCCTTGTGATGTTGTTCCAACAATCTGATTACAGCAGCCTTCAGGGGAAGATGTCAATTTGGCCAGCAGGCAGGAGCCAGTGCAAAGCAAGCTTTCAAAATGAGAAGCTTCTATGAATTTTGTGTGGAGCTTGTGCTCTGTGTGTGGAAAACCTTTCCGTGCCAATGAAAATAATCCCAGTGCTTCAGCTTCACCCTGTAAGGCAAAGTGGTGGAGGTGCCCATGGAGACTGGGACTGGAGGGGCTGCTTGGTTGAGTCCACACACTTAATATACAGGAGGATGTTTCTCAAAATTCAATCAATCTTAACAGTTTAGTTACAACTGAATAATGTAGCAGACTTGTTAGACACTCAGCCCATTCCATATTTAATACTTTCAGAGTTAATAACTGATTCAGCTTGGGACATGATGAATGTCCATGTCAAAGCCTAAGCATATCTGGCTTTTGTTCCAGCATATTCCAGAGACAAAACATTCTTTTATGACTCTCCTAGTCTATGCATTTTTTAAAACAGAATAAAAAGTCTTGGCAGCAATCCAGTCACCAGAATGATACTCGTTCCAGGAATATTCTGAAGACCACTGCTTGCTGTTCGTCCTCCCGGTATTTGTCAGTTGCTTGTTCTTTTCACAATTGAGACATCCTTCCTTTATTTTTTTTTAATTTAAAACTTACATGTGGTTTCGATTTCCTCTAGTAAGAAGAAATAAAGTCTAATGAGAAAAGCTAATTATTTACCTGTATTTATACACAAGCCATCGCAGACCTCTAAACCTTCACAAAGTAAGGAGGTTGGAAAGCCAGAGTGTGGTAATGTATTTCAATCTTTATCCCTTATGAAATACTCAAATGAGCTATCATTACTGGCATTTCTGTAGAGAAAAACTTAATGTTGTGGAGAGCTCCAGAAATGGTGAAGGACCATATTTTTCTGTTGCTATTCAAGCCTGAGTAAGTGGTTGCTTACCTATCCTGCCTATGCTTGGAGCTGTAACACCAAGTATTAGGGCAGCTGCAGCATAAGGCACTCTGAAATTTCTCAGAAACAACTTCAAAGGTAGAATGTTCACTAGTGGATACTGGCTATATTTAGCAGGACTTGAAGAATCTGTCCTGTGGCAAAAGAGGAGTCAAAACTACTCAATCTGCTTTGAAGATACTATGATTTACAAAAATAAACCCATACAGTCACTTTGAGTCATTAAATTAATGATATTTGAATAACTATGCTTGGAAAAAGAGAATGTGGTTCTTAATAGAATCAGCACTCCTTGAAGTTGGTTCAATTATTGATTTCTGGATTGTGGCATTTGCAATAACTCAGAAATGTTGAGATGTTTTAAAGCAGCCTTTTCATTTTCATACAGAGAATGCAGAGGTGCTTGTTCAGCAGAACAAGAGAGAACGAACTCTGCATCTAAATATATAAATAAACGACTAGGCTTTTAGTTTTTCCATCAAAACTATTGCTTCAGTCCCTCTCCTTTTACCAGAAAAGGTATTTTGACTTATGATTTCATAAAGACAAAAATACCTTGATGATCATCAGTGCTTGGAACACCTTTCTATAAGAAAGAAACCTTAATATTAATGTCGTCATATGTAAACTGGCAGGGATCAAATACTAGCAAGACTTAGCTAAAGGAACCACTCCAAGGTAGCAGCTTGTAAACCTGTTGGTTATTTTAGGGTAGAAAGGGTCAATAAGACCATCTATGCCTGCTTTGTGGGTCATGGAAATGTAGCCATTCCTTTTGGATGTAAGCCCAAAGACCATGTCTGTCTGACATTTCAGTGCTCTCATTCCCTTCAAGTGATTTTTCATCTCGTAAAAAATAATAGCTTTTTGCTTCAGGAGTCCTGCATCAGCTTAAAATTATGTTCAGTCCAAAGACAACTCTGATTTTGTAATCAATGCATTCAAATGGGGAAAAAATTGAAAGTGTAGCGACAAATTCTGACCTTTGAACAGTATATGTAGAAAAAGAATAGTAGATTTTTCTCTTAATTTTTAAGCTTCAAATCTTCAAAAGGATTTTCTTTCATTTTAGCTCACTTAGAAGACAGAGTACAGATAGTGGATGAAGATAGGGAAATTTTGTGGCACAGTTTATGGAGGAGGATCTGACTAGATGCACAAATGATCCCTCCTGGCCTTCAGACTGCTAAATTACTTCATGCATGTTAACCAGAGTTTACAGTAAATCCATGCAGTGGAAATTACCAACATAATGAAACAGGCTGGAACATTTTGCTGTATCGCTCTTTATTTTTCCACATGTGAACAAAATGTCATCTCAAACTATGCAACAAGATAGCACATTGCAAATCATCGTACCTATGCTCTTCTAAGACAACTTTGAAGAAAAAAGGCAGATATTCCTATAATTGTTGCTGCATTTGTAGTAATTCAGGGTTAAGGTAAGTGATTGGGGTGGTACTGGTGCACCTCTGTGCAAAAATGATGGGTTCCCATTCCAACTCCCACCTATTGCTCACTGGCATGCTAAAACAAATAACACTGCATGCTAAATATAAGTGGCTAGATCCTACTGTGGATCCATCTGCAAACATACCATGTGCCAGTTGCTCTAGGTAGGGTATCTTGGCATAGACATCTGTTTACAGGGAAAGCCTTTTCTTTTTTTTTTTTGCTGCCCTAATTGTTTCCATGTATTTCAGACTTGGGTTTCTCCCATTTCATGGACATGAGAGCAATTAGCCAAGAACTTACAAGCTCAGCAGAGTTAGGGGAGCAGTTTATAAACAAATCAAGGTTGCTCACAAGGCATGTTTTCTCAGATCCGGTGAAATGGTAAATACAGCCATCTCCCAATTAGTCTGACCAGCACGGGGGAGATGGGATAAAACTGGATAAAGAAAACACAAATACCCCAAAACACATGGAAATGAATCAGTAAGATTGCATGATAAAAGCATAAAATGCAAAAGGTTTATGATGCTTTTGGCTTACATTCCTGGGTGCTAACAAGCTCCTGAGCTGGGAAGTCTGCACAGCATGCTGCTCTATACCTTAGCCCAAGTCTACCACATGTGGTATAAACATTTCCCTGGCTCCTCAGCCCTAAGAAATCCCATTCCTTGGTGGATATGATGTGTTCAAGAGCAGTGCTGCTCCTGAGTCATGTCTGGTTTGGCCTCTGTACCAGCATCACCAGGACCTCTGGTTGTGGGGCAGAGTGGGTCCAACCCCTCTGCTGACACCATATCCCTCATCTGCTGCACAAACACCCTGCCCCATGGGGGGCACAGCTCACCCCAGGAAAGGCTTTCCTGGGATGTGATTGGAGTAGATATTCTTCTATCTGCCCTCTGTATTGTTCTTGCTCTCCCGTACTTCTTTAATTAAATAGCTTCTGTCTTCTGTTCCAATATTATCTGCTTGCCAATACTTAAACTGACATTTTCATACAGTTCTCTAAATGCACTGCATCAGAATTCAGCTTGGCTTACGCCGATGGGCTTTTCTGAGCTCTGAGAAAAATGTGGTGCAAAGTGTCTTACAGAAAGTTAACTTGTAAAGAGTAACATACCCAGCCATCCTGTGCTATATAGATTAATTACTCTGCAGCACTTCCCTTCAAAATAAGGATTTATTAGTACTGCAGATTTGGAACATGTAAATATTGTTAATTATTCCTGAACACTTATATATCCACTCCAAGTTACTACACATTTTGTTCCTTTGGTGCAATATGTGTTCTCATCTACCCAGAACTATAAAAGATTGATGCATTTAAGTAAATTTCATTTTTTAGGATGCATCCTAAAGATTTAAAGCCATCTGTTTTGAATGGGCAATGATATCTCAAGGTATTTTTTCAAACTGCAAGGTCTTATCTTGGATGAGATTTTCTCTTTCTGCTGCTAATGGATACCAGCTGACTGAGTGATGTTGGTAGCAATAGTGGAGGTTTATGTGTAAGTGTAGCACACAGCTGTAAACAACCTGGACCTTCACGGTTCCCAGGCCATTATGGATGAGTGCCTAGGGTTTAGTGGGCATGGTGGTATTTGGTCAAGTGTTGGACTTGATGATTTGGAGGTCTTTTCCCACCTGGTTACACCGCAGGGCTCCCATCCAGCATCGTCATGGGAGCAGCAGCAGTGGTCATACAGGTAGCTCCACTGGGCTCCCAGGAAGTGCATCTTGTGAGAAAGGCTTGGAGAATGAGTCCTTGAATATGCAACAGGAAAATGTCCATGTTTAGCTGCTCCCTTGGTAAAGTGAAGTTTTCTGCACTGATGCTGAAAGTTTTGAGAATCAAGCCTTTGTTGGTTCTGTCACTGCCAGACCTGGGGAGGACGGTGCTGATGCACGTCCACTTTGTAAATGTCTGTGGAGTTGTTTTCATAAGAAGAGCCAGGTACACATATAATAGTCATCTCCTTAGCACCGAGCCTCTCCAGCACTCTAACCCTATACTTTAGTCAGTACTGACAGGTAGAGGGCAAATTTGCATAATGAACTGTTTAAATATTCAGTTTTATCAAGGCTTCAAGGCACTATTTGTCCTCCGCATCTTCAATAGCTAGTGACCCTATCTAAATCAACATCATTTGTCAAATCAAATTAGGCTTGTTGTTAATTTCAGACAGTGATGTTCATCTTTTTGATGCTTTCAAACAACTCTGAGGTAAATCCCTGTGACATAATGCTGCTTAGATATGCTAAATGAGTCACTTGTTCAATGCTGCAATTGTCAGAAAAATATGAAACTTAGCTCTAAGGTAAATATTGTTGGGTCACTTGAAATGTATGCAAATTTGACATTTCTCTGCTGATTAGCATATCTACACATCAAAGTTTTCTATATATCACATCAGATATTTTTGATTCAGGAGAGTTAAGGTCAGTGGCACTTGGCATACTCTTTACTTTGCATCAGACAAGATGAGAAAAGAAAATCTTCTCAGGGAAACTTTCCAGCTCAAACCTTATTTTGCTGAAATAAGAACATTGCAGAGGAGCAGGGGAAAATAGCACAGGTTCCTGGTTCTCAGTTTATAACTAATAAAGGAACATAAAGAGATTATTCACTTAAACTAATGAATTCCAAAGGGGAAAATAAAGGAATCGATCAGAAATTTGGGCACGGAGACAGTAAGAAGATTCTCTTAATCACTGCAGTGAATTTGACTATATAAAGTATACATCTGCCTATGTACATGTTTGATTTTGAAATTAAGTCTTTTTCAGTGAAAAAACAAGGAGGTATGTCCTGTTCTTTAAAAGTTGTGTTTTGATTTGTGTCCAAAACATATCAGTGGGAGTTTTTCACTGTCCTCCCACAAATCTACCTGCTCCTGATGGAGTGCTGCAGCTCCCAAGTTCATTAGCTCTGTGATTGCTTCCATAGATCCTAATATAACTGGTCACAAGAGTTAATTGTTCACTCGTTTTTGCACATCAAGTCTTTGGAGATCATCAATAAGTTGTCAGCAGATTCAGGTCACCGAAACTCTCTGTGAAAATCCATTGTGTTCCATGAGAGATGGGTCCTGGTTTGATCAGTGCTGGGCTGCCATGTACCTCATCACAGGATAATTGGTGTAACCCCTTTGGAGTCCTGATATCCAAAAGGATCTGTGTCTGTGGGGGTAAGGAAGCACCCAGAATGTTGGCACTAAGAAATTCCCTAGTGTCTTCCTGGAGAACAAACTGAGTGCATAAGCACAGGCACTTTCTCCGTTGCTGCACTGGAGTAACCCGGTCATGGAGATGCTTTTTTATTCTTTCCAAAAAGAGAGAAACTGTCTCAACTGCAGCATCCAGTGAATGCCAGCAAAATTTTGTTTTAAAAATAAAACAAACATTTTTCAAATTATTGGAGCAGAAAGATGTGTCAGACACCACTAACATATGTTTATTTTTCTTTTTCTCTCCTGGAACTGAAGCATGGCCAAACTCTGCTTCTCCTTTACATTGTGTGAGTATGTATACACAGATACAAATTTTATACTTATTTTTCATGGAGATTCTACGTGCTAAATTTTAAAAATGAATCAGATGATGGACTTATTAGAATGGACTTATTAGACTCCAGAAAGTAAGACACAGAAATGCCGGTTGATCCATTATTCCTTCAGGGCATATAGCACCACTCAACCACATTAGTAGTTGATGTTTGATGATAAATCAATAATAGCTTTTATCTTCTAAGTAAAAGATATTTTATTCTCTTCCGTCTTTTCCGTGATGAGCGAGATAAAACCAGGAGCTGCACTCACATTCTTAAGGCAAGATTTTAAAACTATTTTGGTGTAAGATTCGCATTTGCAAGCTGCCCATGCTTCCCATATTGGCAATGATTTTGACAAATGTAAAAAAGTCACTAATATTTTGACACTTTCACTGCCCAACTATGATACCAGCTGGCTGTGAATTCAGTTATTCATTGTTCTGCTGTATTTTAAAGACTGGTCCAGAGCCAATGTACTGGACCAGCTCCATTCATTCATTTTCAAGATTGAAGTTTCAGCTAACTGTAGTGGCCATTTTTCAAATAGATCTGGAAACCTCTTCCAATTTAACAGGATCACACAGAACAGAAAAAGTCAAGTGTGCATGTAGATTTAAAGCTCTTTCCTTCAAGGGAAAGATTCAGCATGAATCAACCTAGTCCTCACAGGATTTCTGACTGCTCTCAACCTTTTTTTTTTTTTAAGGTATGACCAGTGCTTTCTTCACAGTAAAGCAAGCAAAAAAGTACAATCTTGATGATGGTTAAATGCATTTAAAATAAAATTGAACTAAAGCATAGCTTCTCTGAATTCTTAAAATGAGAAATTGCCACACTGGTCTCATACTGCCCGAGACTTACAGCTACTCAGTTGCTAATTTTGAAGAAACTAAAAAGAAACTTACACATTTTTGGCTTCAGATAGGCAAATGCAACTTTAAAATAGACAGGGATGGAGCTCTTGGAAGTCCTTAGTGCACTTGCAGTGCAGACCAGAAGTACAGGACCAATCCATAAGTCCAGTCTTTTCCGATCTGAGCATTGTGGAGAGCAGATACACGTCTCAGTGAGCAGGTCCTTTTGAAGTGCCCTTCTTTAACAAACATAGTAAAAATTTGCTCACTTCCTAAGTCTTCTTTATTGTGCCTGCTAACATTTTACACTATTTTCCAAAGTCAGTAACAATATTCATCCCTCTGGCTTGTAACGCACTGATTAAAAAACAGATTGCCAGCAGTCATCTGCTATTGTCTGGCTTCCTAAATTCTGTTTCTGGTTTAATTTACTTGATTGTTCCATGCACTATTCATGAGTTCTATAATATTCCAAACTTTAATTTCAACAGATTAATTCTTACTAATTATTCAACATATGAACCTGCACATGAGAATTGTACTGTATGCACCATCCTGAGGCACAGAATGCAATGTCGAATCGTTTTCTGATTTCAAGTGGAAAACAAACTAATTATGTGGAAATATGATAATATATTGTGCTGCAGGGACCAGCCCTTTGTCTGTTTAGAAATGTTTACTTATGATCGGCTCCCTGTGTTATTTCTTCCAGGAGGAGCTGCCCTTTCTTAATGCATAAACATTATTGACTGGTCCATGATTCTTTACTTCAAGAAAGCTGATTTACATAATTTTATATTACTTCCGTCTGGTGGAAGCAAACAAGACATCCCAGGAAAGTAATAATTGAGCTAGCTGTAGCAATCTTCTGGAAAGATAAGACACGGAAGTCCTTGGAAATGAAGGATCACTTATTTCTCTTTTATTTCTCCTACTTTTTTTTTCTAAGCTGTCATGCAGCTTTACCTCTGTGCTGTTTGATTTGATGCATATCAGCATCCAGCAGCACTCCATCACAGCATGGGGTCCAAATCAACTATCAAAAACCTGAAGTAGAACACTCTTTCTCCAGTCTTCTGTCAACCTACCCCAGCCAAACCTAATTGTGTGACGCTGGTACTGGGAAATATTGGGATACTGGATCATTCATTGTTTGGGACAAGCACTGTGAAGCCCTGCTGTGGTCACTGGAGCTGTCAGCCTGGTCTGTGGTGTCTAAGCCTTACCAAGCTTAAAAACTGTGGCAACACACCAAAACCTTTCTGTAATTCTGCTCAGCTGAAAATGAAATTATTTAGTCAAATGTAGAGGGTGGGAGGGAGGGGAAATGACCCCCCCTACCAAAAAAAGCAATACTTTTTTGCTTCCCATGACATGTGAAATGAGATATGTGCTAGACACTGAAAGGTTGAAATATGTTTTCAGGAATTAATCAGCAGAGAAAACTATAAAAATAAAATAGAGGAATGGAGTTTCTCAAGGGACCCTACTCAGTAATGGCATTAAGAAGCAAGTCAAGACTCCACGAAAACGAACACCAGCAATGATAGGGGAAGATAAAATCTGGACCCTAGAATGGGTTTTAATAGACCTGGGGTGATACAACATGGTTTATCACATACCATAATATTAATTCCCTCTAGAAATCCAGTTCTTAAACAATTCGGAGGTTATCTGGCTTTCCATCCTTCCGTCTTCCCCAATAATTTTAAGTTTATGAGCTTTAAAATTTCTAACACATTTCCCTATTAATCTCATTTACTTTTTTACTTTATAATGGCAAAAGAGTTGCAGATCATCTGCTTTCTGCTCCTTTATATTTTTGCCATTATTTCTACTGTGTCTCGCCTAAGACCTCGAGAAGAATCAGAGCTATGTGTCACTAAGGTTAATAAAACCCCTGTTAACAAGTTCCTATTCTAGGATCAAGATTTCAGATCCTAAAAAAGACATTCTTTTTGTAATTTTTCTTTCATAACTCTAATAAAAGCTTACAATTGTATCTTGAAGTGTAAAAACTGAGTCAATGCTGTGACAGGAAATTATTTTTCTCCTCTCTGAAAGAATATATTTTCTTTGTGCTGCAGTTGCCCCTCAATGCTGAGTAACAACAGGTCCTTACACTCTGCATTTACCTGTCCCACCCCTGCTGCACAGTTCTGGTTGAGATGAATGATGTAAAACAGAATAGATCTTGGGGTGAATCCCTCCATTTGATTTGGCCACTGATGTTTCAAAGACTTTTCCTGCCAAAAAAAAGAAAAACAGAGAATTGGAGTAATCTGTCTTTCACAGTAAAAAGATTCCCAGAGTGATGAGGACAGCTCAGGAAAAATATACACATTCAATGAGTAAGGTCAGAAGGGAATTTTTAATACTTTATTTCAGATCCTGCATTCTGGTTTCATACAGATCTAAAAAGTACTGTCTTAAAAGACTCTGGTATGAGTTTCCTCGTATCAGCTAAAGATGATTTTATTCACACTTAATGAAGTGATCAGGGAATGGGGAGAAAGACAGGGGTATATGGATGTGATGGGTTCTGAACATCCAATATCATTTAATTTGAAAATTAACTTGCTCCTTTACGCAGAAATAAGGGCTGTGGAAAACTTCCTTGGTAAATGGCTGTAGAGCATCTCTTACTGGTATTTAAATACTTGAAATGCAAATACCATTTTAAAACAGTAGGCTGTGTTTTCTCTGTGCCACAGCATCTTGGAAAGGCACTGCAAGGAAGTAGGGGAGAAAGGAGAATGATTCCCTAATTCCAGGGCGTACTATGGATCCTGCTGCAGCCTGCAGCTGTACCATTGGCTCTAGGCTGTGATCTTGTCTGATCTCCAGCTCAGCTGCCTCGGAACAGGGAGAGATGGCTGAGAGATGTTCCTGAAAAAACCCCCAAACCTGTGATGTTTCCAGAAGGGAGAGGTGATTGAAGGCAGTTGGCTGGGGTTGGGTGGGACACCCTGGCCAGGGAAGAGACCTTTCTGCCCTGTCTAGCTCCACACCTGCACCCACACCAGTGATGTCAGCTGGCAGTCTGTGATGTGGGGGAAGCCAACCATGCAGAACTTTTTCTCTTCCTTCCTACATACCTGTCTCTTCATGAAAGGATCATTTCTCCCAGGTGGTCTTCAGCAGATATACCTTCAATCTCCTTGGCTTGTGCTTCATTCCTTTCACTGTATCACCTCATCTCTGTCAGCAGGATGAGTCTTGAAGGACATTTTCTACAAAGGACAGGTTCCCACTGTGATTTGTCATCACTAACCCCTAGAAACCCCAAGGAAGCCAAGAAATGATACAACCTCAGCCACCTGAATAGGGCCACAACTTTCAGCCGTGCTGTTCCCAGTGCACACAACACCTCCCTTTACACAGAATTTATGGATATTGGTTAGCCTGGCTGCTCTATCAGAAATTGCCATAAATAAAGTGCTGAGCATGCTCAGATTTACCATATACATTTTTTGCAGTGGGTTATCTGGTGCCATCCGAGCTGCATTTCACTGGAAAGAAACATGCCATGGTTAATAACTTAAATGATCTATACTGAGAGACTTTTGCTGCGGGAGTGACTGATCCAAAGCCTGCTGAAATAAATGTGAAGAATAGCCTTGTCTCCAGTGGGCTTTGGATCAAGCCCAGATTCATGTTCCTAATATACTGTCTCTTTTCATAATTTCATGAGAATGGCTTTTTCTTTTGTGCAACAAGCCATAGTAGAGGGGAATGGGGAAGAAAGGAAGGCAAAAAGAACCACAGAAAGTGTGCTAAAGGAATTTAAAATGAAAACTGCATTAAAAATTTAGTATGTGAGCAGAAACAGACTACTTTGCTCTGGAAGGGTGAAAGGAAGGAAAAATTATTATTTTAATATGTACCAGGCAAGGACAAGCACAAATGTGACCATGTCTGAGAACAGCAGAGAGCTGCAGCCTTGGCTTACATTGAAAAGTTCTGGCAAATATCTCAGTTTAAAAGAAGGTGTGAGAAGGGAAGAGCCAGATCTGGCACACCAGCCCCTTCATGTTTGTGTGAAGCTGTACCACACTTAGCTTTCGAGACTTTTTGCCTGATTTGAATGCATATGTTTGATAAAAGGAAATGACATATTTATGTTTACTCCTTACATTACTCAGCCTCCAAAGGGTTCAGGGAGTTGGTACAAAGGGTTCTGTGAGCTTCTCACCAAAGTGACCTGATAATTGAGGCTTGCACTGATTAAGATATGCAAATCTAAGAGCACCTGGAGCTCATGAGATGTGCAGGTAGTTCTGAGATCGCTAGCAGGGAAGGACAATTTTCTCACATGAGCACAGTGAGTTTGGGTTGGCTCCATTGCAGGAACTTGTGGCCATGCAGAGACTCCCAGTGAGATCTGCTGTGTTTCACCTGGTCATGTTAGTCCACCTGTAAACATCACCTTGCCAAGTGAAATAGTAAAGAGCAGTGTTTCTGTGTGTTTTGTCTTTTTCTAATGAGCTCCACTTGAATTGTCTGATTTTCAAAACTTTTTTTCATGGAGAAAAGCCATCTTCTAGGGGATAAGAGAAAATCTGGTTGTACCTTTCAGGATCCTCAATATTAGATTAGTTTGTATGTGAAATTGGTTGTGCCTGTCAACAGTATGTGTATGGACACTTCTGGAAAGAGCATGAGTGTGGAGCCTCTTACAGAAAAGGGTTCTTCTTTGGGTGATTTTCCTCTTAAAAGCCACTGTGCCATCAAGAAGGAGATCCGTGGAAGTGGGAAGATGCAGACACACAAGTCTAGGCCATCCACATTAAACACCCAAGAGGGGGAAACAAACCCCCTCATTTTCCTGCAGGAGTAGACATGAGTAAGAGATGTCAGTGCAGCTATGACATCTGTTTACATGGGGATTTTATGCACCTGTTCACTAGGCAATAACAAATGCTTACCATGGTGGTAGCTGTATCACACGGTACATATGCTGCTTCTGACATACATAACACCTCTTTAAGGAAACACATGGCCCCATATGTCATGAGAACTTGTTTACATTCTACAATACAGTAATGGAAAATATGTTTCATAATAAATGTTTTCATCATTTTTGTGTTTAAGGAAAGAATGGGAGTTTTACGCCCTAGCTGTCAAACTGAGTGTCCTCCCTCATTGTTCCCATTGAGAGTTGTGTGGCTGTGGAGCAAACTTCCTACAAGCTTTCCAAGTTCAGAGAAGTTGGGATCTCAACTGGTCAGTTTTAATGGCTGATGCTCATGGAAAAGGTAAAATTGAAAAAAAAAAAAAAGAGAGACTGGGACATATATTTGGGTGCAAACCAGTGTATTCATTTATTTGGTTTGCTATCAAGCAACCAATTTCTGGTCACTTTTACAAGAGCAGATGTCATATATTGCCTGTCTAGAGTTCTTGGGATACTGAAACAACCACAGGAAGATTACCCTCATCTTTATCCACACCATATTTACAGCTCTATCTTTTAGTTCAGTCTCCATAGAACCAGGAAAAGGAATCAAACTGCTTCACTTCCATAAAATGAAGAAGTTTTCTGTTTGAAGATTGTCTAGTTCAACCTTCTCAGAAACTAATTTTAGTAACTTTTAGCTTTGATATGGTTTGGTTGAGATTATTCAGATTTATGCTTTTTCCTTCTAGTAGTTCTTCTGTTTTCAATCATCAGTGTTTCCAGTTCATACATAGGAGTCTTTGTCCTTGCTTCACTCCTCCCTGCTGAGGCAGGATTTTGTCCTACAATTAAACTAACAGGACAGTAAGAACTCAATAGAATAACCTTTTCCTGTGGAAAACAGGTCCAAGAGTTAATAATTATCATTAAGCTGATTTTTTTTCCTTGATATGTACCCTAACTGTCACTTTCTGGTATTTATTTTTTTGGAGTTAGCTAACAAGAGTGAAAAGCAGACTCTACCTTGTTAGGTATTTACAGACAAAGTGGAGTGTGAATGGTAGAGATAAGTGGACAAAACCTTTTACTATTCCGATGTAAAGAATGATCCACTGATCTATTGTTCCAATACATCTTTTCTCTGTTTAGTCCTCCTGCAAAGCAGTATTCACACTACTTCAGCAGTTCACTTGATAGTAAAGAATGGATTAATAGATCATTTTTTCCAAAATATAGTACCTGAGCTTGTCTCTTTATGCATAGATTGAATTTTGTTTAACAACAAAGACTTCTCATGAGTTTCTTAGCATGTCCACCCCAAGTACTGTTTATTACCTTTTATCACCCCATCTATCACATATGCATATTAAAAATAAAAAAGCATTTTATATTCTTTAGTTTAAACTAGCTGCCAGATAACTTGTTTAGAGACTGTAACTGCAGTTTTGTGAGACATGCAAAGTCTGTCTGGCTTTTTTTTCTTTTTTTTTTTTTCCTTTTTTTTCCCTCCCATTAGTTTAGTTTTTATGCAGTGCAATATTTATTCCTTTCTCCCAGACTCTTTTCCAGACTGGAAAGTCCTTGTCTGTTTTGGCCAAGCTTGGACAAGTGACGTAACTCTCTGTGATCTGACAAACTGGGATCACAGAGCACTTCAAAACCTTCTGAATTGTGTCAATGCTAAAACGATAATAAAACTATAAAAATAGATTGAACTGCACTTTTACTGACATTTTCTGACTTATCTATTCTCAGTGTTACTTTCTGAGTTCCTTGGAGCCTGTGCAATATGTGAGGGCACAAAGGTACTCTTGCCCATATGTATTCGAGGACAAAGATACTTATTTTGAGAGTGTCATTGCAAAAAAGTTAAAATAAAACACCTCCCAAACTGTCTGGTCCCTGAAGTTTGCTTAATGGAGAGAAATATGATATATTATTTAATATCTCAAGAAGCCTAGGGCCCGAATTTATCAAAGCAAATAAGTCTCTTTGATTTCAAGGATGCTTAAAGTTAACTGTGTGCTTCATTGCCTTGTGGAATTGGGGCCATGTATTTAGTGGTAATACACAACCTATCAAAAAATGACCTGGCAAAAACATGGCATTACAAGGTTTTAACAGTGCTCAGTTTCATTTATAAATAATTCCACTTTCTTATGAACATGTAAAAATATATTAACATTAACACATAAAAACTTACGGAGTTTTGGCCATAGGCTGAATTTGCATCTGATGAAATAATCCTGTTTCTCTCCTCATGGAAGCTTGGTTTTGATCCCACAGATATATATATATATATAATATACATCTGTGTATATTTATTTGTAATATATATAAATGTAGGTTATTCCTGCAGTTAAGTCAAGACTCCTTTTGAATTTGTAATAGTACATGTAATAGAGGGGACAGCAAATCTTGTTTGGCTTAGAATTCTTGGCAGTTATTTCTATCTTTTAAGTATTTTCCCTACTTCTTTATTTTACTCATTACAATCACAGAAACATAAAAACTTTGAAAATGTTTGGCACTCATTTAAATGTGGCATCTTAATCCATCTTCTTTTTTTTGTGTCCTTTACAAGAGGATGTTTTCAACTGTGTCAGGATACACAAGGACCTTTTAAAATAGTGATTGTAATCTTGCTTTCAGAGCTTTGTACATTAAATATGCCACTGAAATTTGCAGTGAGATCTTACCTATGACTTTCTCCCATAAACTTTATTGAACTGGATTATTGCTCATGTATTTAGGTGTCTTGTTTACAGCAGAGTGCTGACAAGCTTTATGAAGGGGAGAACAACATCATTTAAAAAGAAAATCACTTCAAATCCCTAAGGAAGAACAGTCTCCCAGCATTTTAAGGCAGCATACAATGTTCCATCATCCTGAAGCCAACCTTTTATTGGAGTTATTTTCAAGACCAGAAACAATATGATAACAACCTACAGAAACTTGGCAGGGTAATTAAATAATCATTTTTCTTCCAATGTCCAATCAAGGCATAAGGTGAAAAATCACAAAGATGAGACAAATTTTATTTTGCCTTCATATGCACTAAGTGGTTTCTGAGAAATATCATTTCCTCACTACAGGGAACCAGTGCTCACTAACAGCAGAGCCAAGCAAAATTTCTGAAAATTGTTATTGTAATGTTTACATAATGAGATCACATTTTTTTCCCTTATGAAGTACAGGTGCAAAATCTAAACATTGTGCTCCCAGAAGTACAACTTTCCAGCCATTTCTTTCTTAAGTGGTCCTTGGAAATGTAACCAGCCAACTATTAACAGGCTATTGACAACCTTGGGAAATCTCTTTTTTTTTCTTTTTTGGCCCCTTGCAACCCTACCAATGAAAAAATCCAAACCTATCACCCCAAATCTTTCTACTCTTTCACTTCCTTTCTCTTTTTTTTTTTTTTTTTTTAATTCCTATTTATTTTTCGAGGACCAGTCAACCTACAGAAGAGCATCTGCTGGACCCTGCGTGGAGAAGCAGACATGTGGAAGCCTTGAAAATGTAAAATCCAGGACTGGGTCGGGCCCCAGATGGTGAGTGTTTGCTCTTAACAAGGAGAGTCTTTCTCCTCCAAAAGAAGGGAGGTAGCACCCTCTAGCACTGAGCCTTTGCTACCACTCCAATGACAGCCACTGCCAAACATAAATCAGAGTGATAACAGCCTCTACTGGGGATTCAGACCCACATTTTCCTGCATGGAAGATAAAATCTTTTCTGGTTCTTAATTCAATCACATACCCAACTGGCAATCTTGCATATCAAAATGGGAATCCTGGGAGGCTGCTGGAATATGCAGATCAACAGAAGCTAATTAGCATTTACTTGCAGCCATCCTTAACTGATTGGCAGCACAGCTGTGGGGACCAAGCAGAACATGCTGAGTTGCATATTTGTATGGCCACCTGCCATTTGGTGGGATCCAAAATAGTGTAAACTACCACTTCACAATAACTCAGTGACCTTAGTTTTGAAGTAATATTGAACAGACATATTTGGCTAAGTGTATAATTAGTGCTTATTTCACCTGACACGCAGTTCAACAATAGGCTGTGCAGCAGTACCTTCCTAATTCGACATGTTGATGTCTTAATTGAGATTGACAACTTGTTAGAGAGGTACTGCATTTCCAACGCAGGCTGAGATCTACCCATCATCACCAACTTCCTTGAGCATATGAAACAATGTGCTTTTATGCCTTAAAACATATTCCAGCTATTCAGATCTGAACAATCAAACATGAGGGGAGTTCACTGATGAAAGCAAAGGGTCCAGTTCTCACAGGGGCTTTATGTGAGTAATTTTATTGCTTTGCTTATGATATGTAGTGGAGTGGGGTATGACCCAGAAAATAAAAATGTCAGGAAGCATAACAAAAAAAAAAAAAAAAAAAAAAAAAAAAAAGCATGTTTAGGCAGAAGGAATGTCAGCATGTCAGCATTGGAGGCCATCTCAGACAATGGTGGTGAAGTGAAAATGAATGAAAGCTGTACCAAGGATTTACTGTAAAATATTGAGGAGAGAGTGGTGTTTCCCAAGGTTAAGCAAGCAAAGATCTGTAGCCTGTTTCCCTCATCATCCTAATCTGGAAATCTGGGTTATCTGAATGTTGGGATACCTCTGCTTCCAGGCAAAAATATCTGAAGCAGATCAAATTTGTATATCCATTGCAAACTAAATATAAATTACCTCTGTCAATTGGCATGTTTTCTCAGGGTGCCTGGGCTGGCTTGTAGCAACAAGAAATTTGACTCTGTTTCAGACTGCATGCAAGAAAATTGAAACTAAATAGATATATATATTATGTGCATTTGATAAGTGATAAGTAAAGTATATCTAGGATTGCTGATATAGTGAAATGTAATGAAATATGTCGGCAATGCTATAATAGTGGAAGATGTAGGAGTAAAAGGACAGGTCAGAATGGAGTTCTTGGTTGTGCTTTTCCAAAAGGGGATCACAGTCCATGGAAAAGTCTCTTCAATGAAAACTATGTCCTCACTATTCTTGTGTTACATATGGGCAGGAGCAAGGCCGGGAGCTCATCTGCTGATCTTTACCTGAGAAAGTGCCATAAAAAAGGCCCACTATGCCATTCTTGGTGTCCTGGGGACAAGTATATTCAGAGATACTCTGGAGGCACAGAATCACAAGGCATTTCATGTTATTAAAGCCCACACATTTAAACATATTCCTGATAATGCAAGGGAAGAAGCGGCCAAGTTCAGAACCCTCCTCTCTGTAGCCCCGTGAACCACGTGAGCTGTGGATGGACAGAGCCCACCAGGCCGGTAAGTCCAGGTGAGCTGCCTCTACAGAACTCATTCCAACAATTGCTTGATGCTTGTTCTTTGCCACATTATTCATCACTGAATGTTGCAGCAGCTCTTTTCTTGAGCCCTGATGTGAAGGTTTTGCATGCATAGTCCCAGAATTGCCTTGGCTCTCTTTCTGTAGCCACACTGAATCAAACCATCTGCTTCATCCAGCTACTGAAAGAGAAAAGTCTCAACCTGACTACTAAAAAACCCTGCCAGATAAGCAAATATTTCTGAGCTAAAGCTTTGTAGGCAATTTATCTCTATTGCAATGAATTTTGCTGTATGTAGTAAATACTGCAAGGTGGTGTAGGTGCAGCACCCGGGCCCAAAGGCAACTGAAGGTAACAGAAATTCTCCGGTTGTCTTGGATGTGCTTTAATCACTGACAATTATCATGAAATTTTGCAGTTCTGTTTTTGGACATAAACAGGGCCACTCTCAAGATAGGGAGATCATATTTGTAAGGGATCTTGCTCCTGCCCAGACAGATGTGGATTTCCCAGAAAGTTACTTGGACACTGTTTCGTGAGGATCTGAGCAGGATTTGTAGCTGGTTGAATGTAGAGTGGAAGAGGCACTGGAGTTTCAGCTGATGGGCAACTTGACAGCCCATTGAGCAGATTGCTGCAGCTCTGGGTTTTGTGCATGCATGGAAAGCCAGGAGCATTGGCTCCCGACTACTGAGACTCCCATTCATCTGGGACTTCCAAGTTCCTGTCTCTGTATTATGCAACCAAGTGGAATTTTAATTGGAGACTTATCCAAATTGTCTGATAATTTTTCAAACCTTCTAGATTTCCTTCTTTTCTTTCCAAACCAGAATGAAAACAATCTCCAAAATATTAAAATAATTCCCGTGCCAGAATTCCATATCTTCATCCAAGTCTGCTTCTAAATTTGTGTCACAATAGGGTTTGGGACTGAGCTGTGTCATATTGCATCATGCTGTGGGAATGACAGCCTGACATTATTCATGCTCATCACAGTGCCTTTTATATATAAAGATGATTATAGCTCATGTCCAGGTGCTCCTGGGGAATGCACTGACCATGTGCTGTGTACCCTAGCCAGTGCTGTGTGTTGCTTCTCTCACATTTTCACCAGATCATGGCACTTGCACCATGATTGCTCCATTACCTTTCCAATGAAACTGGCTCTCACTTAGGGAACTCAAGAGCTAGAGAAGCCAAAATATGACAAAAAGCTACTGGACCCTGCAGAAGATAGGCTGGGGAATACTTTCTGCCATCCCTGAAGTTGGAGAGGGTGACCCTGCTAGCATTAAAGAAAATTTTATGCATCTTGGCTTCCTGTTAGTGAAGAAAACCACTCTACCTGTTTAGGAGCACATTCTGGAATTTCACTTAGTGGAAATGTCCACCTCTCACATCCAGGTGAGATTTCATAAGCAGCAGGGCAGTTCATGCATCAGGCAGGCTTCAGGACACCCTTTCATTAGGATTTGTCCTGATCTGTGGTGATGATTTAATAGTTAATTGGAGCACTCCGGTTTGAAGCCTGTGCTGCAAGCAGCAGTGGGATTCAGTCCTTGCTGAGGACTTTTGCTTCTTTTCCACTATGCAAAATAACAAAAAAGACTAATCTTAAAACTGCTCTTAATGAGTATAACCAAAATATTAACAGTAGTAAACAAGAATACATTTGCTCATAACTTGTCATATCAGTGTAATAAATTAAGCCAGAAACACATTAACATTTGACAGCTTAAACAATGCAGGAAAAAATACAAACCTCACAGGGACTATGTGAAGCATGTTGGCAGTTTAACAGACATTTTGAGATGTAGATACATATATCAACCTTTCTGAATTTAGTCTTGATAACTCCTTTTCCTCTGTGTGCCAAAACACTGCTGTGTGAAGACTAATGAGTTCCAGATTTGTTTATCTTTGGTGGCTTAGGCAGATTCATGAGCCCCCTGAACCTATTTTACAGCAGCCCTGTGATACCAGTGTGCAACACCAGAGGCAGAAACGTCTCTTTTATGCTGATGGATATATAACATCTTCTAAGAAAGATATGCTTGCCCATCTGACACAAGAGATCATGTCAGATGTGTTCTGGATGATCTATATGAGTGAATTGTCCTGCCTGTTATCTTTCGTACGTGTTCTATGTTTATGTTCAGAGGTGTAATAACAAATGCTCGGAATAAATCTTGCATATGAACTAGGGATTATTATGCCTAACAGCAAGGCTTCATGTGCTACACTCATCAGATTTTTGTATGGGTGATAGTGTTTCCCGAACTTTTTCATGTTTGTATTGTGAGAGCTCACAAGTAAACATCATAGGTCAGGAAAACCTTCAGCCACCTAAGTGATACTTCCTCCTTTTGCTTTTCCCCTATTTGAGTTCTACCGACTTGTTTGGCTCTTTAGTATTTTTGGGTTTTATTAGTCAGGGATTTTTGGTGTTTCAGTGTTTGCCTTTGTTAAGACGTGGCCATAACTGGTGAAAGGAAAGGTTGGGTTAATAATTGGACTTGGCAATCTGAGAGGTCTTTTCCAACTTTAATATTTCCAAGATTACACATCTTTAATGAAACGAACATACAACATTTTGAGTAGCCTTTTGTGAAAGCAGAACAGAGCATTTGCCTGCTGAAAGCCCAAGCTGGTGATTTCTTTGTGGACTAATCTTTGCTCAGTTCTGAAGAAAGAGGATGATTTTGACCTATCGCTGCGTCAAACCCATGACTGGTTTCTATCTTTGGACAGGACAAAGGAGGTGCAAAGGCACCGGGAACAACTTGAAGCAAAGAATGTCCCTGTAGGACAATGGTCACTATGGTGGATCTGCCCCTCCTGCTGTGGGTCTGGCCAGGGACACAAGGGACGGCCAAGGCACATGCCCAGGGATAGCTGCGGGTATCGCACACCGAGTTAAAACAACTCTGATGAACACTTCACTTTCTGCCTCCAGATTTCTTATTCATTATTAGCAGTGTAGCAGAGGATCTAATGTACCCTTACCATAGTTACAGTCCAAAAATAACGTTTTTTCCTCGAATTTGAATGTGGTGTACATGTTTAAGTAACTTTGCTGTTGATTTTTTTCCTGTTTTAACAGATGTATTTTGACTAACTACTTCTGCAGAGCAATTCCTTCTTTAGCAGAGACTGCTCTGTGTCCTCCTCTTTCTTGTAAGTAATATTTTTTCAACATTTTTAACTGGTGGGGCCAGGTCATATGTATTAAATAAGCAGCAAGAAAAGTCAATAATGAATCCTCCATCCCCTCAATTCTGATTTGAAAGTGCTAAAATCCAAATGCAGCCAGCACCACGGCAGACTTTCTGCGCAAGTATAATGGTACATAGCTGTGTCCCATGGAGGTGCAGTGCATGCAGCTGCTTGTACTGTGTGATTTTGGAAACACAAGTGAAGAAAGGGTTGTTAGGAAAACTGCCTTCTGTATAGGGAATATTTTTGGGGTTATTTGTAAGAGAAGCTTACTTGCTATAAGTAATACACTGCCTGGACTCTGCTTTTCTGGGAACTGGCCTTAAGCTCTTTTCAATAGCAATACTAAACCAAGGTCAGAATTTATTGCAGAGTAAAATGAGGTAACAAATGCTTTTGGGGTTTCACTGTCTGTAGATCTCTGTGTTGTTTACTGTGTGCAGCACAATCCTGTGACAGCCCAACAGAGCCTGGAGCCCCCCCCGTGCTGTGCAAGGGATGAACACACGGTGAGAGACAGTTCCTGGCCTCAAACATTTACAATCTAAATAGATGTGGCAGGTGAGAAGGGGATAGTGAGGAATTTTGTCATAAATGGACATCTGATTTGGTGAGAGGGGGAACCCATTCAGCCATGGGCAAGAATTTTGCCCACTCCAGGTGGTTGCTGAGCCTCCTCTCCCAGGTCATGCTGCTCTCTCCGGCTCTATTTCATGGCTGTAAAAGCAACCATTTAAGTTTGATTTTCTGAACAGAAGAAAAATGTAAAAAGAAAAAAAAATCCATCCCACATAAGAACAGTACTCCATTTCTGTACCAGAAGCCACGACTGTTCTTGCTCCAGTAAAAGCCAGACCCACTCATAACATACCTTATAACCTGTTAATTATGATTTCCTTCTCTAACATTTGGATCACACTACTAAATATTTTTAAATATCTATATATGTGTTTTTTAAGCTGCTGGGTTTGGGTTACACCTTTTCCATATGCCCAACCCACACAATCCCATCAACGCTTTCACACACCAGTCAAACACTCTATATTTGTGTGAAACTCACTGAAGGAAAAAAATTCCTATTACTACTACTACTAATACAAATTCATTTCTCACAACTATTAGTGTTTTCCTGAATGTGGCTGAATGAATTCCCTGCGATTGAATGCCTAACTTTTTATTGTGTTGATTCAGTGAAGATTTTTGATTTATATTCATAATTACTCCAGTCCCATCACCACTCACCTTATTTTTTTAAATTTTTTTTGTGCTTGACAAAGCCCCCTCTACAAACTTAATCACTTTCTTTTGAGCAATCCCCGAATACATTCTTACATTCGGTTGTTACCGGGAATGATGTTCTGAAAGTTGATACACATTGCGACAGCAGGTGTTAAGGCAGGCAAGTAGGGAACAAAAGCTCTTAGAGCATGAAAGAGTCTAATAATAGACAATTTGTTCACCTGGCACTGGCTGCTTAAGCATTTGAGATGAGCTCATTGTTATTTGGCCATGAGCTTTCTTGGTCGTAGGGATGAAAATACGGAAAATCCAGGTTGTGGAAACAAAGGTCTGCTAATATTAGAACGGCACTAAATGGGGCATGATAGAGCTGGGGAGGTTGCAGGGTGAGCTGCGGGGTTTAGAGCAGTGAAACACTTCCATAACTAGGAAAGCCATCAATAAAGTCACAGTTGTGTCTGTTCTTGCAATAAAATTACATGTGAAAGTGTTTTCAATAACTCTACAACTGGGCAAGCTGTTCAGAGCAGCCTTGCACTCAGAAGTGCAGTTCAAGCTTTTTCCAGGCTCATTGGAAATGCGGCTGTTAGTTAGGGAAGCTCACCCTGGCCAGCAGAGATAGGCAATGTGGTCAGAATGGAACCATCCACCCTCAGAGGCAATTCCCAGCAGCGATCCTGCCGGAGCCATGGGGCAGTCCTGGGAGCATCAGGATGCCCCACTGGAGTCCCAAGCATGAGGAATGCAGGATGTGTGTCCAGATGCAGAGCAGTGGCTGTGAGGAAGGGGATGCTGATGCCTGGGAGCACACTGAATGCCTTCCTGCAGGTTGTTGGTGTTGGGAGCATTTGGGAAGCTTTCTCTTCAAAGAGGGGAGTGCACCCACTCTGGGGGAGCCTGGAGGAGTGCAGAGATGACTCTATGCTTGACTGTGGTTCCTGCCCACTTCCCAGAAGATAAAGGGGAATCTGTGCTTCAATTAAAGGGCAGCACTGTAGCTGAGTGTCCCTAAATCACCTTTCTTTGGCATGTACCCTGTCCCTAGAAACAGGGCCATGCATGGTCCCCCAGTACAGACAGCAAAATAAGCATCCTTTACCCAGAGGTGCATTTTTACATTCTTCTTTTCACATTCTTTTCACATGCTTCTAACTTTAGGAAATTCTGTTAATTATAGCATACTATTAATTGTTGGTTTTGCTTTCGGAGAGAAAAAAATCCCTCAGATTTTTAAATTTTCTTTGATTTCCATGGGAAATGCCACAGGACCCTGTTCCTATTTACCTCTCTAATCCATGCAGTCAGTTGTTTGCTTGGATC
This sequence comes from Corvus cornix cornix, assembly GCF_000738735.6. Classification (NCBI taxonomy): domain Eukaryota; kingdom Metazoa; phylum Chordata; class Aves; order Passeriformes; family Corvidae; genus Corvus; species Corvus cornix. The sequence goes on from NC_046338.1 coordinate 3,107,939, forward strand.
CCAAGGAGATTAAAGGATGAGGAGACTGTAAATGCCACTGGATTTCTTTCCTTAGGCAGCCTGTGGAAATGAATTCTGCGTCAGCAGTCGCAACTGGTGAGCTTCCTCTTGGCTTCAGTTCTACTAAAACTTCACTTTATCTTCATGAAGTCAGGTTGACCTTCTCGTTTGGTTGTTAATCAAAAGTCTCAATTCTTCAATATCATGGGTTCAGTTTCCAGGAAACACTAATCTTACAATCTTTACAATCACTGTAGGTCAATGAGTCCCCAACACCATGCAGCGCATTGGGCTCATTTTCCAAACCATCACAGTTAGGGCACGTTTTGGGCCAAAAGCCACCTTCCTAATAAGCTTAAACTGTAGTGGATTGACAGTTGTGTTGCTGTCAAGCAGGGCTTATTTCACACCAGTGGTATTCATCAGGTATTGCAGACATTTATGGCCAAGTTAAGCTCATGCAACAAGAGGTCAACATAATCCTACACCACCCCCCAAAAAAAAAAATCATCATTAGAATACTTGGATACTGATGATGCTAACAGATATTTCACAAGTAGGCAATGGTTTATAAAAATATATAAGTGCCTAATACCTCATACTTTGTATAATGAATATGCTGGAGAAGTTTGTCAACATTTAGCAATCAGTTCATGCATCCCTTGACCAGTGCAGTTGTGCAGGCACAGCTTCAGTGCCAGTGTGCAGCTCTGCTTACCCCATACATGTATCATAGAAAACTCAAGGATCAAAGAGTTATTTACTTCACATCAGTTGTTTTTGTTCTCCATTCATTTTATTTTTCCTTTGGAAATGTCAGCTGGAATTTGGCATGTAAGTGTTTAGGTATCTGAAGGGAGGCCCCAGCACTGAGCACAGATCAGATTGCTTTTCCTTGCTAAACTCCCCCCTTTGCATTCCAGCCTGACAAAGCTTTGTTGCAGTTACTCAATACATAGATAACTAAGTGCTTTAAATACTAATTAAAATATATGATGTTTAACTGTTGGCCTATGCCATTTGTTTATGATGGAAGACAGCCGGGAAGCAGGATCATCTATTCTAATCATCAGCAGAGTATTTATTTTCATCTCTTCTTATCCAAGCAATAAGTATGTCCAGGCACTGACTTGGTTCTTGTAAACAGCCCTGTTTCCAACAGAATTTCTTCCTCCACCTTTCCATTGTCTTATCTTTCAATTCACCCTGAATCTACCTTAAAACAATACATTCCAAGTTCCCTCTTTTTTTATACTTGAAGCTTTCTGTTGGAATTGTTTCAGGCCAGAAAGCTTGCTGCCCTGGTCTCAGTATGCAGAAGTGTGTTCCCATTAATCAAAGGAAAAGCTGAGTAAAGTGGTACAATCCACATTCTCATTTTGGAAAATTAAAAGGCAGTATCATTATTAAAAGGCAGTTCTGCTAAATGTTTTCTGATGGAGGGAGAATTGGGACACACTCCGTTGTCCAATGACTTTGCCAAAGATACGACACCAAGAGACACAATAAATGAATGTATAAATAGTAATTGTTCTGAAAGGGGTAGTCATAAATCACAGAGTGAGTTGCAGGAGGTTTCTTTCTTGGTGATACTTGAAATGTGATCTATGTTGAATTAAAAGAAAATCAGATTTTCTCTTTTGGTTGTGTTGAAATGATATAGAAACCTGAAACCCAATTTCCCTGAAGCAGAATCCTATGCAAAATATGAAGCTCTGCAGTAAACATTAGACCAAACTTTGCAAAAGGAGGGGTTTGTTGAAGAGTACAAACTAGCCATTTGTTGGAGTAAGAGGTTATTAATCATACAACACTTAGGGTTAGCAAAACTCTGGCCTTCAATCAGCAACACACTACAACAAATTGAATCACTCCAGTAAGAACAAATAAGTTGCTCTGTGAAGTTCTGCAATGGATCTCAAAAGACCTTTTCCCTTGCAAAACAGACTCGGTTGTAGTGAAAAATGATCCTTTTATTTGTTGTGATCATTTATCAGCAGAATTTGGCCCATCTCATGCTGTCCCAGGGTTCATCCACTGTGCTTGTGTGGCGAGATGACCTGCAGATCACCACTTTGCTTTCTTCCCTGAAGACTATCTGTGCTAATATGTGCACAGCCCAGGAAACAGAACTGCTGAAAACTTGGGACCGGAAGAGTTTGCAGGACAGCTGAGTGATGGACCTTATCAAAAGGTCTTTCTTCCTAACACCTGGAGTCCTGCAGATGTACCCCTGCAGAATGGATCCAACTCTGGTTTAATTATCAGACCAGATACAGGATTCATAGAGCACTTTGAAGCCTGGGTCCAGAAATCCTCTAGCCACCTCCCTATCCTCTTTCAGGGGCCTCTCCATGACCAGGTTTTGGCTGTGCCTATAGCTGTGATGTGTAGGTTGGCATCACTGGCTGCAATTCCCTGTAATAACATTGGAAAGTAGACCCTTGATAAGATTTGGAAAGAGGGACTGGCTCAATTATGCAGCTATGTGACCTTATTTTATTTGCTTTGGTTTCAGTCTGCCTCTTGTCCTGCTGCTTGTTTGTCACACTCCCTTGTGCTCTGGTTTAGATCAAATGAGTTCTTTTTCTGTTTGTATAGCTTAGGATATAGGGACAGCCCAGGAAAAAGAGCCTGGGGCCTTGAAAAACACAAATTTTCTTGGGGAAGGACAGTTTTGGAAAGGCAGGGGGAGAAGAGGGAACTTTGTCAACAGGATAAGGGCTGATGGTTTTAACCTAAAAGAGGGTTGATATAGATTAGGTATAAGTGAGACGTATTTCACGAGGGTGGTGAGGCACTGGAACAGGTTTTCCAGAGAAGCTGTGGTTGTCCCATCCCTGAAAGCTGGTCAGGTTGGATGGGGCTTGGAGCAACCTGGTCTAGTGGAAGATGTCCCTCCCCATGTCAGGGGATTAGACTAGATGAACTCAAAACCTCCCTTCCAACCCAAACTATTCTCTGAATCTGTGAGAGAGTTGGCATACATGAGGGCACCAGGGTAAAAGTGGATGTAACCAGGACTTGATGCACCTCACCAGACCTTTCATCAGGTTGCAAGGAGAATTCCAAATGTTGCTGAGCAGGACACTGGACGTCAACTGCTGGCCCAAAGAGAGGCTTTTCCAAGACTACTGTATTTTTGGTATTCCCATAAATCTGTAGTTGTCAAGTGACAGTATCTTTGCTTGTTTTAAAGTATTCTAAAAGAGCAGTGTGCCTCTTTTGCTGGGTACCTGAACCTCAGTTATACAATGCAGGCACTCGAGATGTTCAGGCAGCCCTGACATTCCTGTTCTATGGATGCACTTTCTGGTTTCATAACTCATTGTCATCAGACACAGCGACTTCCTCAGCCGCAGCCAAGAAGCTAACCTGACTCCCAGGCTGGCTGGTGCCAGGCAGAGATTTCTGGAGCTCAGTGGCAGGAGTAGAAACCATTGGTAATTTAGGAGTTAGCTGAGGATGTTTCTTTAGTATAGCCTGCAGGTCAGACATTGTCTGCTAGTAAATAGGTAATAAATAACCACTAACAGCGTCAGCTTCCTCCTATTTATTCCCTTATTCTGTATTCTGAGTCTCTTTGCTCCACAGGACAAATGACCTGGCTGGAAAGGCACAAGCTACAGCCAGGTCCCCCTGCTGACTCCTGCTTCCTGTGCAGGTCTGTGGAACGGCTGCCTCGGGCTGTCCCGATACCTGCGGGACTGCAGGTAAATCACTGCTGCCATCAGGGAACTCCCAGCCAACCTCGCTGCGTCTCGTCTCATGCATATCTGTGTGCTTGACCTGGTCCCCAGCCAGGGATCATTCTCCAGCTGGGAATTTGGCTTTCTAGCAGCAGTCTGCTCTTTTTTTATGAGAGCAAGTAGTCAGGTACGTTTGCCTTCTTCTTCATTTTTTCTCCTGTATTTCATTTGGTTTATCCACCTTGCTAAACCTGGTTAAAAGGTAACTGTCAGAAGATTGATGAAATAAATTTCATGCTGTATCTAAAGTAAGCGAAGTTTTTTCTGCCCATTATTCATCCAGCTCCTGGATTTTGGACAGATAGTTTGTATTAATAAAATATACACTAATATCAAAACATTTTTCAAGCCAAACCTATTAATTACTTTTTACATTATCTGCCTGGCTCTGCACATGAATAAATGAAAAGAAGCAGAGAAGACAGAGACAAGACAAGATCTGTTATGTAAATCACTCTGTACATCCCGAACTATCTTCTGGGGCAGTGATAACTAATTTATGACTGGTCACCCAATAGTTATTAATAAGTTATTAAATTGACATAAAATAAATCCAGTAATACTTCTTGAATTAACAATACCTGACTCATAGCTGGAATCAGCCTATTTGGCAAAAGGAGCCAAAAATCAAGGCCAGTTTCAAGCTCCATGTTCAGAAAATTGCATTTTTCCCTGTGTGTGGGCAGATGTTGAATCCCTCCTTAACAGCTGGGAAAGTTCCATCATTGCATCACATCACTGCACAGTCCATTTCCTCACCTGAAGGGATGGAGGAGTCACTTTGTGCCCTCCACTTGTGTACCCCACAAGATATTGCAGATCCCAGTTTGCTCTGGGACATCCCAGTGACATTTTCCAGCTTCAGGATTTGACTAACTGCTTGAGCCTGACTTTGTGTACACTGAGTTTTCCAGAGGCATGAGCACAGATCTGAAAATCTCACTATCATGGATCCTTGCTAAAGACGTATGTAATTATTGAAATTAAGCTGCCAGAGGGCAGGGTTAGATAAAAGACTAGGAAGAAGTTCTTGCATGTGAGAGTGGTGGAGCCCTGGCACAGGTTGCCTGGAGAAGCTGCGGATGACCCATCCCTGGAAAAATTCAAAGCCAGGTTGGGCGGGGCTTGGAGCAACCTGGGAGAGTTGGAGGTGTGTCTGTCCACGTCAGGGGGTTGGAGCAAGATGAGCTTGGTCCCTTCCCATACAAATCGTTCTGTAATTCTATGAAAATGCATTTCCCCTTCGCCAGTGAAGAACAGCTGCATGGATGTGTGCCCTCAATGTATCTTAGGTCCAGATTATTTCTCTCCATGTCCTCTGCAGCCTTCATGTTTCCCCTCATTATGTTAATGGTGTCCATGTGCTGTGGACTCTGCTTGCCTCCACTTGAATTTTGCATTGAGCTTTCAATTAGAGGGATTCAAACTGATTATTCTGGCAGCACTTCCCCCTCCAGAAATCCAACTCTTTTTGCACATCAATTTTTAAAAAGGTGTTACTGATACTCAAGGAGTTGTCAGGGATCTGCTCTGCTGTGCCTAAGGGCAGGGGAAGAAACTCACCTGGAATTAGGATAAAACTGCTTCCCATAACCATAGAGTCACATGTCTGTGGGATGGCAGGGGATGGCACACTCCTGCTGGAAGACCTGTCTTTACATCCCTTAACCTGAAAACTGGGAATTTGATGAGAGAGAAAGGTAGCATAAGACTCAGTTCAAGCACAGGGAATATTTTGGTGACGATTTTTTTTTTTATATTCATGAATATTGGGTGGGTTCTCCCATTCCCAACTATGAATCACTTGAAGTTTATTAGCCCTCATGTCCTTCATTAGTCAAGGATATTTGCTTCATTTTCCACCCATTTTTCTTCTTTTTGTCACCTCAGCTTTGCTGCCTTCAAGGAAACAATGGATAGCAGAGAGGCTGCCTTACCCTTAGAACATGTCCAGGATTATTTAGCTCTGGTGCTGTTCATCTCCTGGCAATGCAGCCTGAAACTCAGCCCCTACCTACCAGTAATCCAACCCATTTTTCCTAAGCAGCCTTAACTCTTTATTTGTCAAGGGAATTACTTCTTATCTGCTTCAGTATTAGTCACACAGAAATTTCCTCCTCTGAGCCCCAGCCTGCTGTCTCAGTGGTGCGGGAAAGACATGCTCTTAATTCAGCCCTGCTTTCTCCTCAAAGGAATTATAGGATCCTGGAATGGTTTGGGTTGGAAGGGACTGTAGAGATCATTTTTTCTGAACCCTGCCATGGGCAGAAGCACCTCCCACTAGACCAGGTTACTCAAAGCCCTGTCCAACCTGTCTAAGTTCAGCTTAGGCTTTCTAACCACAGCTGTCTAAAAATGTTTGGAGCCTTTTGTTTCACTAGATATCATTTTTATTAATGCCACTGTTATTCCAAGCTGTTACTGTACAGGTTTGTATTGGGTTTTGGTGTGGTTGAGCTATTAATGTTACTGATACAGCAATATTGTAAATTCTGGTGTTATTGATAGAAATGCAGTTGCTTTGTGTTGATGTTTTTGCAGATCAAACATCATCTGACAAAAATACCCTCAGGAAAGGAAGTGTTACTCGTTTTGACACACAGGGAACCATTTGTATGCAAGATTTTGAATTCTCCATTTCAAACATACCTGAGAAATAATTTGGTAAAATTAAACCAGCTTAGAGATGGCTAAAGAGGAGCTGAAGTTGGAGGATGGTGTGGGCTCATGTCTGTGTCCTTGTGACCCTCCAGCTTTCCTGGAACCACCCTCCACCACTTTGAATGAGTTGCAAGTGCTGCATCACAGTGTGGCGATGCAGGGCTGGGCTCACTCCACTTAAAAAATCCTGACCGTGGATGGCAAAAGCTGCCAACAGCACATTTTGCAGATGTCTGCTGGCTCTGGAGCCTGTCCCCAGCCCTACTGGTGTTAAACAGCCCAAACATTACCAACCCTTCCAGCATGATGTAAAAAACCATCTGTATGCAACAGCTTTGGAGGAGGCCTGATGGTATGGGATTGGGAGCTGGGTGGAAGGGGCTTGATTCTGCCACTTGATTTATTGTCTGGTCATATTAATTTGCTTTGTTGTGAGGGAGGATCATTATGTTCCCGGGGGTTTATTCCAATTGGATGGTGAATCTAGCTAATTGCCAGGGCACTTAGAGCTTGGGAATAACCTTTCACGAAAACAAAATGAAAACTTAATCTCAATATACAAAACAACATGAAGCATCTTGAAAAAGAAGCCTCTTCAGCTATTGAGCGGGGAGGAATGGGAAAGGAATTTAGGGCAGGCTGGGATTGTGGACCCAGCAGCACAACCTGGAGCAGAGCTTTGGCCCTCAAAGCACAGGTAGGATTTGTCTCAGGGCTGTGTCCAGAGAGGATGCTCATCTCTTCCTCTGCTTCCCAAAAGGGGAGTTCAGTAATTCCCTGGCAGGGGGGGGGAGCGTAGCAGAGACAGGAGGAGCTGGAGGGACGGGATGGGGTCACTACTACTCAGGTCCTGCTGCCCAGCCAGCACCAGCCCAAGCCCTGTGTAACCCAGGACTGGGATGCCAGGATCCCAGATTTTGTCGTCATCTCTTTCAACCCCACTTCTGCCTGGCCTTGTTTAGCATCTCCCTTTCAACTACGTGCTCCCTGCAGGTGAGCAGTGTGGGGTGGGGAGAACTTCTGATGGCCAGGACAAGAAGACTTTTCATTACCTGGTGCATGACTCACCTGGGGATCTGCTCATTCCCTCATTTGAAGCCCTCAGTGGCAGGACTTAAGAGTTCTATTTATTTTTACTGTCATTCTCACAGGTTATAGGCAGTGCCTTTTTTCCTTCCCACGTTGCTAATGCAGTTGTTAAAGTTTTGAAGGCTGCTGGGCACATTGGAGGGATATGTCCTCGGTCTCCTAAGAAAAGATAACTTTCCTCCAGCTTTTTAGTAACGATGCCATAAATTATTACCCCGACATAGAATTTAATTGCACAGTTAAATACATCATTTACAAGGCTTTTAGCATGTCCTGCTAAATTCTCCACTTTTTCATCTAATCTCTGTAGGCCCTCGTTACATTTGCAGAGACCTGTATGGGCTTCATTCCTGTTAAACATGTCTGTAAATCACAGCAGGAAAAATCCCTGACACATTTCCCTAAGAATTTTCTCTGCAGCCTGAGCTCCCAACCCTGTGGCTTCCTGTTCAATAGGTCACCCCAGACTCCATTTGTCATTGCTCTTTAATTACTGTGGAACCTCTAATCCAGGCCACAAATTCCTCCCTGCTCATACTTCTTTTTACTTCAGAATGCGTATCTAATAGCAACCAAGGACTTTTCCTATTTTCTCACTTGGAATCTGTTTTGGGAGCTTGGAATTGCTATCTAACTGAATCAGTAACATCTGTGACTTCGGGGCAGTTTGAGTGGGAATAGTTAGAGGGTTAGACAGATTTCCTGCATTTTAGGGCTCCTTTCCTCTGAAGAGACTGCTTTGGGACAATGCAGTTGCATTTAATGCGACTTCTTCCCTTTTTCTTCCCCTTTTTTTTTTTTGTTGTTAACCCCATCTCCCCTTCCTTTTTCTTCCTCTCCCCCAACCCTCCAAGATGTTTAGGTTTTTCAGAAGTAAAAATTAAGGAACCATGCCAGCGTTTTGAAAAGTTTCAGTTTCAAACACATGAAAAGGAAAAGTCAGAAGGGATTCCTAGAACTGTACTGCAGCTTGCAGGTATGGCTTTGATTCTCCTTTTGGCAGGCTTTTGCCATTCCCTCTTTCATTGCCCTTCCAAGAAACGCTGCTGGATGCCTAAAGACCTGTGCGCTTCTTACACTTGGCAGGAGCAGATAACAGGAATTCTACAGTTTGGGCTTTGGAAGATTAAAAGCAACATTTATTCCTTACAGTACTTTCAAACTTCCTCAAGTTAATTTAAAATACTTTTTTGAGAATGTTTAACTGCTAATACTGGATTTTTTAAACTTTTTTTTTTAAAGTCTGCATACACCATACCTGTTATTTAAACCAAATAAGAGGTGGATTAAATTCAGTGCAATTCTTTAAAGTGCATTAACTACTTTGAGAAGTTTGGAAGGGGTACCCTGTGCCTCTGTGACTGGTCTCTTTATGATATCTTTGTAAAAGTTCTGGCAAGGAACGACCACACTTTGTGAGCGAATTTCCATTTCTCAGAAACTTCTTGCTTCTGGTAACCAACCTCATTGCTAGTTGAGTACACAACACGAGTGTCCCTTCCCTGCCTGGTGGAGCAGCTGATAAATTATTCATACAACTAATGAGGATTTTGAATTTCCAGGCAAATTGTGATGGCATTTTTAAAGGCTTGCATCACTTCGGCAACATCTTCCCCACACCTGAACCCTTCAGGCACTCAGGTGTTTTAATCACCAAGGAAGAGCTTTGCCCCCTCCTCCTCCTGCAAGTGCTTTGCTCCACACAGGAATCCTGTGGCTATTTTGTCTGTTTGTCTGCATGAGGATTTTCTGTGCTAATGAACATGAGGGGAAAGGGGAATCCGAGAGGGCTGAATTAATTACCAAAAGGGATCACATAACTTGCCTTATATTAATTTTGAAATGACAAGACACAGGTGCACTTTTAGTGATGTTTCAATGGATGTTAGCATTTAAGGTCCCTTCATATTTTTTTCCTTCGTATGGATCTCACTTTAGCTGGAGCATATCAGAAAAAAATTATATCAGAGTAAGGAATCTCCTGCTGAAGCAAAGAGTTCCATGATGTGAAAGGGCTGATTATGTTTATATTACATGTTCTCCTGTGAAAGAACCGAGCCCCCCAGCTAGCAGGGGAAGAAAGGTCACTGAAACTGAAGAAACAACTGACTCAGTGTCTTAATTCTGAAGGAAATGAGCCCTTTGGAGATGAGATGGGCTTTCTGATCTACTTCAGGGCAAGGCATGCAACTATGAAAATAAGCTTTTCCTGTTATGTTGAAGAATAAAGCAGCAAATCAGAAAGACTGGGGATTGGAAGTAAAAAAATATTTACACTGATTTTGTTTTTACCTTTAAAGGCTTCACATGTGATTGGCAAAGCTGTATCATTCTCGCAGATTATCATCCATGGCGTCCTTAAGAAGAATTTGAGAAAGAAATGTTAACAATAAATTAAATCCTTCTTGCATGTGGCTTCCAGACTTTCATGACTGGGTTAGAAAGAGCCTTCCCATTGCTGGCCAGCCTGGTGGCATTGGGTCCTGAGATTCTCATAGCTCCTTCTACACCCACCACACATGAATATTTGAATGTGGAGGAGGTGATAGAAGGACCAGTGTCTGAAAAGCCCTTCACAGGGGTTTTGGTATGTGTGTATTGCACTTCAGATGGGGACCTGAGCCTGTATTTGAGCCCAAACTCACTTTCAGTCCCCACTTTGTGGATCTGAGCTTGCAGGGGATTTTGCTGAATGTGAGAATTAGAAATTTGCATCACTGCTGGTCCCTGTCCCAGGGAATGCCCTGGATGGGATGGCCTAGGACACTTCTTCTGTCCTGCTTGCCCTGACAGGTATGTCTCAAGAGCACAAAATCCTTCCCGTATATGTCACCACAAGGGACAGTGTGACCTGTGGGCAGCAGGAAGGAGGGGTGCTTGCACAACTGTCCTGATTTCTCCTGCGGAAGTACAGATGGCAAATTGAATTTGGCTCTAAACAGCTAAAAATGGTCCTAAACTTAGCTTGTTCCCTTCCTTGGCATCATAATGGACATATCCTTTGTGGTCATGGATAAGGACAAGGAGTGTATAGCCAGTCCTTATCACAGATTGTGTTGGTGAAGGCACTGATTGCTCTTGGGGGCTGCCAAGGGTTTAGAAATGGGCTGAGGAACTGAAATCCTCATTTAAACTGCAACAGCATTGTGAAGTATAAGCTCTATAAATCTTTACAGATTACTGGTCACCTAAACAGATAGACTTGAGAGCTTTAGTGCATATGCCAGTCATCCAGTCACTCTTGGGCAAGAGTTTTGCTCTGAAAGAAATTGAATGGAGCAACTACAGGTACTCCCACCACAGCAGCATACGCAGCGCACATTGACTGCAACTCTTACAGCAAAAGTGACCATTTTGGAAAAACAAATCACCCTGGAAGTTGATCAGAAATGCAACAGAGGATTGTTTTTAATGGCTTTTGGGGGAATATTAAGATTTATTCCTGTAAAGACTTACTCAGCGTGTTGCACAAACTCCTCTTAGTGCACTAATAAGTCAATGTGATACCGAATGCTTTGCCATTATAATTACAGCCACATGTTGTCCTTTTTACAAATAGGTCTGGCTTAATTGCATCATTTTTCAGCAGGATTTATGTGGTCCTGCTTAATCTAAAATTAGTACATGCACAAATGAAGTGCAAACTATTTTCCATCACTGAACTGTGAAATGTTCTCCAGAATAGAGATATACCAACATGTTCCTAAAAAGATGCAATAAACAGTCAGGCAAATTTTGATTTGTGTGTGAGTCTGCACCTATACAATTTTGTTAAAAGTAAGGAAGAATATACTAATATATACCTTAACTACAAAATAACAAAAAAGTCAGCTAAATGGTCTAAATCAAGTAGTCTTTTTTGATTATCACTAGTAAAACAAGGGATGGGGAAATCATAAATCTATCCTGATATTGCTAGCTCTCAGCATTTATTAAATACAGTAAGAGCTAATGTGTTTTATATATTACATCAATCTATCACACATAAAGATATCACATTTATAAGATGCTCTATAGGCCAAGATTGTGTTGGCCTAAATTCTAAGTTACTTTCACTAATATTCCATATTGCCTACATAACTCTGAGGGCCTATGGATATGTATAGGGCATAGTAGGGACAAGAGTTTGGAGCACCTGAACCTAGGCCAGATATAATAATTGCCATCCCTACACACTGATTGGAAGTTTGGAACATGCATGATTTCCAAGAGTATTAGATCTTAGACTTTAAAATATAAATTCACAGCCAAATCCCAATTGGGTGCAAAAGCCTAATGCTGGAAACAGATTAAATCCTCTTTCAGCTTGTATCTCATAGGGAAAAGTTACTTTGACTTCAGCAGAGTGGTGATGTTGCCATCCAGAATGGAGATTTACTTACTGCTGTGAGGAAGTCTGCTGAATTTTAGTGGGTAAATCAGAAAGCCAAGAGAGATTCTGATATTGCTTAAGCACTAATGTAGAAGTGCTAAGCTTTGTCCTTCCTCTAAACATGGCAGCTTCTCTCTCAATTTCTTGATAGATAAGTGCAGTTTGTGAGAGCTACTCAGTTTTGTATGAAACATGGTTTGGGTAGAAAGTAAGAGAAAGGCTCTATTACTAAAAATACTCGAATATTAAAAATAGGTCTTGGTTTAAATTTTATGTTGGTGGTTTTTACTCCTTTAGAGTATTTTCCCTTGTAGGTCTCAATGGGCCAAAATTCCAAAGAGTTACTTAAAGCAGGGCACCTAATGACCTGTACAATGTGCTTTCAGCCATGAGAAATGCCCATGGCTGTGGGTTGGAATGGGTTAACACACAAACAGTAGCTTGCAGGTCAATGCCATTTCCCTCTGCCTCATTGTGTCACCACAGTAATTCACATTCTGAAACCTTAAGGCTATAGCTGCAAACATGCTGCAAAGAGAATCTTCTGAGCTGTCTCTGAAATAAGGCTAATCCTGAATGGGCAGAGTGATCCTTGGTGCTCCTTGCCATGCAGGAGACAACTGTCAGGTTCTGTGTTTGGCTTAAAGTGAGGATTCCAGTGTGCATTATCCCAAAGATAAGACATCTGATAAACTAATAGTGGATGGCTGGATTCATAATTCCTGGCAGCCCTATTCCTGGCAGCCCTTTAATCTGGATCCTTGGAGATAACAACAGAGATGTGCCCAAAATAGGGCCCCTGGTCTCTCCAATGGTTCATGATTGTACTGGTGTTTGGACCAGGGCACCAACCCTGACCCTCTCCCTGCTGCCTCCTGTGCACAGTCACAGCTTCTCCTTTTCCTAAGAACATTTATTTTGTAAATTAAATGCAAATGTTCAGGCTGAGGGATTTGCTACCCTTTGTAAATCAAGAGCTGAGCATTTGCCTGGTACTTCTCATGTAGGCTTTTCCAAAAGTACTTTTATGAAAGCATTTAAGCACTAATAGCTTCACTTGATGAGAGCAAAGTGTGAGGCAGGAGTAGGATGCAGGTGTTACAATCACACTTGGAAAAATCATACATGAAAAAGGAGACACTGAGGAATTTCAGAGAACAACTTTCCTAAGGAGATGTGACATCCTCCATGGATGTGGCACCATTCTCTGTGAACCAGGCTTGACATAAAGCCCTTTCTGATGCAAAGAAGATTTGAACACTTTGGCCTCTTGTGCAGGACACATGAGTCTCGCACAGAGCAGGAAACTGTCCTTGGAGCATGGAGCTGTGTCTTCCAAAATAATGGTCCACTAAACAAAAGCAAGGGAAGGAGAGTGCTCTGCCATCTGCTATGTAAGTAAAGAATTTACAGGGATCTGTGATTTTTGGTTACTGCCACAACTGAATAAATATTTTTGGTGCTGAGGGCATGGTTTTGAACACCTTCAGGTAAAGAGCTTCTGCCTTCTCCGATGTTACTGTAGAGTATTTCTCTGGAGTGTGTTCCTCAGCCTGTCTGAGTGCCAGGGGAGCTGTCTCCATCTGCTGAACGCTCCTCAGGTGAACTACTGACCTACACCCATCCAACACCTGCAACACCTGTGAGCTGCTCAGCCGTGGCCACCGGGCCGCTGAGTGACACCAAGCAAGATGTGCCCACGACAGCTTGGAGGAAACTGGGTCGCTTTTTTATAGACTTTAAAATGAAACAGGAATCAAAACTCCTTCTGATAGTGGTAAAGCTGGAAGCAATTCCAAGCCTTTCTTGAGTAGAAAGGCTGCTCTTGACTGTTACTCCCAGAAACAAGCACTGAAGCGTTAGCCTGTCATCCGCTCAAAACTTCAACCACACTAAAGGAGGCACCTGGACTCAGAAGATCGAAGCTCTGCTCAGTTTTCTCAAGTTGGATATTCTGGTATTTCTGGTGCATCTTGCATATGTAGAAGCAGCAAAATTTGTCTTGGGGAACAGAGGCATCAGCATGGAGTGGGGACAGATGGTGTTCGTTACGGAGACCAAACTACGGCTCGATCTTCCCAGAGAGAGTGGGTCCTGCAAGGTAGGAAAAGTTGTTTTAAATGAGACAGTGACACAGAAAGTTGGAAAATGAATGGTTCGGGCAGGGGATTGTTCTGATGCTGAGAGGAAAGAGGTGGTTTGAGGACAGTGCCTTGAGCATGGAAAATTGGTGTGGGGGGAGCTGCTGTCAGAGGAGCTGGTGCAGAGATCGTCACCTGCTCTGAAGGTTTAATAAGTCACTTTAAACAAAAGTGTGCCGTTGGTTTCCGTGAGTTCCACGTTTTTCACAGGGAAAGTTTTTCCCAACCCACCCTGCTACAGATGTCATTCTCTGAACTGAGAGTTCATAAACCTTTCAGAAAACTTCTGTTTGATTTTCAGGCTTTATTATTGTACATCAAGATGGTTTTATTTGCCGTGTTATTGTTCCTAGTATAATTGCTCTTGCAATTAGAAAAGATAATAGATTAAATGATAGCTACCTTTTCAGTTTATTGTGTTTCAGAAGATTTCCACTTACATATTTCCTTAAAATTTTGCAATTAAGTTTTTAAAAAACCCCATAATCCAGGGGCATGTTTCTTTACCACCAACTCCTGCAGGCTGTCTGTAGGATGTCTGGTCCGAGGATGAGCTTGAAAAGGATACTTATATGCTCCTGGAATATAAATTAATCCCTAACTTCTCCAAGTCAAATTCACGATATCCTTTTTTTATCTTTTCAGAACAAGGGAAGATATCAGTTAAATTGTCACAAATAAGCCCCAAACTGTTGTGAAAGAGCATCTGATTTCCTAAATTAATCTGAAAGGTATGTTTTCAGAATTCAGAAACCTCTCCTTAACCTCGGTTCCACAAATAGCTTTATGCTGAGATGAAGTGTAGACAAACACACAATAGAACTTTCTAACCAGAACTGCTGAGGGGTGTGTGCTATATCCTCTCATAGCAACCATAGGCCCCAGCTCAGCTTTGGAGGCTGAATGGATCCTATGCAATGGTTTCCATGGTTGCACAGGGTTTCATGTACCCAATAAAATTAATATTCCAGTCCTTAATAGAATAACTTGTGGTGCAAAGGCAATTTTTTCCTCTTTATTTCCTATCTTAAATTATTGCTGTCTTAATGATTGAACAAGGTTATTCTACTAAAGCTTAAAATGTTGTTGAGATTGCCCTAGCATGAGCTCAAGCCTGCAGTACTTATGTAAGTAAAATTTCAGGTGCCTCTTGAGTCAACACTGTTGGATTTGGCTGGTAAAATAATGATGGTTTTTCCCTTTACCAGCTTCTTAGTATTTATCTTAGCAAAAAGTTTGATTGCCACTAAGAAGTTAAGAATACTGACAATGGCTGACCAGTTTTTGGAAGAAAGTAGTGTGAGTCTGAGAACTTAGAGGTGGGAACTCAGTTGTGATAATGTGATTTAAATTTTAAGGGAGTGCCTTCTTTTTTGTTTTAATACTGAGTTGGAGGTGATTATTGTCCTTGCCTTTTTTGCTACCTAGGGTTTTCCAAAGCTCACCTCTGCTGGAAGTTGTCCACCACTTCAGTTTTTATGTCCTTCTGAAAAATCTCAGCTGTTAATCAAGAGCTGTGATAACTCTTACAGAAGATCACTTTGAAACTACACCTCAGCCAAGTACCAAAGAAAACTTCTTGACAAATGTTGATGCCTTTGGGTAGCTGACTGGGACTTCCCTACACCTTAAAACCCCAATTTCTTGGGCTGTGTGAATGATTCCTTTCAAGGTGACAATAACTTGCAGGTGCTGCCCCAGTTCTGGAACAGGCCATGGCTGAATGAGGGGTTGGCCCATAGGGAAAACTTACAGTGGGCACCATGAAGCTCTCTGATTTACGGGAGAAAGAAATATTCCAGCAGTCCTTTTTTTGATGTTTCAAGCCTCAGTGGGATATCCAGCCCTACTCAAGGATGGGGTGTAAGTATGTAAGTATCACAGAATAAAAGATGCAGAGGTCTGAAGAGAGCTCTTCAGAAACACAACAGAAAGCTCCAAGAAATGTTCCAAATGAGTGTAACTTTGATATTTATAATGGTTAGTTGCTACTGAGGTGTAATCAGTGCTGACTCCTGGCGTCTTCTCTACAACTGAAAGTCTGAGACACCACACTCTCTAAACCTTCCAGTGATTTATCTGAAGTGTTTATTATCTGGCTCACAGATGTGTATCCAAGCACGGTTTACAAAGAAGAGCTCCATGTGCAAAAAGGTTACATTTTTAGCTTGTGTAAACTGTTGTTTCCCCACCAAAGCCAACAAAGTTGCCGTATGATATCCCCCAGCAGAGGATCTGCTCTCCAACCAACACTTGGTTATTGTTCTTGGCTGTGTCCATGAATATTTCAGAGTGTGCTGGAGCTGGGCTCTGAATGCCTTCATTCACAGACTGCTGTATAAATGATCAAAGGAGAGGCTTCTTGATCTTGTGTGTAATAAATCCTCTGCTTTCAGGTCTGCTGAACTGGAGACTATCATAGACATACTTGTTCCTCAGGTACAGATCAGGAAGCTGGAGTCAAGTATTCCTCCTGTTGGACAAATGCCTCTGGAATTCCACGAGTTGCTTGGCACATCTGACAGAGCTGGCAGAAGGATCTCAGCCTCCATTTACGGTACAGTCTGCCTGCATGGAGCATGGCTTTGGAGACACTGCTCCCTGCTTTCGGTCAAGTGGTGGCAGGGGAGAAGGGGCATCTACCTGAATATCTGAAAAAATGCAAGTAGAAGGAAAAATTTGAAAACAAGCAGTGTTGGGATAAGCTTAAGTTCGGATTTCAAAGCGTTTGTTGTAGAAACATTCCCTAGATTTTTAATGAGGATTTGTCTTAGCTTGCAACTCATATAGCTTTGTTTTGCATCTTGAAGGTTTTTTACAAAACAGTGGTAAAACAAGAAAAACTGATGTGAAAGAGCTTAACAGATTTTGAAAGAAAAGAAAGTTGTGGCTTCCCGGTACCTGGACACCTCATATCTTTCGATGCCTTGCCATGAATAAATGACATAGGAAGGAAATAGTGGTCTATCATAACCCCTGTCCATTTTTAGCTAAAAAAGTACCTGTGATTACCTGTCTGAATTGAATTAATTTTGTTTATAAAAAGTAGAAGAGGGGTAGCTTGCTAACAGTGTTTTTTGTCTAGCTGGGACTTCATCAGAAGTACCTATGGCCACAATTACAAATTGTAATTGTGAATTTGAAAACCCTGTGGCTTTTTCCCTGTGGAGAGTGTATACCTCATTCCCAGTCAGAATTCCTGTTGTCCGGATTAAAGAGCGCAAACTGGACTTTTGGAGTTTTCCAGGGCTTATCATCCACGCCATGCCTTCCTACACTTAACTGACATAACTAATAAAAAACAAGTGCCAAAATCTGGGAAATCCACGACTGTATTGCTCCGTGCATCTATGCTAACCTGTGTATCACCTGTCTCTGTGCAGTTGTTCAAGAGGCTAATGGAGAATCCTGCCCTTTTGAATGGGAATTTTGCCAGCTGCATTAACTGGGACAAGATTATTGACTGTCTGAGGCAAAGCTTAGAAGATAATTGTTGTGTTTAACTGTTAATTCTCTAGCATTATCCCAGTAACTTGTTGATGCATCCAAGAGTTGCTTGATGTCTATATATACACACACCCATGCGTGTACACTTGCCTGCCTTTGGGAATTCCCTAGCCCTTGCTAATATGGGTACAAAGATTCACTGGGCTTTCTTATTTGTAAACAGAACATGTTTGGACTTATGTCCTGATAAAGGGACATACTACAAACACGATGTGAAGCTGCATTCGTGTCTATGTTCATCTCAGAAGCTCAGCAGCTCATCCTTGCACACTGACGGCCATGGCTCAAGATGCTGAAGATGCAGAAATCTTGGGAAAAAGTAACATTGTACATTGCTGCAGGGATGTTTCACCCATTTGGAGAGCTGTGCACAGCCCATGACATCCTTCAGTCAGCAGGATCTCTGTGATCTGAGAATTGGTACCTGCCACCCCATGTGTCTCCTGCTGCGAGACAGGTCTATGAAGTAATGGAGCCTGGCTGTCTGCAGTCAGCACTGCTGTACTACATCCAAAGCAAGCTTGCCAGTCAGCAAATGCTGCATTAATCTTTCAGGGAGTGTTTGTTTTGCTTGTTTTGTTAGGCTGAGTTTCAAGCAACTGATAATGTGCTCATGAGCAGTTCTCCTGTTGCAGCCCATTTTTCAAAAAGAAGTGTGAAGGCCGAAGCTCCCAAGGTTGGGTGGAACATGCGTTGGAAGGGTTATATACGGTCTTGCTTCAGTGTGTGAGCTCACAGTGCTTTTGAGTGCATGTTAATACATCTGTGCAGGTACCTTTGGGACAGTGGAGTTGTGCCTCTTTGAAGTTTGATGAGTGTTTTAAAAATATACGTTGGACTTGGTTCTTCTCTGTTAGTGCTAATTCTGCTTGGGGATTTATCTCACTGCAAATGAGATGTGCTTGTGTTTGCTTAGCAGTAGTCAAACCTTCTGACTGCTGAAGGAGAAACTCTGAAGGCTTCTGAGGGTTAGATAAGACAAACACTTTACTGGTCACAGAGTTTTAAGAATTGAAATGCCTGGAATTTCTGGAGGTACATGACAGTGTGCCTGGCTTGTTCCCACGTGTCCCTGCAGTGTTGCTGCTCTGTCCAGCTGCAGCACTGAAGTTACAGCTCTCACTTAAAGGCCCATCTTTCCAAGTGTTTTTGCATTTAGCTCCTCTACGCAGAAAGGAATTTAGATACACTAATAACTTTTAGGATGTGGAAAATTCAAGTCTGGAGACTCTTGTATGTGCAAAACCTTTAAATACAAGGCAGTCTCTGGACTTCTTTTTGTGGTTTTTATTTTAAGACACTCCGTGCTCTTTGATGACTTGCAAAATGAAATCTCGCAACATTTCCACAAGTGAAGAGAATTTTAGCTCCCAGAGTGAGAACAGAAGGATGCACTGTGATCTCAAGGTCTTTTAGCCTGCTTACACAGTCTGAAAGAATGTGGCTGGGCAGTGAGTCTGTTACAAAATGATGATTTTTATGGTGTTGGAATAAGACAAATCCTGTGGATATTTCACGTGCACGTACTTCTCCTACAGACTTTTGCTGAGAATCAATGTTTTACATTAAATCTATCCTACCAAGAGTACTCCAAAGGTAGTGCTACACACAACAGTATTTTTTTAAAGTGCATTTTTGATCAAAATATATACCCTCTGCTTAAATTTTAAGTGGGAATGTACTTTGAGAAGGGTTTGGGTGGAGAGAGAAGGGGAATAGTTGGCTGCTTTTCTCTTTTCTGCCTTTTAGTTTTTAGAAATTTTCCTCTTTTGCTGTTACCCCAATCTTGCATCTATTCCTGCTTACAATAAGGGGATTGAAAAGGCAGAGATGAAAAAAAAATACATATATGTTTTTAAATCCACCAGTTGGTGAGCTGTTTGTACATATTTTCATGTTTCTTTCTGGTTTTGGATTAAGTTTCCACTCCAAAGGTGCAATTTCCTGGTTAACATATTGTTCTGGAAGGACCCAGTGCTCGTGCAGACCTGGCACACGGCAGGAAGGCTGGCTCAGGGGGGAAAGCTGTTGCTTTTCTTTGCCTGCCGCAGACACGAGAGCTGTGAGAGTTCCCTCGGTACAGGAAAGTGTTGTGGTATTACACACAACATTTATTGGTGTGGTAAGAGGATAGATCCTCCAGGCTCAAATAAACATTATGAAACCTCCCTTCTGCAAATCAGCTGCTTAAACTGGATGCAAGAGAGGGTTTGGAATCTTGGATTTTGCTATGTAGCTGTTTGTGAAGAGCAATGCAAATCCTTATCATCAGCCTTCAGTTTTTATATACATGTGTATCACAGGGCTGGGCTGTGGAGGATGGTCACGTTCTGTTACATAGGATGCACAGGACAGGGGCAAATGGCCTCCAGTTGTGCCAGGGGAGAGTTTAGACTGGATATTAACAAACATTTCTTCACTGAATGAGTGGTTAAGCATTGGAACTGGCTCCCCAGGGAAGCGGTGGAGTCACCATCCAAAAGTGGAAGTGTTGGAAAATCAAGCAGATGATTCAGGGCAATTTGTGATACGGTTTAGTTGACAAGGTGGTACTTGGTTGATGGTTAGACTTGATGACCTTGGAAGTCTTTTCCAGCCTTGGTGATTCTGTGATTCTCTGATCCTCTTCAGACTGCTGCCCATGATAACCTGAATGATGCCCAGCTCCTGGTGATGGAAGATCCCCAGTGTGAGGTGTTGTGTCAGATCTGAGTTTGGCTATGAGATGCAATGCAACACTGACAGAATATAAGCACAGTTTATCTTGTTAGACCTACCCCCATAATCTGTCTAGGAAAGGTTTGACTTTTTTGCATGTGTCCCAGAAAAATTAATAGAAATTCTTCTGAAAAAAACTGTAAGATTTTCACATCTTTTGGAATTTCAGCAGTGAGTCTGCAGAGTTCAGGCTTGTTACTAAGAACAGCCCAATGTATATTTCAGGGTGAAAAAATAATCATGTCACTTCTTTGGAACGTGATCTAAAGTTCACTGAAGTGAATGAAAAGGCTCCTGTTGGTTTTGAGCGGATCCAGCCTTTACACGGGGAACAGAAGACGTGTGTCTCATCTGCTTAAATTTGAAAATGTTATTGGTAATTTGTGTTGATAGAAAGACCACATGGTAACTTTCTTTCTGCATTTATATAACAGGAGGCAAAAGCCTCAAGTTTGAAAACATTGAGGATTCAGTTGCCTATTTCCAGCACAATGAGAGACGCAGCCAAGGATTGGGCTGTTTTAAGAATATTTGATGGAAGGTAAAGCATTAGGCACTGGTTTCCCCTCAGGCAATGGTGTCCCATCGCCATCCCACCAACAGATGACAACCTGGTGAGCAATGTCACCTTCAAGCTTGCAAAAAGGCAAGATGGTTCTTCCTGAAACACCTGTATTGATGGGTTTTTTGTGAGTTTAATTCAAGTGATTCTTATACTCTCACTAAAACAACTGAGTCAACGAGTGCTGGAGGTTATCAAGGAATCCATTGCAGATGGGCCAAGCAGGTGCTGCAGTCTGGGGAGGTGACAGTCCCTGGTACTGCTCTGTGGTGGAGTGAACAGTGCTGGGCTTGGCAGTGCTGGGCTCATGGTTGGACTTGATCTTAAAGACCTTTTCCAACTGATCTTAAAGACCTTTCAATGATCCTGTGATTCAATGATGAATGTTTGGGAGTGCAGGACTGAGTTGTCCACACGGCTGAAAATGCATAAGTGCTATTGCTCCCCTGGTGTGATGGATGGGGTTATCTGGGGCTAAAATTAATAGAGGAGTAATAGGAGAAAAGAAAAACAGCAGATGACTGCCAAAAATGATCTGTGATGGATCTTGTATTTTCAAGATATCCCTGTGTCAATGTGCTTGCAAAGCAATCTCTTCTACAGCCTTGTCTACCGTCACCATTTTGAAGAAGAGGTCTTTTCATGACTCACTTAAATTCATTTTATCTGATAGTCAAGAACAGCCTAATCTTTAATGCTCAAGTAAGTATGGCTTTTTTTTTTTTTTTAAGATGACATAGCATTCAAAACATTTGAAAGCCATGCAGACATATATTGCATAGTCAGAAATTGTGCAGGAATGAGATGGCTGAAGCTGTTCATCTGTAATAACACAGTGCTTCTCTTTTACACAAATTACTTTATTAAAATCAAGAGTTGCTCTGGATTTTCACCAGTATTAAAACAGGTGAAAGCAAAAAGACCAATTGACTTTTTATTTTTCTTCTTTCCTTTCCTTTAGGTATGATGATTCAATTTGCTCCTTGCAACACTTAAACAAATACAGAAAATTAATAGAAATGTCAAGACACTGGAAAAAAACAACACTTGAAAGAGAAATTTTATGAATTGATGAGCTGAGAGCTGAGCTGGTACCAGCAGAGTGGGATCAGTCTGGATTTCCACATTTTTCAGCCATCTTCAAGACTGTTTCCTCGTGTTACATGAGCCAGAGGGAGCCTGCAACTACACACAACTTGTCAAAGAAACTTGCACCATCACAAGGCGTCAGCTCTGCTCTCCAGAGACCAAATCTCCAGACAATCAACTCGTGTGTGCTGTTAATGCTTTGTTTCTCTCACTTCTCCCGTGTATAGGAAACTGTCAAGCTGAATTACACCTTATAAGGTGATAGGGAAAAGATCTAACATTTCTTTTTCCCTTTTACAAATTTTTACAGTGTGTGGAAGCTAATTTTTGTAGCCTAAAAACCAACCAAACAAAACAAGTCCTGCTGCTTTGGACCCGACATCTTTCAGGTAAACAAGAAAAGCTTTTGACGTAATTTGCAATTATTATTATTATTACTATAACTTTTTTAAAGCTCTGCTTTCATAAAAAGGTGCTGGAAGAGGCATGAGAACAAATGATGCTTATTGGAATCTAAATTTTTAAGTTAAAATACAACAAATGAGCACAAAAGTAGAAAAAGGGCAGAAGCCTAGCATCACCTACTCAATCCCATTTCTGACTGTTGAAAGACAGTGCAGCCTCACTGCAGAGAACAACACTCCCCATCAGTGCAGAGATTTGAGAATTTCTCTATGATTCTTGCAAAAAAGGACCAAAATCAGTGATTTTCTTAGTGTTTCACTGAAATCTGCCCAGTGAGGACTCCAGAGCTTTCCAGCATTGTGAGTCACTTTCTTTTTGATAATGGACAAGCATCATATTTCAAAGACCTGCACAAGCTCCTGGGTTCCCTGTGGCAGACAACAAGAGCTGTGCTCACTCCTGACTCTCTGCAGAGTAAGAGCTTGGCAGTTGCTGTGCCAAAGCAGTCAAACCCCACATCTCATTTCATTCAACAAAAAATGAAAATGGTGAGCTGTACACACCGCTGGCGTTTCTGTTCCCTGCCAGCACTTTGACACATCTGGCAAGAAAGTTCACTCAATGAAGTGTTTTCTACCTTTCTATCTTTTTGTGGCATTGCTTGAAAAATCCGGGTTTGTCAATTCCTGTGCTGCATAATAAGCCCTGCAGATTGTTCCACACATTTATTGCCTGACTTCTTCCTATAGTTTTGGAATGTAGGAGCCAGGCAAGCATTTTCTCCGCAAATGCAAATTAGTCATCAAATTTATTCCATCTGGGGTTTGTATGTGTGCATGTATTCGTTGTTAAGTGTTTTAGCAAATACTAAAATCCCAGGTAGGTTAAGGGGATCAGCAAAATTCCTGCCCGTATTAAATGAATATTTGTGGAGGGTGAATTTTGAGTCTGCTGTGTAAAGCTTACAATGCTCAAGGCTATGTTCTTCAGCTAAATAGTTAAACTCTGCCCTAAGACCAATTTGCCCACAACAGTGGGAAAGTAGAAAAGGAGAGTTACTTGTAGTGAAGAACATACAACCATAGGAAAGGATTATTTGAGAAATTATAGCAAGCTGTTGAAGTCTTGGAGTCGTTCAAGAGGCTTCACTGTTTCCAACAGCAAATTGTTTATGAAGAGAAATAAAACAACCTATTTGTATTTTTTTTTTCAAGTACCTTTAGCAACTTGTAAGATTTGTGTCAGACTCCAAGTAGAAAATTATCACCAATTATATTCCAAAGAATAGCAATAAAAGCTTGGTAAAAGGAAAGCAATGCTGAAGCTTCTTCAGTCAGCTCAGTAGTTTTAATTGCTATGTTTTTTTCTGAAGGATATTTTTAAAACTCCGAGCCCATTTTCTCTTCTTTTTAAGTACCATGTCGTCTTGTTCTTGTTTTTCTCAAAATCACATTTTAGCTGTGTGCCTCTAGCTATTAACCCTGTGGATTTCTTTTAGATAGGAGAAAGATTGATTCCAGAAATCCATGAGCCTCAAAAATCACCACAGTGGGGTAATACCCCACTTATCTCCTGCTTCTGATGGCACAGAGGAAAGCATCTCTGTCCTCTCTTGCTGAGAAGGCACAGCAGCTTCACTTCTGACTCAATGGCCTTGGATAGACAGGTACCCTTGTCCTTCTTGTCTTTTTTGTCCGTCTCTCACACCAGGTGACAGGAATTTCTCCCAAGAAGGAGATAACATTCTTCCTAAGTTCATGCCCTGTGGACAGGCTGTGGTTTCCTAAGGACCCCATGTTATCCTTGTTATCTGATGGAGGATGGCAGTGCTGGGATGTAGAAGCATAAAGTCTTTCTGGGACAGACAGATTAGAAAGTTTTTCATCCTCCCTGGAGCTGGAGGCTAAGAGAGATGAAATAAACTGCCCCTTAGCTGCTTACTGTTTACCTCGATGGCATGGGCTGTAAATTCTCGGTGGTAGGGTGGGACGAAATACATTGTTAAGCTATTTTCTATTCACTGCTTTGATTCATGGTGGCAGGACACAAATATCTCACTTGGTACTTTGAATCTTCTTTCATCAAATTTTAGTCTTGCAAGTTGGACTCTGCTTCCCTTTCAGTACAAGGTTTTCATCAGAGTTAGACTCCAGGCAGTCCTGTTAAACCCAATACAGGCACTTGCAAAGCCTTTGGATCAGCTGACATGCAGTTCAAGCTTTTAAATCTGCAGGGCAGAACCTGGGGGAGATCCCTCCTATTCCAAAAGTACAGACACACCTGCTGAGCATCAGAGAACCCCTTCCAAGCCCAAACTGCAGGCAGGTTCACTGGTGGAATGGCTGGTCCTGATACTGTCCCCCCTGGATGCAGCAAAGGAAAACACTGCTTCATGCTCCCACGAGGAACTGAAAGTTTTTATAATTAATAAACCTCCTCTCTCCAGTTTCATTTATCTGTATGGACTTGACAAGGTGGAAGGAGTTTTGTTTGAAGGCTTTTAAAATCAGTTTGTTTATTTGAGTTCTTCCTGTAAAATTCTCCATAGCTGGTTACTACCCAGAGTTTCAAAAATTGACCCTCTGCTGTGGGATTTGGGGGGAAGTGAAGCCTATCTTGTCCATAACTGTGTAATGGTGTCTGAAAATTTAAAAAGGAGCCTTGTGATTTTGGAAGGACAAATCCTAACAGGGCAGAGGGAGGGAAGTGGAGGGGAGCAGAGTTCAGGGAAGACTGTGGCATAAGCTTTGCCTTCTGTTACCTGCAGGCACATTTAAACCAGCTGCTGCTCTATTAAAGAGGGGGTTTCTTTAACATCTAAGATATATGCATAAAAATATGATATATTTATTCTGACAATTTAACTGAGTATTTAGAGATAGCACCCTCTGCTTTAGATCCTTCTCAAAGGTAGGAACAATCAGAACTTTTCTCTTGCCATTTCAGCATGTGACAACCCAGTGCTGAGGACACCTGGTTCAGCACAGCCATTCCTCCTCAGACAGGTGAGCAATTCCCAAGGTTTGACATCCTGCCCAACCAGAAGCTTTGGCCATGGGACGTGCTCTTAGGTCTATGCTGTCTCCACACCCTGATGTGGATGCCAGCCATGAAGCCACTTCTCTTGCCCACCTTCACTCGGCAGAATAAAGCTGAGGGACCAGGTCCCCACGAGAGGTGTTAACAAAACATCAGTGAAACCAGTGGTACTGGTGGTGCTAAATCCAGATCCCAGAGCAATACCTCAGGTGGGAGCAGCCAATATGATCAATTGGGACAGTGGGCAATGCTGGACCTCAGCTCTTCCCTTGCCCCCCTCCCCTCATATTTATAGGTTTCTAATTTCCGCTGGATAATGAATATCGCTCTTCATTATAATTATGTTAAAAGGTACCAGCATGATGATTCAGAAACCCTTGAAGATATAGTCATATTTTCAGCAACAGATGGATTTAACACTGCAGATGGAGTGTTAAGAGTGCAGGTAATAACAAACTCAGCAATGTACTGTACTGAAATATAATTGGAAAGTATTAATCATATATTGGTTACTTCAGCTTCACTAAGTAGATGTTTAATTTTCATCAATCTTTTTACCAGATTCCCGGAAAGATTTCTGTGCAGACAGAGTGTGGCTTTAGGTGAAGTGATTGCCCAGGTTATTAATGACTGAGGCCTTGATCTTGCAAGCATGTGCCCATGGCTTACCCAGGCATGCAGAACAAAAATCATTTGTGTTAATAAGGCTGTCAGAGGGGGCCCCATTCATATGGCCCAAGCTTCTGCTGCTGACCAGTCAGTGGTAAAGCCCAGACCCTTCCCTTCATGGGGGCTGCTGGAAATCTGCCAGCAGGAACGGCTGCCTGCAGGATTTGGGGCAGAATGCAGCAATTTGAAAAGCCCCACTTATAGAAGTGAACCATCAGTCTAAGCCTTTGCAGGACTGGGAGTTAGAATATAGACAAAACAGGGGGTTTTTGCCATTCCTTATTAGTTTCTTTAAGTATAGACCTTTTGGAGTTACCTGCATACAGAAAAACTATCAGCTTCTATCCTCATAAACCTCGTCATCTTGGTGGGGTTTTTTAAACGCACCTCTTTGTAGAGGTTGTATTTGAACTCTGGATTATTCAGGGGAGTTTTTGCTCTGAGCAGACCATGCAGGACCAGAGTAATCAGCGATGCCTGGTTGCATGCCATGACTCTGATTCTTTAATTAACGCTATTTATAACTAGGATATAATTTGTAGGATCACAAAGTGGTCCCTGCTCCAGTGTGCCACCTGGGGACTCAGGAAATGGGGAGTGTGGCAGGGCACAATTCCAGCTCATGCAAAAATCTCTTTTAGACCAGGAATATAAAACAGGGCTTTGGAGACAACAGAAACATTATTCTTTTGAATATGTTTTTTGTGGATGGTTTTTGTTGTCATTCTTTTCTGTGGGTTCAGAATTGGTGAGGCTGCATCTCCACTGATTTCCTTGTGAGGTTTTCGTTCCCTGGTGGGAGTGCACAGCCATGGTGTTCCATGATGACCTTGGACTGACCAGATGGACTGTTGTAAACAACAACACAAGCATTCAACACCTAAATTTTAAGTCCCATGAAATATTTTGCCCAAATGTTTTGGTCTTTTGCTGAACTATTCAGTTTTTTTAGCTATATATGAACCCTGAAAATGTAACGAAAAACTAGAATTCTCTCCGGAAAATTGACTCTCACTTGATGACACAGTATCTTTATCTTGACTGATAAGGAAAAAAAGATCAGGTAATAAAATTCAACATGACTGGAAATAAAATTGAGCATGACTAGAAACCACAGGTGAGCATGTTTAACAGTGCAAAATGAGTGTGCTGTCTACTTCCTGACAGGCTGTTGTACTCCACAGAGAGACGAACAGGTACTGATCGATTGACCGTGGTAATCAAATAAAGCTCTGTGAGTATAAATGGCTCTAAATATGGTGTCTCCTTAGGGGTACCAGTCAAGATGAGTGGTTTGTAACTCAGGTCCCACACTGCTTTTGTGGGGAGGGGGGAGCTTGTCACTAGACTGTAAAGATGAGTAGTATTTTTGTTTAATATTTCACTTACACCTTGAAATAAACTCTCCCTTATCTTCCCTTCCTATGCTGTCCATATTCTGTGGGTGAGCAGAGAGCCCCAGAGCTTCAGCAGGGATTGCAGGCAGGGATGGGTGTGTGGAGAGAGGATCAGCAGGATCACCCTGAGCATCTCCATGCAGTGGAAGCTGAAGGTGTGGCACGGAGCTGATGAATGCACTGACTCGTGGGGTGACACAAAGGACATGAGTCACAGTGCATCAATCTTCCAATCTGAACATCCTTCTCCCATGTGCAAACTGGTAGGATGGACTTTTCCTCTTACTGGCAGTATTTGAACCCTCCTCTCTCTTTTTGTTTTTCCTTCCTTACTTATGAGAATTAATTGAATCAAAAATTACTTAAATTGTCACGTGTCTCGGTTTTGATTTAAATAGTGTCTTTTAAAACTTGTTCTGCATTTGTAGCACAGAGTTGTGCTGCCTGGGAGAGGTTCAGTCTCAGTTTTCACCAGCAGGACAGGACACTTGGTACTTGTTTGTGAGAAACAGGTGGGTAAAGCACTGCATTTACACATAATAATATAACTTAATACAAATTAAGAAGCTGTCTAGGTCTGTAGAGAAGATACTGGGAGGCAAAAGATACCCTTTAATAAATCATCTCATACTTTGCTCTAAAAGGCTCAAACTCCAGCTCAAGCAAAGAGCATTGAGCAAAGGGGTGTAATTTAAATCACTGGTACCTGTGAAAGCTGGAGAGCCTCTGTTCCTTCCCCATTGTCATAAGGACTTCTCCACGTCCCTGTCCAACCTGCATCATCTCAGGATATGCTGCTTGGTCTTTCCAGTTAGAGTGATGATGTTTTTAATTTCTGATTCGTGACAGAGTGTTTCAGATGAAAATTGTAATTCAAGCAAAATCATGAACACATACTTTATGAAGGCGTTTTATTTGCTAGCTCAGACTGTGTGAAGTTTGCTGGGTGCACCAGAAAATAAAGGTAAATATCTTGTTTTTCAAAACTTGATAAATTATTGACAAAGGAAAAATGCCCTGAGTTAATCAATCTGATGTTTTTTTCATCACTTGTCCCTGGAGGATTTAGATGTAGTGGATCGTGCTTTAGTGCTGGTCTGCTCTCATCATTTGCAAGAGAGAAAATAAACATTCCTGGGTCTCAACTCTTCATCAGTGTCTGAACTTGAATGAATCAGCTATTGAGCTGAAGGAAATGAAATATAAATTGACATGAAGAAAATGTTCTCCCTGCAGCTGCAGAAGCAGCTATGGTTGTCAAAAGCTGATTTTTATCCCTTCAAAGACCAGTATTTTGGGTCACATCATCCTATTCAATAACTGGTCTTTCTATAAAAGTTTAGCCTAAAGTTACTGCTTTAATACTTTTTAAAAAAAATTATTAACGTAAGTTCAATGAAAGATTGTCTTAATTTCAGTTGTGACTTTTGGCACCCATTTAGAATGGAAAATCAGAATACAAACAGCTTTTTTAAAATGTTAATCCTGTTTCTTCCTTGACCATTACTACAAACACAGCATTTAGTAGTCTCACAGAGTAATTTAAAGACATAGTAAGTATTCTTTTAGTCTGAGACTTATAACTCAGGAGTTTGTGTTGCAGAAGTGCTCCTGTCTGGGAGTCAGGTGGTTGTATTTGCTCACCTTGGTTTTGCTGGGCTTGCACACACAGCTTTGCAATGATACAATGCCACCACTTATGGCACAAATGTTCTAAATAAATACTAAATAGTCCGTTTTGGGGAGTGATTTCAAACCATTTAGATTTCTGGTGCTGCACTCTAGAGCCCTCTGCTGCACTGAATTACCTGGAATAAGTTCTTCCAACTCAGGTTGCCCAATTATCCTTCTTGTCTTAAGTGGTGCCATTATTTAAATGTTATATTTTTCTGGGCAATTTCTTCACTATGCAACTTTCCTGGCTTTACTTCACGCTAAAATACACAGGGGAACATGTCACATTTTCTCCCTGCTCCTCTTCTCATGCATGCTTGGAGAAATGAAAGATCATTAAGACATTTGTCTTGTAAAATGCATTCATTATACAGGGGAGGAATCTAAAAGGAACAACTTGTTTGTTGATATTCTGGAGATGTTTTTGGACATGTATTGGGAGATGTCTCCATGCACAGATCTTTGATCATTCAGTTCTCTATCACAGCAACTACTCTGCTGTAGCAAAGATATCAAATTTTTTATCAAACTTAGATCATTTCTCGAGTTACTGGCATAGAGAACAGCTCTACTTCAACATACCAATCTTTTTTTCAAGTTCAACTCCTGCTTCTCTCTTTCTCCGCCTATTTTTTCCCCCCACCTCCAATGGCCTCATCTTCTGCGATAGGAAAGCATTTTCCTTGCTGGTTTGCTCTTTCTCCCAGCAGTAGTTGCTCATCTTGTAGGCAGAGTGGACTTTTTAATCACTGCAAGTGTTGTATTTCCCTTTGAATACTCCTCCTATCACCAGCTCTTCTACTGGATGCCTCCTAATTGCTGCTAAATAGCATAAATCTACCTTGAGATCAGCTGCACTGAGCATTTCTGGAAGTTGGGTCTTTCCCCCTTGGATCCTCTAAAATCTATCCCTTGAGATCCCTTTGGTTTTCTTAGAGCTATTTTTATTATTATTTTCTTGGAGATGGAATTGATTTGGGACATGACAAAAGTCACTTTGGTACAGCACTGAGGCCTGCTGAGTTTATAGGATTGAATCTTACAGGTAAACATCTTTCCTCACATAACTGATATTTCTTATTTAACTACAGTACATTTTTAAAGATGATCCCTCTCTAATACTTGGTGGCCCTCCCTAACTAAATAAGATTTTTATGATTTTTAAAGGATTTGTACACTGTCGGATGAACAGATGTAACATGCACCTGTAGTCTCTCTCCACTGGGAACCATTTTTACTGCTACTGTTTAGAACTGTTCAGAAAATTTTGAACCAACTTTGTGATGAGAGAATAGACTTTTATGTAAAAAAGCTTTAGCGAAAAGCATCTGCTTTGTATGTCTAGTTTAGTTTTATTTTTTTTTGCTAGAACTAAAAATTGATGTATGTCTTTTGACTTGAGAATTTCTGTTCAAAATACCAACATACCGTGGAAAAGGGAGATGGAGAAGATTTATCTGAGGACTTGTCAAAATTCTGTCCAGACATGGTGATGACAACTTCTGTGTTTTAGCTACTTATCATAATTTGTTGATGTTTTAGATACTCTTGTTTGATATTTGTATTCATATGGCTGAAGTAAATGGCTTATTTGGGATTTATTCCTGATTTTGCCATAGACTCATCTTCCAAGACATTGGCCAGGTTTTTTCTGCTTTATTTTGGGAGCTGGTGGATGAGGAGTGGAGTAAGCAAGGCAACCTGGAGACCCTTTAGCCTTAACTCTGAGGGTCTCAGTGCTCATATATTCAACCAATCATGAATTTCCAGTATGAATTAAGTACTTCCTGTTGCAGAGTACTGGGCAGACATGTGGACATAGAGTCATAGAATAGTTTGGGTTAGAAGAGACCTTTAAAGGTCATCTAGTCCAACACACCTGCAATGAGCAGGGACACCTTCCACTAGCCCAGGTTGCCCAGAGCCCCATCTAACCTGGCCTTGAACACTTCCAGGGATGGGGCAGCTTCTCTGGGCAACATGTGCCAGGGTCTCACCACCCTCATTGTAAAAAACATGCAAGAATATCCAGAAAGACAAAGTCAAACCAAACCAAGCACAGTGATAAAATAACAGCATCATCAGAAGAATGGAGGGTCTGTCCTTAGAGATGATCAGGAGTTTGGCTTATTGAGCTCAGCAAAACAAAGCCTGAGATGGAGATAAGTTACCCCCAATTAACTTCAGGGAATGAACATAGGGGGTAAATAAAACCTAAATTATTTACACTAATAGGGAATATTGGCAAAAAACCCCCAAACAGATTGAATCCACCATGAGAAAATTCAAGCCAGCAACTAAAGGATGGTTTCCATCCAGTAGAGGAAAAGTATTTTGAGCAGCTCTGAGCTCTGGGTGCTCCCTTCCCTTAGCTGGGATTATTCCTCTGACACCAGCGAACCCCCCTCAAGGCATTAGTTTCTTCCAGCTCTCGAATTTTTGTGTGTCCACCTGAGTGTGATTTCCAGGCTGGTGCTCTCTGCTCCCCTCTCGGGCATGTCCTGTGCAGACACCTCTGGAGGGATGGGTGCAGTGGCTGATTGCTGTTTTGATTAAGGTCTTCATCCACCCCTACCCACCTCCTACTGCTCTCCCAGTTTGTAACCTGAATGCTGCATCCCTGCCTGTTGATAACCAGTGGCTCAAGACTCACATGGGCACCTTGTGTAACAAGATTTCACCTTCATATTTAACCTAAATTACCACCTGGATGTAATTTTTTTAGTCTGTATTTAAGCCTGAATTGTTTCAGGCCAGACTGCAGTGACAGGATCTACCCTGGGTAGAACCAAAATCGTGCTGTTGGCCCACTTGTAGGACCCATCATTTAGCAGGCAGAGACTGTCACACTGTCACAAGCTGGGCTGCACAGGAGCCAGCAGCAATGCTCAGCTTCTCTGGAGATGAGTCATGCTATTTTCAAACTATCTGGTTAATCAGTAAACTGAGATCTGCTGCTTTACAGACAATAATATAATATTTGCTTTGCCTTTGTGCACTACTTTACATTTTGGATCCCTTGCCATTAGGATTCGAAGCATATAGACTGCATCTAATCCAATTTATCCTGTTCATCTTGGCAGTGCTCGCAATGCTGACAGCTTAAAGAAAACACTTAATTTGACTAAGTGTTTTCAGTTTGCTTCTCAAAATATTTGAAATCATTAAAGGCAGAGTACCCCTGCACTGCAATACACATAGTCCTGACCTACTTCAGCAAGTTAATTGCAATTTGTGTGATCCCACGGCCTCTGATTATGCTGCAGGCTGAAGTAGTTTACCTGGTTAAGAAAGGGCTTGATGTTAGAGAATAATTCTCCTGTCTTGATGCTTTTTAATCTGACTTTTAAAGAGGCTCTTGGGGCAAAAATGAGGCATACTGGAGACTTGGTGTGACATGTTCTGTCTCCTGCCTCGATGGGCAGGGCACAGGGGGCTGAGTGCCGAGCTCCCCGTGCAGATGCTCTCCTGCTGTAAGGCTGCTCAGTCCATGTATTCAGAGCTATTTGTATTCATTGCTACCTGCCAGAGGTGAGGCACAGCGCAGGGATGTAGAGCAGCCCTGGAAGTGCCCTGGTGAGCACAGGTGATTATGAATGGTGGCTCAGTAGCACTGGAGCATGCCAGTGCTGATGGGGTCATGGGCTGCAGCCCCTTCCTCTGCTGGTGTGCTCATAACTGAGGACTTTTCACAAACCCCTCTGTGATGGCATCTCACCCTTCCCCTGCTGCAACCCAATGGGAAGAAATATCATCAAGGCTTGCTGTCAGTGCCGAACACAGATCCCAGACACCAAGCACGCTGGAAGAGAAGGGAGAGGACATACAGGAGAATAGAAGTGCACCAAAAGGATTTATCAGTGCAAGCAGTAAGTGTTGTACTGGTGTGAGTCAGGTGAGGCTGCAAATGTCAACACAGATAATGTCGAGGCAGTGTGAGCATCAGTACAGACTAATGAGCAGAAAATACATCCGGAGCCTCTCGGTGCTCTCACACCTTGGTCAGTTCATTCATTGTGTCTCTTCTGCCAGTACAGGTCACAACAGCTTGCTTAGCTGCTGTGTCTGAGGTTTTGGGAGATGTCAATAAGTTCCCAATAGTCTGTGTGTCTTATGATCTGTTTTGTCATTTAGATTTGTGTCTACTGTAGTTAATGAGTCAAAAATTATGAAATAGTTATCTAATCCCAATTTCCTACAAAGATTACATTTAAAAAATCCTGTTACGAATGGCTGATTTTATTGCTGAAGAGGACCAGGATTCAGTATTGTGGTTTGGTAGCACTGGAGCATCTGTCTGCAATGATGAGACAGGTGAAATTGCCAGTCATTGTAGGACAGGTGATACAATCATGCTGCCACAAGACAGAGATAGCTTGATTTGGCACATCAACATGCTATAATTTTCCTCTGTGATATGTTTTGTTTCCTTTTAAATGATTTGCTCAAGGCTTCCCTTTCAGAGATGAGTGCTGGCAAGTTGCAATACCGCAGAGAAGGGAAGGTCCAGAGCTGCAACAGGAGTAAGGAACTTGGAAAAATGCAACTGGTGTGGAAGAGCGAACAAGGTAACTGGTGACAAGGCTCTGCTCCATCTGTGCCGGCACACTCCTGAGCAGAAGCATTCCAGCAATGTGGCATTTCGTCACGTTAGTCCTTTCCTTTCCAGTTTCAATAGCTGGTTATTTGCCTGCCTTTGGTGAGGAGACAAAGCCCCTCTTTGTGCAGTCACACAACGCAGTATCTCGTGTAACAGAGAAATGAAATGCAAATTTCTCTGATAAGGGAGGAACGGGGCTTGTCTGGGGGAGAAGGAAGCACTGTCTGGCTGCAGGAGCAGAAGAAGGCGGTACGGACCACTGCCTCTGCCATTCAGTCCCAAAAAGTGGAAGAAATCACAATTTGGGGAGTCTTCTGATAACATTGACATTAAAACCTTCCACAACCCCATTTCATCTTTCATAGAAAAGGGATGAAAATTACTCTGCTGTTTGGTGCAATTCAGCAAAGCATTTTAACGTGGACTTCTTTTTAAGGTACACAAGAAGTTGCCCAACTATCTGCACAGAACAATGTACATGCTAAGGCATTATTTACATGGGGTCTGAGTAATTTTTAAAGGGCTTGGAGAAATTTAACTAAGATGATGAAAATTACTGATTAAGAAACTATTTTAAACTTTTTTTTTTAAATTCATTTTTCAAGGAAGTAGAAAATTTTGCACTAAATGTTAGTTTTTTGGGGTTTTTTTTTGTGGAGGTATGGTAAGGAGTAAATGACTAGCTAAAAATAGTAAAGTAAAAGAAAACTAATGCTGGAGCAAAGGCAAACCTTTGAAATACCACCCAGAAATTCATTTGTTCAGTATCAGCACCCTCATTAGAGCAATACTAATGTGCATTGTGCATATGAAGAGCTATTCTGAGTCTAAATTGGTGACACAGGCAGGGGACAGTTTAACCTCTGGCATTAGCTAGAACTGGGCAGTGACAGGAGCCAGTGCAGCAGTGCTAATTAATGCACCCTGAGGGGACACAACAAGGCATTGGCCCTGTACACCTGAGACATACTTCTGTCAGCACTGCGGTGCCAATTACTGTTCTCTCATAAAAATAACCCATGTTAAAAAAATAACAAAAAGGCAAAAGTCCAAGTAATATAGATAAAACAAGATTAGCCATAAAATTATCAAGCGGACTCAGTAAAGCATCTCCCCAGTTTGTTAATACAAGGAAGGATGAGCTCTGCTGTAGCTGCTGTTACGGAAATGCAGAAGCTTTGTTGCTGGGCTGGGCAGCAGCATCTTTGCTAAGCTCATTTACCCCAGCTGGTCTGAGACCTGACAGCTCTCACATCCATCATCTTGGAGCAAACTCCACTGGAAAGAAAGGATGAACCTCTCAGGGCCACCACTGCAATGAGCATGGAGGTGCCTGGGAAAGAATCTCTGTGTACACTGATGGTGGACACAAAATAAACCTCTTTTGGACTGGACAAGAAACCAGAAATTCCTATTCTACTTCTAGTTAAACATTAGCAGTGCATTGTCCTTTGTAGGTGCTCAGTTTCAAATAATTTAGTAATAAAAATCCCCAAACACTCAGCAGTCCTCCAGCTGAAAACCACTGCACAGAAAACCAAGATGTTATGGGAGCTATGGGCAAGTTCATCAGATGGCACATTCTTGGTAACCAAGGCAAGGAAGAGGTTTGTCAACACTAGCTAGAGGCATATTAATGTGGGTTTGTCTCAGTAGGTGCTTTTGGGGTGAATGAAGAACATTAAGCATGTATCTGAAATATCTCAGCGTTTTTGAAGAAGACCTCAAGGACTTTAACTTCATGTCAAAGGCAAACCCTGAGTACAGCTTCCTAGAAAATGCTCTTCCCTCAGCTGGCTCAAGAAGATCAATCCTGGAACTGAAAGAAATATATACCCCACAATATGCTACTATTCCTTTAAAAAAAAATTATTAGAGTTTAATATGGTAATAGTGCCTGGTTGTATGGGGCACTACTTTACAACTGGCTGGATGGTAGAAGAGAGGAACCATTTGGCAAATCAGGCCAGACCAAATAGCATTCATTTGGTTAATCACCAGCTATTAAAATAGCATCAAATCATAGCAACCTATTTGCTTATAATTCAGTGCACAATTTTCTGCACAGTATATTCATAACTGCTGTACCCAAGCTAATTTTAAATGAGCCAACAAAGCCATTTTCCACCACTCTCCTGGGAAATGAATCTGTGGACTGATGGATCTTTCTGCTTCTGGGGCTAAGCCCCCACAAAATCTGAGCTGATGACATTGGTGTTTAACTTTGAAACAAGCTGATTTTGTACTTAGTCTATTTTTTAAAGCTTGGTGTGGTTTAAATCTCTTGCATTACTCCAAGATTCATCTAACTTCCATCCCCTAGAAGGTGATACCCACGATGTTCTCTCCAAATATGAACGTTCAGGCACCATTGCAGATCACTTTGTGAATTCTACCAGAGATAGCCTTCAACAGTTCCCTGGTGGTTCCTCTCTTTGTCACCACGAATTCAGCAAATGATGAAATCTCTTTTCTTCCAACTCAGGAATATATCAGTAACTTTGATTTTGTTCTTCAAAGTGCTGACCTTTTATTTCTGAGAACTGATACCTCACTGCTGGAGTAGGAGCCCTTTACAGTTCAGGGGAGCATAACAGTAGAGTTTTGGCCTGTGCAATGATTAAATGATTTTAGTAATGAGGGAAAAAATTGATGAAGGTGTGTTAGTAACATGTACACAGTGAAGTTCTTTTATTTGTAGATACTGTGCACTGTTGTTTTTCTGTATTGCATTAAAGCTTACGAGTCTTAATGATGAGCCTCTGGGCTCAGCAAAAGCTGAGGAATGAGTGTTACCTGCCCCAAATACTTCTTTCATATAAATAAACAAATGGAGAGTTCAAAATTTCTCCTCTGGCACTGCTGGTGTCATCCCAGTCCAGCTTCCCCACCTTCAATTTAGCTGCAGAGAAATGAGGACAAATTCTGGCTCTGAAAGCAGATCCAGTCTTGCACATATTCCCACTGTGTCCACACTGGTGTCAGTGAAATAGGTATGTGCTTACTTTTAGGGATGCAATGGGATACGGTGGGATATGATGAAACCTCAGAGCCATCTTAAGGGTAGCTGAATCCTTGGCTTGGCATTTCATTCTGCACGTCAGTTGATTGGTCATTTTATCACCAGTTATGAAGTGAAATTAGATAATCTCGCTGCCATATGGTATACAGTATTTATAGTTTAGTATGTTTTCCATATATGTGCACTAAAGCCTGCTTCAGGGATTTGTTACGGTCCTTGTGTTTACAGGATTTGGGTCTTGAGTGAAAGAAGAAATTGACAGTTGCTAATGTTTGATTTAAACTGATACTTCAGAGGCCACATGAGTGATCCCTAATTAAAATCAATTTACACTTTCTGTCCTTTGCCAGGGAGGCTGGCAGGGCTTTCCAGACCAGAGCTCATGTCCACCCAGCTCTGCTCCCTCTAGCAGCAATCAGGAAGGGGTGATCCCAGCAGACAAGGGGAGAGGCCCGTGGAAGGCTGGGGATGCTTAACCTCCACCTCAGCTCCCCTCCCAAATAACCAGGAGTATCCAGGGACTCCTCCAGCTCTCCAACACAGGGAACCTGAATCCTGAAGCATCTCTCCAAGGATTTTTGTCTGTGTAAGGTTTAACTTCAATTTCTTGCCTTCCATCAAAATGCTCCATTCCCCTTGAAATTTTGATAAATAAGGAGCTACAGGGTTAATTATGTGGGACATTAGTCATTCAATATGTGTCATTATTGTCTCAAAACAAGCCTAAATGAGCACCACAGAAGGGTCTTAGAGATCTGCATTTGGAGCTTACCCAAATAGAACAGGAGTGTATTCTCCAACCAAAACATTAGTTGCCTGGTACAGACACCAGCACTGGGGAGTTGTATGGTTTAAAGACCCCTCATACAATTTTCTGACTGCAAAACTGTGCTAAGCTCCAGAGCACTTGTGTGGGTCTCCTTGAGACCTACATCCCCCACTCGTCACCTGTCTCTGCTGCCATGCCTTGGTCATTTTAAGCTGTAATGTCAGACACAACAGAAACTGGCTGAAGCTGGACCAACAATTTTTTAGAAGTGGTAAATAATAATAACAAACAACAAACTCTGAGAGAGGAGAAGCAACATTCAATTGCCCTGTAAGAACAGTGCGAGCACTTGAACAAAGAGGAGTTAATAAATGTTAGTCAGGTTTTTTTGGATAGGATTCTTGCAGAATATGATTTCATAATCCCCTGTCTCTAGTGAACAACAAGACCTCTGTAAACACTCAATATTCAAATAGAAAATTGTTTCTTGTAGGCTTCCATGGCACAAAATAAAAGCTCTGTAAATCTGGGCCTCCATATGTGGTTCTCAGCTGGTGTAAGTCCCTGAATGAATTACATGTGAACAGAGAAATTAATGCTACACACATGGTGGCCAAACTTGAAAGCAAAAATTGCAACTGAGAATATACTGCAGTGGATTGTGAAATATTTGAAGATAAATGGAAGCTTGAGTCCTTGTTGATGTAATGCAACACCGATGCATTTCAAGGGATACACAACTATCACAGTGAGAGACTACAATACTGAGATCACATTTGGGAGAGTAAAGGGAC
Source organism: Corvus cornix cornix (assembly GCF_000738735.6). Taxonomy (NCBI): domain Eukaryota; kingdom Metazoa; phylum Chordata; class Aves; order Passeriformes; family Corvidae; genus Corvus; species Corvus cornix. The sequence goes on from NC_046338.1 coordinate 3,146,196, forward strand.
TCGCTCTTTAAAATCAAAGACTGAATTTAAAAAGGCAAATATTCAATAATGTAATGTAACTTTCAAGTAAAAAATGGGCAAAATGCTTCCCCCTTTTTTAAATCTGTCAAATTACTGTGGCAGTAAATGTATGTGCTATCCATGTTTTGAAATTATTGTGCTCTAAAGCCACTTTTGTTAATCAGTCAACGTTGATGATGAATTACCCAAGAGTTTTGGTACTTTTGAAACAGTTGCGATCTTTTTGTTGTTGTTTTTTTCCCCCTTCTCCTCTCAACAGAGGAGGGAAGAATGTGCATGTTACAGTGAATTCTAAATGAGGCCTGTGCCTCCCCTGTTTGCAAAAAGCCAAGGAAAGCAGTAAAAATAATAAATAAAACAAATGAAACCCTCTTTAATCCATTCATGAGCTCGAGTGTTTCAAGTAGGCCATAATATTAAGACACAGAGCTCTGAAAGAGATGGATCAGAGGAAAGGGCTATTGCTTAAACAATGCCAGCCCATTTAATTGAATTACGTATTTGTCAGCACTGTATTTTCCCATGTCCAGGATTCTTACTGTTGATTCAGGGCTTAAGGCCTAAATGGAAAGGGCAACAACTGCCATGTATTTTGGTCCTGAACAAGCCGTGTCCTTTGAAATGCCAGCGCTCGGCATTGGGAAGAATGCTGGAGTGCTTTGCAGCAACAGAGGCCACCAGCAAAAGAGGTAATGAAAATATGTTACCCCCATGGATTCGACCTTGCTGCACCATACCAAGGAACTTGACTGAGAATTTTTAAGCCTGATGTTATTTCTGGAGCAGTTTATTTGTATTTATCACAAGGACAACTGGGGTTGTCCTTGAACTAGAGGACAGGAACCAGAAATCACTGACTTTTTCCTTTAAATTGATTTGGCATTGTTTTTTTAAAGTATAAAATCTATAGTCAAGGACGTCAGCAAATGTTCATTGTCTTATGATCAAAATTTCAACTGTTTTCCTTGATTTGTTGCACAAAATAAGCACTTGTGTATCCATCCTTTCCCTCCAGGGCCATTTTATGCCTCATACACCACAACAGGGCTGGAGGAAGCCACAGGGACCTGGACAGCAACAGCTCAGGCTGGAGCAGGAGATAAGGAAAACTTGCAAGTGTTAGGCCAGAGTATCTGCTCTGTTCCTTTACAGAGCTGCCCACCCTGGCAATCCCCTCTGTCCCAGCCACCTTCCTACTACTGCCATATACATAAACAAACAGAAATTTGGCTGTTTTTTCTCTGTTGTAACCATTATTTTGAAGACAAGTGCTCTGTGATCAGAAAGAGCATGATCATTCCTTTGTCCCACTCTTAGAGTCATCTGTGACAAAATTTTGGGAGCATATTCCCATAAACCAATCTGCATCTGGAGAAGAAGTGTTGCCAGGGCATCCTGACTTTGACAGAGATGACTCCAGACTTGGTCCCTCCATATAAATGTCCATACAAGAAAACACTGCTGAGTCACTTTCTAAATTTCAACCAAATACTCTGTAACTCTGAGCCATATCTGCCCAATTTACTGACCCCCAATCACATTTCTTTACAGTGAGATTACATAGCCTAGGTACCTCCTCTTCCATTGTGTTGTACTCCAAATGACCACAAAATTTCATTTTGTTTTGAGGTTGGAACAGCTCTTTAGATTAGTACACGAGTGACACAGATTAATGGAGTTTTACTCGAAGAAATGCCATTGTGAAATACAAGTTAGCAGGCTCAGTGGAGCAATGATTGGAAGAAATTCTTTATTTATGACCCTGCATGGGTCTGGCTATCTTAGCTGATAGATCTTAAAAATCTACGGTGCTTCAAAGCACACTTGTCCCTGCTAACAAGCCCACCCATCTCTCTGCCACTCACATCTGCTTTTTCCAATGAATTTTTCCATCACTAAAAGAAGTGTCTTCATTTTACGTAAAGTTCAAGGTGAGATTATATTTCTTCCAGCTGGCTCTAGTTCTCCCAAGCTGTGTTGAGGCATGGCTTTCCCTCCTGCTGAGCACGCAATTTTAGCCACATTAATTGTAGGCAATTTTTTAAGAAGTGCTAAAATAGGTTCCATAAATAGGAATGTTATGATCCAAGGAAACGAGTCGTGCAGGTGGAAGGGTCTGCTGCTTGTGCATCTATAGCCTGGCTCTACAGAAAATGTGCAGCAAAACTCTGGAGTTCTAACCTGCCCATATACAGAGCAGTTTCATTTTGTAATTCCAGTTCCATGAAGGCCATGATCACAAAATAAGGGCACAGGGCTGTGTGGTCCTGTCACCTCTGCACCAGAGTCTTCATCTGTCCCCCTAAAAGTTTGTAGGAAGAGAAGTGTCACCACCTCCAGCCACAGAGAAAGAAGTGGGATGCAAAGAGGTTAAAGATTTGTGGGAGTTGGCTTAGGAATGGTGCATTGAAATAGAAATTTCAAAGCACTGAGCTAATCATTAGCTTGTCCTTCTACAACAGAGCAAATGGGCTGCACCATAGCAGAGGAAATTTGAAGGACTTTTTGTAAAATCAGACTGAAAATCTTTTGCCAATCTCTTGCCAACCAAATCTGATGGCAAAAATGTTTCAGTGGAATCTAAAGATTTCATTTGCCATCTCGCCTAATTATTTTATGAAACTTTTAGTTGAAATATGATTTCAAAGGACACCTGAAATACTATATTTTAAACACTTCTAAAAAAAATTACTGCTTTATCCACTACTTTTTTTGTTTAAGTTTTGAGTGAATTGTAGTTATCTTGATTGAAGCATTCCTATTTTTTTTTTGCCTTCTTTTGTGCATCATGCAGTTCAGATGCATTTTAAACAGTTTCTGCTCATGTCTGAGCTCTGGTTCTGATGTGTGCGAAGAGCACGGCTGCTCTGAACTCGCCACATGTTAAAAGGATGAATATTAACTTTTGTTTTTTCAAAGTGACTCTTTAATTGAAAAATTAAATATTTAATGAGCTATTTCCATCCAGAAGGGAGGGAGAAAAAAAAACCAGTCCTGTGGTTCATTCCCAAGAAAAACTCATGCTGGTGTCTGGTATACCATCAGCGGTGAGCTGGCAGCAATTAGTGCTAACACAGCCTGTACACAGGACACCCTTGGGGGTGCTGGTCTGCACCCCCAGCCCTCAGCCCCATACCTGCATCCCTTAACATACAGCCTGTGTCCAGTACTGCAGCTGGAAAACAGCTCTGGCTGTGGTTCTTTATACAAGTCCTTCTTCAATGTATGAGGGTAAAATTTGGTTTTACTCACATAAAACCTCATAATCAAAACAAATGGCATTTCTAATTGAGCAAGGCCCTCTCAGTAATGAAGGGCAGCAGTGCTGCTGAGATCACTGGTTCGTGTTTCTCTCCCTGTTCAGAAGACTAAACTAATTTATTTATGAAATCAAAGCAACCCACCAGATTAGCCATCTAACTAGCTCGCTGCGCTGTTTAGATTCACTCGTTTGCTCTCTCATGACATCCAAGTGAACAAGCTATATGTCAATGAAAGCGTTGGCGCTCCATCGTACATTATAGACTACTTTGAAGTGCAAAAAAAGATCCTGCAGTGGGGCTACCAGCAGTAATTTTTTTTAGTTTTTTTTTCCAGTGAGCATATGCTGCGAGTGGGAAAGGACCGAGTAATGTAAACGGAGGTTTCATTAGCGATGATATGTGGCAGTCCCTGGGTGAAGGCAGAGAAAGCAAATCTGGGAGCACCTGTAGACTTTGCAGCCTTGTACCCATGTGGCAGAGCATGTGCTGAGGCCAACAACGGGATCTGTTCTTCCCTCTTAGGATCCCCTCGTGCTTTCCGGTAAAGGCAGGGCAGGGTCAGGAGGTTTGGATGCAGAATGAGTCCCTTTCTGTGCATCTGGCCTCCAGAAACTAATTTTTGCAAACAAAAGGCAAACACTTGCTTCCACTGGAAGTTATAATATTTCTATCAAAAAGGCAGAGGGTCTGCCGGGAGACATTTTTGGCCAAATGTCTCCCGTGTGTACACATCATTATGTTTTAAAAGTTCGTGTTTAACTTTTTTCCATAAATCTTGATGAGCGGCCTGGTTATATTTCTTCTGACATTTTCCTTGCGGCAGATTGGAGAAGGTGTCTAGAGTGTTACAGGACTAACCATGCTGAATGCTGAAGACTTTGTCATCCCCATAGGCACATTGAGCATCTCCATCATCACCCTCCACCACTTCTTGGGCTGACAGTGAATGGACTCAGCGGTGGAGATGATGGTGATGTGCCTTATTGGGGTGAGGCCCTGGCACAGGCTGCACAGAAAAGCTGTGCCTGCCCCATCCCTGGAAGAGTTCAAGGCCAGGTTGGATGGGGCTTGGAGGAACCTGGGATACTGGAAAGTGTCCCTGCCCACGGCAGAGGGTGGAATGCTATGGGCTTTAAGGTTCCTTCTGACCCAAGCCATTCTAGGATTCTATGATTCACCGCTTTTCCCCTCGCTGAAGTATCAGTGATGGCACTTTGGCTTTCCTTGCAGCCTTGTATTTAGCTGCTTTTGGTGCACTTTTGGACTGGAGCACAAGTGTGATGAGGAGCAGCTGAGGGAGCTGGGGGGGGGGTGCTCAGCCTGGAGAAAAGGAGGCTCAGGAGAGACCTTCCTGACAAGAGGGGCAGCCGGGGCAGGGGAGGTCAGGCTCTGCTGCCAAATAATAAGCAATAGGACAAGTGGAAATGGCCTCAAGCTGTGCCAAGGAAAGTTTAGACTGAATATTAGGGAAAATTTCTTCATGGAAAAGGTGGTGGGTTTTAAAGGCTGTGTGGACGTGGCATTTGGGGCCACGGTTTGTAGTGGCCTCAGCAGTGCTGGGGGAACAGTTGGACTCGGTGATCTTGGAGGGTTTTTCCCAAGTAAATGACTCTGTTTCCAGGGCTGTGGGGTGAGAGGCGTCCCACTTGTTTGCTGATCTAGAATACGTTTCAAAGAGTGAATGTATTCTTTCAGCGATGGCTTGACTTGCGGGAGAGTAAGGAACACCAGAAGTGTCCCCTCACGGGCCGGCCGCGCGGGGAGCGCGGGCTGCGCGGGCCGCGGGGGGCCCCTGCCGGGGGCGGCCGCTCACTGCACCCGGCCCCACAGCCGAGCCAGCTCCTTGTTCCAGGGAATTATTTCACGGAATGTTTGTTTGGTTTTAATGTAGCCTTTTCAACTCAAGACACAGTCAGTTATTTTTCCCCCCACTGTATTCAAGCACACGCTGTATGTGTTTACCTGCATGCCCTGCTAGTTAAGCCCATTCCATGAACACCTTGATCCCATGTTTTCCCATTTCCTTGCCCCAAAATGGGTTGAAAAGCCACACATGGATAGGAAGCGGCACCAGGTCTCCAGGAGCATTGTTTCAAATCTTCCTGCGGTCACTGACTATGCAGGTTACTTGTTAAATTCGGCTTGTGCCCGCCTGTGTTTTCCTGCCGCGGTGAGGGCTTGGCAAGCTGGGGCCACTGGCCAAGTGTGAAGCATTTGGATACCATGGTGACAAGGGCTGTGTTTGTGCCCAGGGAATAAGGAATTTAGGGAGAGCTCTAGCCCTGCAAAGCAGATGTGTTGAAGAACACATCATGTCTGAATCTCTTTTAAGTGCCCCCAAAATTTACTGAAGATATTGCCAGTATCTCACTAGCAATCGAGGCCTCCCATGGGGACTGCTCCAAAGCGTGCCGAGCTTGGCTCACTCTCTGCTCCGTAAGTTAGCTGGGAATGACTTCCAGAGCCCTGCTGTGCTGCTTCTGCTCTTGCATTTGCAGGAAGCACAGCAAGAATAAAGCCTCCACCCAGGGCTGCTAAACAGAGTCTTAACCCCTTGGGAGGGGTCCGAGCTACAAGTCAAGGTGGGAGACCACAGACGAGAAAGCCTTGGAAAGCTCAGCTGTGGGAGAGAGAAGCAGTGGGGGGGACACTGTCAGAAGAGCCTCATTTGGGTGCTACCTTGGCCTGTGGGTTGTATGGGCTTGCACGGGCATTGGCATCACAGCAGCCACAAGAATTTCTTTCAGCAGAAGCAGCATGGGCTTTCTGAAACTGTAAAGACCACAACTGATGTCTTAAATTCCAGAGAGTTGTGGAGCTATTTTTCTTTTTTTAATAATATGATATCTATGTTCTAAGTTTTTAGAGAATCCAGGGTTTTCATTTTAATTTTCCCCTCTTTCCTGTAGGACTGATGCTGCTGCACATGCATAATGACACAGAAAGCCTAGAGGATAGTTTTACCACGCAGCTGACAGATGGCAAGCGCACAGTCCAAGGGACACTTTACATCTACATCATGCCAGTCAACGATGAAATCTCTCATCTTTCCAGGTTAGCTATCTAAGTGACATTCGGTGCATAAAGACTTACAAAGAAAAAAGAAAGAAAGAAATGAAAGCAACTCATCTCAACACCAGCATCTCCAAGCCCACCCACAGTACAGAGGAGATCTGGCTTCCACTGCATGGGTTGTCCCTGAAAGCTGGTTCATGACAAGGCTGTGCACTCTGCTGCCTGGTACAGGACTGTGACAAGCCACACAATCCCATCCAACAAAAACCATTCATGCAGAAAAAGCTGGCTTCTGGTCTCTGAGCAAAGGCTTGTTTATATTTAAGTTAGTGGCAAAATTCTGGTTGTCTTCAATTAGGCCAGAGTTGCTCTTTTTTCACACTCTGTGTCTCTCTCCCACTTTCTTTATTCCCTTCTGTATGTTTTCTCCATTCTCTTTAATCTATTTTTAACAGTGAATCTTGTTGGGAAGAACATGGCATGGGTTTTTTTTTTTAATATTTAAGGTCCAAAGCCAGTTGAAGGCAGTGTTAATGCTCATGCTCCTTTCAAGAGAGCCAGAGTGCCATCTCTGGGAATAAAGCTTCAAAGAGGTGGAAGCTAAATGGAGAGTAATATTAATTAATTAATTGTCTCTCTTTTCCAGCAGTGAAGTCCTTCTGACATCCTTTCACCATAAAATAGTCTATCATAATGTTTTTGAGTGGCATGGCAAGCCTAAACCCTGTCAAGAGCATTTTGTTTATTGGTCTGCGGAAGAAAGGGGAAGAAGCCTGGCCTGTGAGACTGGGATGCAGGTGATGCGGTTGCCCTTACTTCATGACAGTAACACATGTTTTGGCCTAATTTGGGTTTCTACTCTTAAAAATTCACAAGTTGAAAAATAAAATAAATCCTGTGGACTTGCTGAATCCTTGCAGAAATTCCAGATCCAGTCTGTAAAAAGAAGGATAAAATACTGGTTTTGCTTCTTGCATTACATAGACCCTTTAAAGACCTCCATGGGCTATAGGGAAAGAAGCACCAGCAAGGCTAAAACTTCACTGAATGGTGATGGTACAACATTTTGTTGACTCACAAAAACAGTTTGCAGAGCTAAAAATAATTTCTATTCTTATACCAAAAGGATATTTAGGAATTGCCACACAAACCTTTTGTCTCAAATTTGTATCCAGGTCCAACTCTTCCCACTAGTAAGGTTTGAATCCCCATTTTCAGGGCGCAAGAAACCTGTTGGATCACAAAACACCTGGTGAACTCCAGCTGTGAAGACAAGTACAAGCCTTCTTTTTGAGGCAGAAATCAGTGCACATATGAAATCCCATGTTGCTCTGCCTGGGTGCCAGGGGCCCCTTTTCTGGGTCCTTTTTGCAGGGAAAAGCAGAAAAATCCACTGTGGGTGCCTCTCTCCAGAGGGGAGCAGCAGCCCATGGCATGCGTAGAGGGACATTGATGCTTGAAACAACTTTGGCTTCTTTCCCAGAGCATCATGTGTGTATTTTGAAAGATTTCATATAAGTAGTAAACAACGTGAAGTTATAAAATGGACACGTGTCCCTCCTTCCTACCAGCATTTCCTTAGGAGCTCATGGGAGCCATCAAGCCCCTTTGCTCAGGGGGAATGCTCCCAGCCTCCCCCTTCCCTCTCCAGCCAGGTCCTCTGCTTGTGAGGCTTGGTCTGCAGCTCTGTCATCTCCTTCATCCTGTTCTTTGCCTACTCCCTTAGTCTGATTTCCTTATGCTTCATGTCTTTACCTGCTTTCCCCCATTTCTTCCAATTTCACTCTCTGAGGTTGGTTCCTTGCTGCCATTTCTGTTTTCATGCGTGTGAAATGGCTTTCCTGGATCTGTATGTTCTCTCTTTCCTACTGTGAGCAACCCCATGGAGACACCCCTTATTTAGTCTTTTAATTTCCGTGTCATTTTCTAGTCCATCAGAGGCAAGCTTCATATCTCAAATCTTGTTTATATATTCCCAGTCCATGGATCAAATTGAGCCCTTTTGTAAGGGAAGGAAATGTGCCCGTATTACCATTTTCCACCAAGCCATGGAGCTGGAAGTGCACTCTTCTTCTGCACAAAGCCATGAATCCGACTCTTAGTGTCATCAAAACCTGTGAGGCTGAAGGGCATCATAAGAAAAAATCACATGTGCATAACGTGGCAAAGCTTTCTGTCCCAGTCCCCCAGGAGCAGATTTGTTGAAATGTTTTTAAAAAATTCTATCTGCTCCATGCTAAGAGGAGCCTGCTCATGCTTAATAAATTGGAGAAATTGCTCACAAATACTTCATCCATATGAAAGTGCGAGCCCTGTACTGCTGCCAAGAGACGTGAGACCTGTGGTGTCGTGCCGAGTAAGTGATGGTCACACGAATTAGAAAAGCTTAGGTACAGATCCCTCGCTGCCACAGTTTTCCCCAAGATGTGAAAATATAACAGAGAAAATACTAAGCAGCATTCAGTCTTTCCAGCCAAATCTGCCTCTTTTGGACACAGTCACGGGCCGCGTACCAAGCGGTGTAGGAGAGACCAAAATAACATCTTTAAACAATCTGAGCTGCCTCTTCCACCACTTGGAAATTAGAAGTAACTAAGAAATAAGGAGCCTCAGGAGGGGCTGCTGCCTGTCACCCTGTGCTGGGTGCTGTACCAACACATCAGTGCTGTTCCTGCTGCAGGTCATGCAGAGAAGCCAGTGGCCTTTCTTGCAGCACATGCATGTATTTTCATTATTTTTACCCAGATTTGTGATCCTAACTATTTTTTGCCCAGCCTCTCTCCTTAGTAAGCTGCTTTTCCCACAGTAGCCTTGAGAAATCTCTATTTCCCAGGCACTCCAACTTTCATCCTGAGAAGAAAGGGTGGAACTGGAAATGTTGCTTTGAGTTTGGACAAGAGAGCGTGTGAAGCGAGTAACTGCTGTGCAATGTGTAGACACGCTGAGCTCAAGGAAGTCTGGCTCAAATCATTAAATCCCCCTTGCTAAATGGGCAGTGACTGCTGCTGGTTTGTTTTTTCACCAGTGTCTCACTTCCTGTTTCTTTTTACTTTTTTTTTCTCCCCAGGAATATGGGTTTGGAAGCTGAAGTAGCTGACAAAAGCCATTTCCAGTACTGGGTCACAAGCAGACACCAAAGATGCTCAAGGGGATGAGCTCGACCAAACTCTCACCCTGTGCCCAGATCTTCAGCTGGAGGCAGCAGTAGCTTTAGGGATTTTACTCCTCCTTTTTCCTGGGGATGAGTGAAATCCCCAGCCAGCTCCTGCTGCAGCTGACTTGTTCTGGAAATGGTTTAGTTCATGACTTCGCTTGGTTGATAGAGTAAGCAGTGAGACCAAACACAGGTTTTTATTTGACACTTTCTCCTGTGTTGAGGTGGCTCTGGAAGGTCTCCTGGAGGATTTCTTTCTTGTTTCCTCCTTGCCTTTACTTCAAGGTGCCCATAGACACTGTCCCTATCCCACCTGGAGCAAACAATGCACCTATGGAACACCAGGGCAAGCTGGAAGCCATCCTCAGCCTCACCCTGCAGCATCCCAGCTGGGGAATAACTCAGAGAGAAGGCTTTGCCTCTTGGGCTCAGACCCTAGAAACTGCTATTTGCTGCACATCTCCCGTCACCATCCGTCTCTGTAATGACACATTTTAGCTGACTTTTATATTGGTTCACTAAGCCACCATGCTGTCTTCTTCCTTTTATAATTAAGCAACTTGAGAAATCCTTTGAGGTCAATAAATTCTGAGGAGGCTTACATAAAACAGAATATAAAGTGGAGAGCCCTGCCATCAGAAGCCAGTAAAAGTCAGTGACACCTCTGCAAATGGCATTATGTCATTGCCTAATATTAGTAAGAAACAGTAAGATTATGTTTTTTGTTCAGAGCTATAAAAAGTAATGAGTCTCACATAATCTGCTGAAAGGAAGGGGTGGAGGGAGTGCATGAGAGGGGATAAAGGTGACTGGAAAAGTGAACTTCCATTTTTTTGGGCATCCTGAGTGCATTAGTAAATCTATCTCGTTACAGCCAAATAGACTTTAATGTGCTTTGTCCTGTGAATTTAATTTATTTTGTTTTGCTTTGCTTGCTGGGTAACACACACACACAAAACCTTCCAGGAGTCAGGTGGTCTTGTTTCAGTAACTACAACATAATAATCAGAAGCTGGAAAATATTACAAGGAAGCCAGAGGGGGACTCTTCATCCAAAACTGTGAGGATAGGACAACAAGTAATGGATGAAAATCTAGGTTAGATATAGGGAAGAAATTTTTCCCTGTGAGGGTGGTGAGGCACTGGGACATGTTGCCCAGCCGAGGCTGTGGCTGCCCCATCCCTGGAAGTATTCAAGGCCAGATTGGATGGGGCTTGGAGCAACCTGGTCTAGTGGAAGGTGTCCCTGCCCATGGCAGGGGATGGAATGAGACAGACTTTAATGCCCGTTCCAAACCAAACCATTCTGTGACTCTGTGACTTTGGTGTGGATGAGGATGGTGTTATGCATCCTGGGTCATGATACAGTGCTGTGAGTGTCTTGGATGCTGCTGGCCCCAGCTTGATGAAGGCCAGGGCATTATTCTCAGTCTTCACAAACAGGGTGAAATATTTACTTTCTCTCCGTAGAGATGTCTGTGCCCAACCAACAGATCTGTGGAGTCATTCATTTCAGAAGAGGAAGGAAGTGACCCTCTGAGGGAGGCTTTGTGCTCCCAACCTGAATACGCAGGTGGTGTGGGAGTTAAATACGAGCTGTGAGGGCTGGGGATGCAGCAGAGCATTACCCTGCTGCAAGCCAGCACGTTTGTGAGAAGTAATCTCTAATAAGGACCAGGCTTTACAGGGAGGGCCAAGCAAGGGCTGGCTTTCATCCTGCTTGGTCCTGGTGAAGGTGGAAATCTTCAGAAGAGGCTGGGAAAGAGAGCCCTGTGGACTGTGCTCAATAAATACCAGTACTAAATCTCAGACTGGGCTGAGGGTGGGGAAATATTTTAGCAGTGATATTCTGCAACCAAAGGATAGGAAGGTTTTTTTTCACACACCATAGCTGTTCACTAATGCATGCATGAACTAACTGTCCTTTCTGTCAAGCGCCTTCATTAGTATTCTTTTTCTTTCTTTACTGGCGTTAGATTGAAAGAGAGATTATACCAAAAGTTGGCTGGCTATCAGTTGGTCCAATTTTGTGTGTTTTAAAATGTGTGCTTTTTATAGGGCTAAAAATTGGTCCGGAGCCTCTGTGTAAGCAGCAGCTACTAGGGCTGGTGGGTGTTAGCTCTCTCTTTGGATCCCAAATTCATTCTCATGTGCTGTGGGATATTAATCTCCAATATGTGCAAGTTCCTCAAACACCACCACGTTTTTCTGGAGTTCATGAGTGCTCATGAGCAGGGAATAGTGCAAGAGCCATCAGTGACAGCGAGTGTCAGGATGCAAAATAATCCATATTAATGCATGGAAAACCAATAGATGGTGGCAGCCCTAGGAAGCGCTTCAGCATGGGGATTTATAAATCACAGAATTATTTAGGTTGGAAAAGGACCTCTGAGATCATCAAGTCCAAACCTTGGCTTATCACCACCTTGTCAAGTAGACCACGACACTTAGTGCCACATCCGATCTTTTCTTGAATGGTTCTGGGTTGAAAAAGATGCAGTTTTTAATGCACGAAGCAATGGCCTGCTCACTTCTGCACCCTCATGCTCTAGTGACACCATGCCCCTGTTCTCCCTGGGGTATTCCATCCTGCTCTTCTTGTATGTGTCTCAAGTGATCCATCTCTATGTATTTCCTAGAGATTGCTACTATTTCCTAACTTGCCTTCCTGGCACCTCATAATTTTTCATGCTTTGCTATGGGTAGCAAATACAAATGGTCAATAAAGGGTGAGTTCCGTAGGGCCATCAGAGCTCCTCTTGCCCTTTCCTCTTTTTCCTTTCTGAAATTTTATCCAAGAAGTGAGAACCTCTGGATTTACCCTGAATAGAAAGGTATGGGGTCACATAGCAGATGCATGTCACCCCAGCACCTCTGATAATGTCAGCAGGGGCTGCCAGCCCTCCAGAAACCCTTCCTGGGCCACAGCATACGTATGGTGCATGGCTTTATAGCCCACACACCACTGATCCAAGGCTTTCTGGAGTGAGCCAGCGCTGCACAGTTGCTCTCCACATGTGTCGCAGGTTTGGCACGTCTCCGAAGAGTTGGACCCTGCTCGTACGTGCTGCTCCGAACGCACCCGCTGCAGACAGCTGGGAAGCCCCCGCCAGCCAGATGGTCGAAAAGCTCCCTGCACCTGAATCCTTAAAAGCATTTGTTCTCCAAAAAATTGTTTGTTCTGCAAAAAGGGCTTAGCTGAGACACGGGCAGCTCTGGCTCTGTGCGGGGGGCTGGTGCGTGAAACCACACCGCGTCCTTTTGCCCATCCGCTGCAAGCGTTACCGTGTCACCTGGGGTGTGAAGCTGCTGCTTGTGGTGTCTAGACTTGTGATTACTGAAAATTAATTAAACTGAAGGAAATTAGGCTGGAAGGGGAGTAGGCTCCTGGGAGGGGAAAATGGAAGAGAAAATAGGATACTGGTGTTAACCCTTTCCAGCTACTGATATTAAATAGGAAAGGCTCGTAAATACTCTCCAGGCCACTCAAATACATGCAGACAGAGGGTTGGTGTGATTTCAGGAGCTCTGCTCCTTACACATTCAGATCCTGTGCAGGCAGTGTCCATAACCCAGGTGGGATGAGCACATCAGAAATGGACAGCCCATTCTCCCTGTGCCCATGTCTTTTAAATAAGTCACTTCATTGTTAGCCAGACCTGAAATAACTTGCAGATCAGCAGTAGGTTTGAAATGAGCTGGTGCGACAGTGGATAAGGTCAAGGGAACAGGGATGCTCGGATAGAATCCAATAATAAATCAGAGCTTTATGGGGACGGGACAGGAGGCTGGATGCGCAGCAGAGGGAGGTGTTTGCTGGTGGACTGGTCTCCTCTTGCTTTTGCATAGCCTCTTACCTGCTCTTCTGTCTCTTAAAGTCTCTCTTATATAGCTTTTCAGCACGGTATCCGAGTGCTTTGTGCCTTCCCCTTGGCACACAGCCACCGTCTGGCTAGCGAGCAAGTACAAACTGTAACACCTGGGTGTCAGCTATGAACATTAGGGTGTGCTACAATGGACCCATCTGTAGTACTTGGCACATGCCGGAGATTTTTATGTGTGGTTGGCTGAAAAGCAGGATCAGAGAGAGAGAGGAGGGAGAGCAGGGGAAGAGGGCTCCGCTGGGCACGCGGAGAACATCATTTTGGCAAAGGTGCCAATAGGTTTCCATGGGCTTGTCTGCTTCTTTGCTCAGCTCATGCATTCAATAAAAATATCCAGGTTGTTTCAAAGAAAAGGAGGAGTAGATTTCCCGAAAGAGCAAGCATAGAAGCCTCATTCTTTGTCTCTGGAGAACAAGTCTTATGCTATAACTAGATTTAATAAGAATACATTTAGTAGTAATAGATATAATAAACCCCTGATTTAATAATACTTAGTTTTATTGTTCTTCCATGTGCATCAGGTGCTGTTGACTGACCCCCTGAGCACCACAGGGTTTCTAGCTGGGTTTGGAGGGAGAAGTACTCTGGTTTTCAGGCTGTGGCAGCTTTGACAATGTTGTGTCCTGGAGTAAATTTCATTTGGGAGAGCATGGACAAGGGCTGCCTTTTGTATTTCCACACTGATATCTTGAGCCCAAAGAGTCATGATAGTTTCCAGTTTTATTCAATGAATGGAAAAAATATGTCCCCATCTGAAAATGTCCATGTATCCCTGAGAAATCCCAGGAAAGGTAGGAAATGAATTTACAGCAGTAAAAGGAGCCGTAGCTTATTGCATCACGTTCAACTAAGTGAAAACTGCAGTGCACTGAAAGGAGAGGAAACATTCCTTTTTCCCCTTTATGTGGCACTGATGTGTTTTAAAATGCATGGGCAAAGTTTGTAGTTTATTTCCTCCAAAGGGGCCAAGTCCTCCTGGCATTCTTATGAACAAGCTCATTAGAATAAAATCCATTATGCGCATAACTAATGACACAAATTTACAAATCTGTTGACAATTATGACCACATCCCTCATTGCATTTGCTTGTAGCTCACTGAAGTGACCAGGTGAAGGAGTTCAATCCAGAAGTTTTACAGCTCGTGAGTTCCGAGTGCAGCCATGTGAGATTATTTCCCAACTGGATTACAAAGCTGTCATTAGGCAGGGCAACTCGGGAGGACCAGGGCACGAGACCGTAAACTGTCCTCGGGAGACTCGCAGTCATTTTGAAGGCAGGGTGAGCTATTCCTGGCTACAGAGAGCATTATATTTTATGTTTTCTTTTTAGCTGGGGAGGGGGAAACACATGCGCATGCACACAAACCAGGGCTATTCCAACTAGTGCCTGGCGTCCTCTGGAAATGAATAGAAATCAAATTGAGACGCTGGTATCCTCCAAGTGTTAAATATTTCCAAGTTCTTGCCAGGCAAGTATAATTTATTGAATGTAGGTTTTGTGAAATAGTGCTCCTGTCAGGGGGAGATTGGCACCAGAGAAATGAAGGCGGCTAATTCTCAGGGGGTCCTCCCTGGCAAAAACCCTCTATTGAGTCCTCATGCTACTTGTGCTCATAACTGCCGAAAAACCAGGAGTGCCATCTGCAAACTGTGATTCATAAACACTCTGTCAGTCTGCCATCTACCCTGACATCATAAAATAACAAGAAGCAGCATTGTAATAAAGAGAGGAGGTTTGCAGTCGACCAATTAAATGCATCTAATTTATTTCTGTTACAGCTGAGGCTTTATTTATTAGTAAACAGCTGCATTTGTTACACTTTTCCCCCCCCCTTTTTTTTTCCTCTTTAGCAGGAGTGTGCCAACTGGCACTTTTGATAATCCATTAATCCTAAATAATCATCTGGGTACTTCATGGTTGGTAGGGGGAAAAAAATAGAAAAAAAAAGGTTATTAAAAGTTAAAATGTAACCTTGCAAGGAGGCTGGAGAGCGCTTCTCTGCTGTGGGTTTGCATGAGTTATGGTGAGCTTAAGTTTGCAGGCCAAGTCCTACACTCAATTTACACCTGCGAGTAACTGGCGTGACAGCTAGTTGAAAGGGCTATATATCCAGGAGCAGGATCTGGCCCTGGGCATATTTTTTTCTTTAGGACAGCCTGTTTGTGGTACAAGAGGAGCATTTTGCATGTTTGGTTTACTTGCCTTCTCGTTTCTCAGTGCTAACTTGATTCTCAGCAAAGCTAAAAATCTGCTAATTGGTTGTCAAAGTCTAATTAGCTGATATTACCAAAAAAAAAAAAAAAAAGATAAGTTTGCGTTTTATAATTGGAGCTGACCCCCACCCCCCCTTCCCCTCCCCTTGAACCCCCTGGTGTGTGTTAATTGAGCTGCAGGACTTTTCAGTGTATTTTAATGCTCTCTCCTTTTCAGTGCCCTGGGAAGGTTTGCAGTTAATGAGACAATAATATGTATAATCAAGTAAAAATGTAGTAAAAAAATAGGTGAAACTGTATGAAATTGGGATGGTGTGTGCATGTGGGGAGAGAGGAAGAGGATCACTAGCCTCCCTAAAGCCTCATATGGTCAATAATGTCCCATAATTTTTAATTTTCCTTCCTGGGCATTTCCTTCCCCTTACAAGGGGAATGCTTTTTTGCTTGAGGATGTGTTTAGTTAAGGGAAGAAGGCTGTACTCCATATAGTGGTCAAATGAGCATGATGAGGATACTCAAGAGGCCAAGCTAGGTGAAACATTGAGAGGAGACCTCATAGCTGTCTACAACTTCCTCATGAGGGGAAGCACAGGGGCAGGCACTGATCTTTTCTCTCTGGTGCCCAGTGACAGGACCCGAGGGCATGAAGTTGTGTCAGAGGAGGTTTAGGCTAGATATTAGGAAAAGGTTTTTCACTCACAGGGTGGTTGGGACTGGAACAGGCTCCCCAGGACAGTGGTCACAGCATCAAGCCTGCCATCACTCAAGAAACATTTAGACAATGCTCTCAGGCACATGGTGTGATCTTAGGGCTGTCCTACATGAGGCCAGGAGTTGGATAATGATGATCCTGGTGAGTCCCTTCCAGCTCAGAATATTCTGTGATTCTATGATTGGTCTCCGCTATATTTTATTCTTTTTGCATGTGCGTCTACAGGTATAAATACAAGATCTCCCCTGTAACCAGAAACCAAGCCCACCTTTAAGTCTATATGGACTCTCACACCTCCATCCTCTCCTGTACCATTCTTCCCATAAGATCACAGAACATTCCAGTGGGGAGTTAAACCCCATGGAGAACACCTGCCCTGCGCTCCTGCCGCGGCCATCTCTGTGGGAGCAGCACATGCCACGCTGTGCTTTGTTTTGGTCGCTCGCTTTTAAAGCCAATCTCTTGTTTTATGTTAAAAAAACAATGTTCAAAAGAAGTGAGCACAGGTGGGTGCTCTATATATGGGTGCTCTTTTTCAATATGTATAACATTGAATTTACTTACTCAGTCATGTTTTCCTCTTTCTCCTCCTCCCATCTTCCTCCTCCACACCTGCTTTCAATCAGTCCCCTCTGCCCCGCCTGTCATCCTATCCTCTCTGCTGCTTTTACCACAAACCCACTAATGTTATATTTCAAGTCAAACTTTCAAGCCTACGACATTTAAGCAACTGAATCAAAAAAATTCGAGTGGCTTCACCAGCCTTGCAAGGCAGGGAGCCGGCGTGGCCCTGAGGAGCGTGCGGAGGATGCTGCTGACCGCTCGAGCTGCTGAGGTCACGGGGTTTCACCCTTCCTAGCAGTTGGAGTCTGGTTTTTTTCCTTTATATCTGAAAGTGCTTCTTGTTTTTTTTCCTAGAGTCTATAAAAAAATGAACATATTAAGGCCAAACGTTGCTGCTAGATGAACAACTTCAGATGTATGTGTCTTCTTGTCATGCGTCACATAGGCTTAGAGGTGTTTGATCTGACCACGATGGGTATCGGGCTGAAAAAAGAAAGAAAGAAGAAAATCAGGCTACCCAGAAGATCAAATGAGCATTTGTTTATTCTTTGGATTATTGGTATAAACCGGGAGTCTTTTTTGTTAAGTTATTTATAGCAGCCTTCCGGTACCTAAAAGGGCTACAGGAGAGCTTGAGACTAATTTTGACAAAGGCATGGAGTGACAGCATAAGGGGGAAGGGCTTCACACTGACAGAGGGCAGGGTTAGATATTAGGAAGAAATTTTCCCTGTGAGAGTAGTGAGGCCCGGGCACAGGTTGCCCAGAGAAGCCGTGGCTGTCCCATCCCTGGAAGTGTCCAAGGCGAGGTGGGACAGGGCTTGGAGCAACCTGGTCTTCTGGAAGGTGTCCCTACCCATGGAAGGGGGTTGGAACAAGATGGTCTTTGAAGTCACTTCCAGCCCAAAGCATTCTAGGACTATGAGTATTTTAAATAATGCCTACTTCATGTTAACCAAATTGTACTGATTGATGGCTTCAGGTTCAGGTTTGTACTTGGATCACTGTGACTTAAGAAAGGGCTGGAATGCTTCATCCTTGGGCTCACAATTAGGGACATGAGGAGCCTCATTCTTCCCCCAGTGTTAAGCAAGGGGAGTGTACAACCTGCTGGTCAAAGGACTTATCAGGACGGTCTTCTCCATGTCATGGGGCTTGGGGCAAAAAGACTTTCAAGCTGCTATGGGAAACCTGGCCCTTTTTTCCACATGGACAAAGATAAGCTGAATCACCTGCACTTGCCTGTTTCACTGTTGCCTCTTTATTTTATTTGTTTGGATTTCTTCTAAAGAAAATGAGTCAGCATGAGCACTGCATCTGCTTGATCAGCCTGGGCTTGACTGTGAACTTCTGCAGCCCTTGAGCAGATTGTACAGCAGGTCAATGCCCTGCATTCCTGGCTGCTTCCTACAGTGTTGTCCTGGCCTTTGCCTTTCCAGGTCCTCTCTCTGCACTCCTTCTTGATCTCAGATTACTGTTGGAAACAGTCTGAAAAGGAGTCCCCATTCAGTGAGATTTCATACAAATTTAGGGTAGTTCAAAGTTGTAACCAAAAAGTAAAAAACACCCAACTTTTCCAGCACAGCACAATTTGTCTAAATGCTCCAAGACTGATGAATTATGATAATGTTGCTTCTGCTGGGGAAGGGGTTGGTTATTTTCCTTTTTGTTGCTTTCTCTCAAACACAATTACAATTTTTGCTATATGAAGGTAAGCTAGCTAATTATATTTATATTTTGAATGACTATGATGTCTTAGACTAATTTCCTCAGGTAGCAGTCACTTCTTGAATGTGTAGAGTCTCAGCCACACTTTTCATTTGCCCTGCTGGTTGCATGGGAGAAGTGGTGTTAAATGAGCTAATAGCAAAGATGAGCCATCAAATGGGGGAAAAGCACGGAAATTGGTGTACATTTTGTTGTGGAAATAGAATTTTAAACCCCCCAAGCCCTGACAACCACTATACTCAAATGTTGCTGGCAGCCTTCTCCACTTAATAAGGAACCTGTTGTTTTTAAAACTCAGTTGGCAACATAATAGACAAGAAACAGAAAAAAAGCTCCCGCGGAGTCCAAGCTAGAAATGCCACTATTGTATATTGTCATCAGCAGGTTGACTGACAGCAATGGAAACTGATTGACGTTATTCTCTTGCTCTTGCAACATCCTCTGATAAAAACTTGTCTCTGCTTCTGCCTTTGGCAGATCAACCCCTGTGCTGCCACACTGATTTAGATATGTTTTTAAAAACAAGTAGGGCTATGATAGAAAAGGATGAAGTGGATATGATGGGGTAAATCATTGCTACTCCTCTTCTGAAAAGACCAGTTCATCTTTCCAGCAGCCTCAATTTTCTGGGGCTACTCCTTTGTACAAGTGAAAATTGCCCTGGCCCTTGGCCGATGCAGTGGAGCTCCTCATAAATAAATCTAATGGAGCCAGAACCTCTGTTGCTGAGGTTACAGCACCACTATCGGCTTAAAACACAGCGTTTGCGCTTAACGCTTAGTTCATTAACGTGTCCTGTCCATTGGCTCGTTTGGATCTATTAACATAATTGTTCTTTCTAAACAACTGGGTCATTCTCTCTGCCCAAACAGAAAATCAAAGCAGGCTTTGATATTTTGGACAAATCACACAGACAGATAAAAACACAGACTCCTCTATAAACTCACCCAGGCTGTGGTTAGATTAAAATCTTGTGATTCCATTTAGCATCAGCCTTAAAGTGAGACTCACTGTGGGGCATATTTGAAAACAAACAAGATGGGTCTGCAGCTTTTTCTGTTGTAAATGTCCTGTCTGCCTCTAAAACCTAAAGCAAAAATATTTTTCCAGCCTATTTCGATAACGTTCTTCTCCTCACCCTAAATGGAAGGGCTCGCTTTTACCCTATTCTCTCCTGGTCTGGGATGTAAAAAGGAATATTCCCCTTTTTAATTTCTCTCCTGTTGGTTTCCCCTTTTACTCGTTTCATTTTTTTAGGTGACATTGTTCTACTCGCCAAACCTGTAACTTTAACAGAGGGTGACAGGGTGACCTTGACGACAGATGTTCCTGTGGCAACAGATGGCACTAGCAAACCCGAGAAGCTGCTGTATGCCGTCTCCCTGCCACCTGTGCATGGTCAGATTGAGCACATCAATTATCCCGGCGTGCCCATTTCCAGTTACAGTCAGTTGGATGTGGTGGCCCAGAAGGTCTCCGACATTCACGACAATAGCCATGGGGCCAGTAAGGAGGCACTCAGGTGAGAACACCTCCCCTTTGCACACCAGTGTGCTGAAATCCCTCATCCAGGGAAGGGTTAAGTCTGCCTCTCCTTCTCCCCATATCAGTTGGTGCAATATTTAATGACTAATGTGGTTGTGGGGAAGAGGCTGCTGCAAACAGTAACACGATGTAATTTTATCATTACAGCAATTACATACTTTATTAACTGTAATACTGAAGTTGTATGGCCAAAGGCAACAGGAGTCTCACAGGCTTAGGATTGGGGTGTAACCAGGTAGGCTTTCGTACTAATTAGCAAGTGAAATCAAATTATTTAAGTACATATAAAGAATTTACCACATTTCTCAAAGATGCCAGCTGTAGAAAAGGAAAAGCAAAAATTCCCCATCTGCGACTGTTGTTGCTTTCTGGGCAGTTCGTTCTCCTGAAGGGGAAAAAAAAAATAATAATCGTAACATTGTCTGAAATGATCAGGAGAACTTAATCCAGATGGTGGTGTCATTTCTAAGAAAAAGCATATGTTGGCCATTATGATACTTAAATATAATGGTTTTACATTCCTCTAGTGGGCACAAAAGGCACACAACAGAGTTGGCGGGGTTTTTTAATCTTCTGAATGGTGGCAGTGGTGGTGGAGTGGTGGGAGATTTTATCTTCCAAATGGTGTGTTTCCCAGAAGACATGGCAAATTCAATTGAGGAGAGCCTGCTGTAAAAGCCGTGCTCCTGTGGAATGTAAATTTGTGCCTTCCTTCAACCAGTAACAGTGGAGAGGTTTAATTTACTGCCCCCTTCGGATGATCATCATTTTATATATATTCTTTTGGCTTCTTTTTTCTTCTTCTTTTTTTTCTTTAACATGTTTTTCTTTCCGATTTGCTTTAAAAGTTATTTACGCTCCCTTTGCAGCAAAGTGGTCACTATAACTAATTTTATTCTTACCATGATTAACTATGAATAATTTCCTAAGAAATGAGTCAAATTAACAAGGGGAAGAAGGAATCAATAAATCATGAAAGCAGCCTATTTCTAAGTGGGGTTAAAACCACCATTATATAAATCACAGACTCTAAATGATGACCCGCTTGGATATGAGGGGGGGAAAAATGTCCATTTAAATTGCAGTGAAGGGAAAAAGGAAAGTGAGGGCCAACATAAGTGGCCCCCACCCACTGCACAAGGAGGGGGGCACAGGAGACAGAAGGAGCTCCAGGGAAGGGCCCTGGGACAAGGCAGAGATGTGGTTTCCCTGTGATGGTTGCCACAGAGCAGCTGTGGGGAGGCTGCCAAGCAGGGTTGAGAAAAGCTCTGGGTTTTGGATGTTTAGGCAGAAATGTTTAATGGCACCTTCTGCCTCCATCCCTGCTCTGTGCGGGAGCTCAGGAATGCAGGGGCTGACCCGGCCTCATGCAAAATATCTCAAATATTTTCACTTCACTTTGATATTTTATTTTTTTCATTTGTCTTCATAGGGTTAGTGACAATTTAAACTACTTGGAGACCATTCCAGAACCAAGCCCATCATGCTTCTTAGCTGGTTTATGTTACATCCTTTTAATCTTGCATTAAGGATCATACTTTGTCTGGTGTCATGTTGAGTGCAGTAATGTTAGGGCTAGATTTCAATCTTTCTTGTTCATTGAGACTTAAAAATTTGAATTTTATACAAGGACTGCCATCACTTTTGCAGAAGAGTGGCTTATCCATCTTCACACTAACATGTTAGGACATCTTTAAACTGTAGAATTTGGGCAGACTTTCCTCCTTGAGTTTTCTATGGGAAAGAAGGGGTCAAAATGCTTATTCCTTAGTAAAATGGCAAAAATAAAAAAGGAAGGGAAAAGCAATTCTGCTTGTAACCTCCCATTTGCAATTCTTTTTATGATGATCTCTCCTCCCTGAACACATTATGAAATGGCCCCAGCTCCCAGCTCACTGGGAAGGGGTACCTATTGCCTTGTGTTATGGGCTGGTTTGTCAGCTGGTTTAAATCAGGATATCTCCATTTGCTGAAATGATGTCGTAGCCATTTAAACTGTGCCTTATAAAGTTAGTTCATAAAGTTGCTGAGAGAGTCTCTTTCCTAATGTACTTTGTGGTCATGGGAGCTCATCTTTTTTTTGTGGCACTGGGGATTATTCCATTGATTCAAGCTGATGTGGTGTCTCAGAACCTGTTTGCCCTCTCTCTCTTTTGCCCACCTGGCTGCTGTGGGCAGGATTTGGTTCAGGCCTTTTGGCAAAGCTGTGCATGGGATCAGAGGGCCCCAAGGCACAGTGGTCGCTCCTGGCTCACAACATCCCCAATCACAGGGCTTCCACCAAAATTCAGCATGAACCAGTGAAGCCTCGTGCCCTCATCCCTCCCTCTGAGCTGGCGCTGAACCAGGGGAAGCACACAAGCCTCTTCATCCCAGTGTCCTCTGTGGTGGTCTCAGTGGGTGAATCATGCTTATCCAGTGCTTCTGCACTGCTTTTAATCTTGGTCTTGTTCTTTAATAATAAATGCTGCTGAACAGAGTAGTGCTTACAGAGCAACCAAGAATGAAGTCTGTTTTTTCCCTACAAACACAGCCCAGTGTGTGTCCCCAGGGCAGAGGGACGCGTGTGGGGAGGACTGGACCCATGTGATGGAGACAGAGTGTGTCTCCATTTCCTGCTGCGTGTGGGGGCAGAGAGCTGGGGGACATGGAGATTGGGCAGAGAGCAGAGGAGCAGAAGTGGGGGCAAGGAAAAGATTGTGAAGGGTAGAACTTGAGTGGATGGGCCAGTTGTCTCTGCAGGGTGCCATCTCTGCCTCTCTCCTTTTCACAATTCCTTCCAAAAAATGGAATTTATGGGCAGGCTGGGGACTGCCTAGCACAAGGGCCAAGTTGTGTCCGAGGAATGTACAACCTTGGCCTCTCTCAGATATGAGGGAGATGCCTGTGAAAGGGAGGATGTAGGGTGAAGCCAAAAGAGAGCACACCCGCTGGCTGCCTCCACCACAGGAGTGTACAGTGGGTCCAACAGCTCTGCAGGAAGACTGGGATTCAGGAAAAGAGATGGGGGACTTGTCTTTCAGACAAGAAGGAGTTAAAACACAAGGATTAAAAAAAAATCCTTTAAAAAAAAAACCCCACACTCACACACACTCACACACACTCACACTCTCACAAAACCCTGCACCCTAAATTAATTTCTGCTGGTAATCTATATCGGGTTAAATAACGCCTCATTATTCTGCAACACAGCTGAGGCTTCTCAAAATGTTTATCTTGTTTTGTAACTGGTACCTTCTGGCATATTCCAGTGCCAACTCTCCTAGCTCTTGCTATATTTCATTCTCACTATTTTTGGAATGGAGCTGCTGGTTCCAGGTGATTTAATAAATTGCTTTTTTTTGTGTTCCTTTTAACTTACCCATCTGCTCAACACATGCGTAACTTGCAATCTGTCGGCAGTTTGCAGAAAGACAAACTGTCAGAGCTGCATGCATTTGACAACTTTGTTCCCAATTAGATTAGTGGTAATTTTAACAGATTTCAGGGCAATCGAAAAAAGGGATGACATGTTATTAAAGCATCAATTTTGACAGACCCAAGCACATACAATTTCAGTGTAAATTATTTTAAATGCTTTAATTAAAGCTATGAAAGATTTACCCTTTTAAGTGGTAAGTGATTGCAAGACAAATATAAAGGGAAAGTGGATAACAGAGTTTCCTAAATGGTTTATGCTGCGCATGGCAGTCCACAAGTCACCACCACCATAATCTATGACTGTAATGTTGGAGGCATAGTTAATTATTCATAGCCTCATCTCTGGAGCAGACGTGATTAAGAACATGAGGAGCATTCAGAGATCCAAGCAGTACCTATGAAACCAGAGTTCAAGCCCCTCTTAGATCAGATGCTGTTAGGAAAGGGTTTAGAGGTATCTAAATGGTGGGTATTGGTGAAGATAGTTGATATTTTAGTAAATACACTTTCATTTTTGCCCCAGTTCTGCTCTGGTTTAGCTGGCCAAAGCTCAGTGGTCAGGGTGATTTGAGACTTAGAGCAGTTGGGAATTTTCTATACTTGAAGACACTTTACAGGCTGTACAAGTCCTGTAAAAAAAAGAAAAGAAAAAAGAAAAAAATACTTCATTTATTATTTAAATAGCATACAGCACTCTAAATTTGTCACTCCAGGAGCACTCTGCCACATGTGTAGCCCATTTAACCATTTAAATGATTTTGTGAATTATGGCCCCCTTCCAGCATCCTTTGTTCAGTCAAGGCTGACCTCGGCTTCGTGGCAAGAGAGATGGACTTGGCCCATGTTTCCCAGCCCTTGGGTCCCAGCTGGAGGATCTTTGGCCTCCCTGCAGTCACACCTTCATTGTACACTGAAACGTTGGTCTGACTTGGAGCCGAAACCTTCCAGGATGTTCGTTCCAAGGGTTTTGTTTATTTTCTGTGTGGTGTAAACCTGCCTCATTTTCAGATTGTTAAACATGAATATTGCCTTCCTGTGTAAACTGTTGGTCCCACAACCTGCACTGGAAGTTTATTTCCTTTTAAATTCAGGGTTTGTAGGGCTTCCTGTTGCTATTTAGAGTAAAAAGCAGCAAGCACACTCTCCCCACTCTCCCCTGTTAAGATCAAGCTTGCATGCATCTGTTTTGGGTTTTTCTTGTTTTCTTTGGAGTTGGGTATGGCTTGGTATGACTTTCAGAAAAGTTTAAAAGTTTTTCTTTGGAAGTTGCTGACCCGAAGTGTAGTACCAAAATGCAATGGAAGTGAGAGAAGTTTCTCCAGTGAGCACTGCAAGAAGCTGGTCAGAGCATGAGATTTCTTGCTCTTTTCAGCAGTTTGGATGCTGGAATATGGAGTGGTTTGTAACTGGCACAAGAAGTCCAGCAAATAGGACAAAATCCTGGTGGAAGTGTCTCACCACCTTTGGGGCTGTTTTAATCTTGATGCACATAGTGCCAGTCTGTTCTCTGCTTTGCAGGTCTGTGAACCAAACTTTGAAGCATTTCACAGTTGGGACAACTCCTAAATCCTCTCAAATCCCTTCCTCTAGTCCTCTTCTCAGCTGGTGTGAATCAGCAAGGCTCTGTTTAATCCAATTAACCTACTCAAATGTGCGCTGGTTTAAGATCCACCTCATGTGTCAGTCGATGAGTGCTGGCCTCTTGAGGTGTCTGAGTTTGTCATGGAAAATCACCTTCCTTCTTAAAAAGGGAAGGAGACTACACATCAGAGATCAGAGTGAAAGAACAAGATTGTCCCTGTCATCTCCCAAATCCGTGATGTTTGAAGGCCACCGAGAAGATGGGGCCAAGTGATGGGTAATGGGCAACTGGAGCAGATTGTGTCAGTGCTAATATCAGATCACTCATGCTCACACTGAACAATGGCATGGGAATCCTGCCCAGAGGTGCTTCACCTGGCACAGCCTCTCAAAAACCCTTTTGTTTATATTTTCTCCTTGCCCTGGTATAGCCATTTGCATATGAAAGAGACTGTTGTACACTGGGGCCAATTTAATAGGATGAAACACTCCACTGGCACAAGGCATGTGGTAGGAAAATTGGAAACTTTTATTCCATTGCTACAAAGTCAGTTGAGGTTTTCCTTACAGCAGACCAAAAAAGGAGCCAGCAGGACCTGTAATGCAGTGGTACCTGTGTACAGTGGTCTTCTGATGTAACACTAAATAGTATTGAATGACAAGAGTATGATGTTAAGACTAAGACTTAGCCTGCAGAAGATTGGATCCTGTGGTCTTCTCCTTGCTCATTAGCACTTTCCCTTCTGAAGGATCTCTAATAATTTTGGTTCAAAGCAACATATGATGGAGATTGGAGAGATCTCATCTTCCACATGGATTACAGTTGGAATAGAGGCACAAAGAGGTAGAAGTCTGAAAAATCTTCTAATTTTTAGTAAACTTACCTGAAGGCTGTGGCCAGTTAGAGTTTCTGAGATCAAGTCACTGGTGAAGGTGTTTCCTGTAAACTAAGCAGAGTCATAAAATTGCTTATTCAATCAAGTCACATAGAAAGCAGAACAAAATCCCCTGCTTGCATACATATTGAGCTTTTCTGCCTAATCTATTTTATAATGTTTTGCAATTAACAGGCCAGTGCTCATCAGCTGATAAATAATTAACAGCTGTTGTTTCTTCTAGGTCATGACGTAAAAGGCTTACATAGGACAAAAAGTAGCTGGAGTTGTTTGCCAAAACTCTGACCAAACATACATTTACCACTGAACAAAAGCAACTTTCTCTGAAAAATGGCACCTCCTCTTTAAGAGTTTGCCAAACTTACTAGGAAAAAAGTATTCACCTCCTCTTTGTGTCAGCCAGGTTTTGGAAGTCTGAAGTGAAGGCTTCTCTTTTTTACTGGCATTATTCAGACAAATCAAGAACTCAAATGTAAACACAAGTGTGTTTTTTATGAGTCACCTACATCTTGCTAATATCTATAGTTTTCCTGACATTACACGCAGGATTGTTTGATCTTTGCTCAAGCTCTTTAGATCTGGGAGGAGAGAGATCTGAATGTGATGAGATGTAACCACCCCTAATGGGTTTAAACAACTGTAGCAGTCTACTTGTTATTCATCTCAAATAACTAAAAATTGACTTACTGTATATTCTGGTTACAAATGAGAGATGCAGAAAACAGATCATTTGGGAACTCCCTTGGAAGGCATCTTGCTGACTGTCTCCAGCCTGCAACTCATTTATTTCTTTACTTGTATCTGTTTTGAGTGAGGGGAAGGTCTGCGTGAGCCAGGAACACCAACAAGAGGAATACCTGCAACTGAATCCATGCTGGAGGAGAGCTCGGTGCCTTCCTCCAGAGCTTTTCTGATTTGTTTAGTTTTATACTACATATTTATCAAGCGATTATAAGTGTTCTTGGCTGAGAGAGGGGGATGACTCCTGTTTACAGCACACACAATCATCTATGATTAAGCAAGTTCATACCGTGCTCATGCAAAAGTTCAGTCTCCCACTTAGACAAGCTTTACACCTGCCGTAAATGTTTCCACTGCAACAAAGAAGCATGTTTCTTGTCCATGGCTTTTTATCCAATAGTTTCACATAGTTTTTCATATATCCTAACTTCAGGCCAAGGAGCATCGGAAAGAAAAGGTTTAAAAACTTGAACATGTCTCCAAATTAAAATTGTGAAGCTATTGTAGACAGTTGAGGATAGCTGTGATGTATTTGTGGCAGAGAGTGTCACTGAAGAGGTTTTCTGTAACATTTTGTACTGTTTGGAGTTTCCTAAGTGTTGCAGGCTTCATGCCCAGGTATATCGGTTCGCTGTAACACAGCCAACTGACCAAGGTGTGAAAAACTAAGGCCAGGTCAGTATCTGCCAGGATGGGATGCAGTCTCCCAGCCACCTGGGGATGGTTGGAAGTGATAATTGCTGCTATGAGAGAGCTGAATGTACTTGTGGATTCTTCTCCTTTTTTATTTTTATATAGGAGCTCAAACGTGGATGCACCGTGCTTTGGCCACCTACTCCAAATTCTCTCCTCTGCATACTGACATCTCCTGTCTACTTCAACTTCGCCTACCTGTGGTGAACCTCTCAGGATATCTTGACTCAGCATTGGAACCTCATCCTGGTATTGGCATGATTGTGTATGGTGAAAAATAGAGATGCTTGCTTTCTGTGCCTTGCCAGCACTGACACCACTTACCCCCAGTTGGATATAAATATTGAAAGAGCTGGAGATAGATATTGGCCAATTTTATGCCCCAGGGTAAAGATACAGGCTCAGACCTTTGCTCTGGACCCATGGTGCTTCTGGCAGGTGAGATGGCAATGCCAATCTAAGTGACTGTGTACAAATACAGAGAGGATGGATGGATGGATGGATGGATGGATGGATGGATGGATGGATGGGAGTGGATCATCTTCTTCTCCATGGATGCGATGAGACCTCAGGTTGGTGGCAGCAGAACCATTTCAGCTGTGTGTCTGCTGTGAGTCCAGTTTGTGCTACACTGGACCACAGGTCACAGCAAAACAAATGTTCATCTTCCCAGCTAGAGCAGTCCAACTATCCTGATCTGACATCCAAGGTTCATGTAGACATTTGTTTACTAATGTATGCAGAGGGAACTTATTTAAAAGTGGTTGTTCAAAGGAGCAAAGAAAAACTCCTTTGTTGTATTCCACTGGGACTGTTTGGTTCAAGAGGAGCACAAGTTGTCTGTGATTCTTCCTCCAAGCCATGGTATTGGTGGTTTCTGTTGACTGCTTGTGTCTCATGAATTCTGGACTAACCACTGCAGTAATATGATCACAACCTGTGTTACCAGTGGCTGGAGTGCCCTCAAAACTATCAGGAAGGCTGAACATGTAGTCAAGAATGGCTTAGACCAGAGATTACTTGAGATCCTTAGCTAGGAGTGGCCTGTGTGTGGACAAAAATCTGTAAGGTTTTGCCTCTCATTTCTTTTTGGTAGCATCTTGGTTTTTATTCTTTCCCACCCTTTTCCTTTTGGGCTTCCCTGAAATCAGATTATGCATCATCCTAGAAGAGCAGAGCTCTGTCTTTTAGAAAAGATGGATTTTAAAATTGATGTAGTTCTCTCCACCCCACTGGGGTGGAGAAAGCCTGATGTCAGTGTGATTCCACCACTCTCCCTGATGTTCATAAGCCTCCAGGTACATAAGCAAGGCCTCCACCTCACCCAGCAAAGGAAGCCCTGTGCCTTTAAATGCCCTCCCCATGGCGGGTGCACACTTTTCTGCTTATTCTGAACTGACAGGTTTAACATGTCATTTGCCTGGTCACCAGAGAGAGGCACCTCTGGCAAAAGTTCAGAAGTCAGTGTTTTGGAAAGATTGGTTTGACCAGCTCTCAAGCGAGAGCAAATCCCAGACCAAAGGCAGTCAAATCTTCAACGACATTTAACTGCTGTGGTGCTGTAGCTTGCTGACATCCTTTTAACCTGGAGAGGAGCGTTCAGCACACTTAAACCTTCAATTTTATTTATTGTTTCTTTTCTGCTTTGTTGGCAGGGAGAACCTGGGGTGAAGACAGGATGTTTTGACTTAATTCTAGTTAATTAATTAGCCTGCATCTTGTTCTGGCCCAAGACAGCAATTTTTGATCTTGCCTTGGTATCTAGTCTTCTATAATATATAGTGTTGCAGTAAGGATATATATTCTCTTATTGCCTCTTCAGGGCTTGTTATTGAAATGATCTTAAGATTTGCTGCATCTTGTTTTGTAAAATTGCCAGTTAACAAACTTCTTCTCCTCCCTTGCTATTTAAATTGAAGGGTAACAATTTCTTAAAAACACCCAAACAAACAAGAGCATGCAAACAGTTAATAGCAAGTGGTGCCCAAATTACATATTTCTTAAACTCGTGGCCTACTTTACTAATCAGTTGTCATAAGATGTCAGATGGGGACCCATCACTGAAGAATTGTAGAATGCAGCCAGTGAAGCAACTAATTAGTTGGGCAGTGGCATGGAGGTGTGTGTCCCCAAGGAGCTAAAATGATCAGAGCAGGTGAAGAAAGTTTGGACAGATCAGTATCTCTGTGGTATAAAACCCAACACTTGGCTGCATTCACAGGGATGCTGAGGGTGAGGGCACCACGAGTCCTCCTTGGGGATTGTGCATGGTGGGGGACTGCAGCACCACTGCTTCCAGAAAGAAAGGCGAGTCAGCTGAACGCTTGGAGGAGCATGACCTGAGATGTGCAGGGATTAGAATAGTTGAGCAGTTTCTGGCTTCATTTGGGAGAGCTGTAGCTCTCTGGCTTATTTGCCAATAGCTTATAACTCATTCCTGAAACTTTTGCTTCCTGGTCACGGCGAGAGTCAGCATTGGTTATTCCCTGTGGGCACCAGACAGGCCTCCCTTCACAGGCAGGGGATGGTCATTGAGCCAGCAGAGCAGAGGAACCATTGCCTCCTGCTGCAGCTGGGGGCAAAAGGCCTCAGGAACAAACATAAGAACCTCTCTTGTGAACTAAAAGATGTAAAAGACTTAATACTTATAAGTGTCCCACATACTCCTTTAACACTAATTGTTTTAAAAGTGCTGTGTGACTTTCTTCCCTTTTCCCTTCATCCCACCCCAACACAGGTGCACCCCTGCTGCTCTCATGCAATTCTGTCTCCCTATTCAAACTCCACAGGTGCAAGAATGAAGCAAATCTCCAAAACTCTTCCAAAGGATGAGCCTCCAATACCCTGCAGGACCTGAATGTGGGTCAGTGTAGGACACCAAGAGCCCCTCACATCAGCAAGTCACTCACTTTCTCAGCAAAAATGAGGATCTCAGCTCCAGCTTCTTCTCTTAGAGTAAGATCAAAACCAGGTATTTGACTTGGGATCTTCACTGCAACAAGTCCTCAGGAGAAAATCTTCTTTTTGGTGCTTTGATTTTCAAAATGTCATTGCACGCTGCAAGAACAGTCACACAAGACTGATGTATTAAGTATTAGTAATGTTTAGCTGTCTTGCTGTACAGATTAAGGATGGCCATGTCACAGGAATTACCAGGCAATTCCCAGACCTGGAGGTCACTTTTGAGCCTTACTCTTACAAGGGCTTGATTCAGTGCAGTAGACTACTACCAAATGTGGCAATCCAATGTTCAGCCTGGATCCACAGTTTCAGGACTGACCAAGCCCAGGGAAAAGGATGCTGTTGGAGGACAATGTGATCATGTCACCAAGGCTGGCAGACAGGCCGGGAGGACACCTTGCACAGGTAGTGTGGACCACATGCCCTGGCAGAACCCCACTCAGCAAGCCCACACAAATGCTGTCCGGAGCTGTAAAAGTGAATAGACACCAGTTCTTTCCATCCTGTTGAATTCAGGCAAGGTACTTACTTGAGGGACAGATTCTTGGTTCCAAAAAAGCTGCTTTGACCTTTGAGCTGCCAAATTCCTTCCCCCATTACTTCACATCTTTCTTTCTAGTGTTGCACAGCTACTCTGAGTCATTGTTTATCTAATTTAATTAACATTTGCTAGTGCCTGCAACCTAAAACACTGTCTTAAAACATTTGCTTGAAAAGCTTCCTTGTCCCAGAGCTGTCATTTTTAACATGATGGATAATGGATAGAAATAATTATCCTGAACAAGGTTAGACAGCTTAAATTATTTGAGTTTCAAGGAATTAGTAAGCTTAGCTAAACATCTTATTTTTCAAGACACAGTAATAATAAAAACACAGCGATGTCCATAATGGATTATAAAAAACATACTCTGCTAAAATTTTTTGTGTTCTCTCACAGGTTCAACACCTTTATCCAGGAAGGTTTAAATCAGCACATCATCTCATACATGGAATTACAGAATATCCTGATTTGGAAGGGACCCACAAGGATCATCGAGTCCAAGTCCTGGTCCTACACAGGATATCCCCAAGAATCACACCATCTGTCACCATGTGCAGATCATGGATTGAAAGGACTTTTGAATCCCAGGCAGGGTGCTTCCAGGGCTGTGAGTGCTGGTGTCCAGCTCAGCTGGTCCAAGTGGGAGGGCAATGCATGCATGGGTTATGGGAGGACCTGGGTCCGTATAAAGTCAGTGCTGCATTTGCAGCCCCCAGAACAGCTCTGGAACAGGCCAGAAGAAATCAAAAGGCAGAGACTGGGTGCAAACAGAGTGAGATATTTCAGCTTTACAAAGGTATAAAGGAGAGCGGAATTGGGCTCACTGCCTCTGTATTATTTCCCTAGTCCATAATTTTGGGGAGAATACAAGTTCTGAATTAATCATTGACCTTTAGCTTCGAAGAAAAACAAAACTTTGGCATTGAAATTGCCAAAAAATGAGACTAACAATTTGCAATTGCTTAATTTCCCTCCTAGAAAGCCAGGTGCAGCCAGGCCTCTGCGGCGCTTTGCACTGCGCAGAAGTGAGATCTCCTCCAGGGACGCTCAATCCAAGGCAGACAAAGAAAACATGAAGAAAAACAAGCACCTGGCAGAGTAGTGCCAAGCCACAGGCAACAGGACTTGGGAATGTCCCCTTCCTGCCCTGCTCATTGCACTGTGACACCTTTCAAATAATGAACCTCCTGCACCTGTAGAGATGCAGAGATCTGACGTTGATCGCCTCGGTTTGGAGCAGGGGGTCACATCCTGCTGCACAGCAGCAACATTAATGCTCTCAAGAACTGCCCACACATCCCACATGGACCCAACCCCCGGGAGCAGAGGCTGGGTTATAGGCTCCTGCAGTCTAAATTGCTAAATGCATCAATATGATGGAGATTTTCACATAAGGTAGATTTTTTTTTTCTTTAATTCTCATTTTACAGGTTTTATATTGCTGGGGCCTTTTTAAATAAAAATCCTAATTAAAAAAAATAGTCCCTTTTCACTTCTGAAAGCAAAGGAAAATTTTCTTGGAAAATTTACCCACTTGGTAAAATTCAGAAGTTTTGCTTTGACCCTCACTTTTTACATTTTTAGATTCCTTTTTTAAAGATCTCTGCGCTGGTGTAGAACGATTTAAAATTCCTCCAGCAAAGTGCAGTTTTATTGCTCCAGAGGCAGCATAAAGCTGAATGGGTGGCTGTATTTCAAGCGAGGAGCTGTGGGAGAGTGCAGCTTGCAAGTGGCAATAGAGCCCAGAAACTGAACTCTAGCCTTTCTATTCAGTGCTCTTTTTATTATTAAGTCATGGAATAAGTAAAATGTTACGGGGACACTTTAAATCTACACTTGTTTGTACAGCATCCAATGAATATGTGATGGGGAAAGAAAATGAAAAATGTGGGGATGTTGAAAATAAGGAAAAGATTGGATGCTGAAGAATCAAGTGTGGTAAATTACGAGGTACCATTAAATCTGTAATTGTAACCTGAAATGGAGCAGCATGGCTTTGGTGCGTTCTCATGCTTGTGGGGTGGCTTTGGGGTAGGTGATCTCTGCTTGCTGGCTCAGAGGATGGGACATCTCTGTGACTTGGCAGGAGGCAGCAATGTCCAGAAGCTGCCTCAGCTGTACCAAAAAAAATGTTATTTCAATATTGAAGATCCCTTTTGTTTTGATTTTTTTTTCAGACTTGAAACGAAACAGTCCAGACCTGATTTGTACAGAACTTCTGATCGTGTTTGTGACAGTGTTGACACAGGTGGCAAAGACAGGTGAGAGTGTGGAGCCATCATTCACACCCTCATCAAGGCAGGATATGAAAGAGGTTTGGGTGGAGGATGCCTGCAGGCTGCCATTAGCACCTCTTAATGATCTGAAGCCCAAATGTCTGGTTGATGGCTCTAATTTAGACTAATGAGACTTGCTTTGTTTTTAAGGGCTAAGAAGGTTCAGCTGGAGCTGGCTAAGGTTCACCTGCAGGGCTATAGGTTGTTGTTCCTTCTAGGGTAAGACAATGCAGATAACCCACCACCAGCATTTACCTGTTGTTCCCCATTAGGATCCAGCCTTGCTGAGTTTTTTGGGTAAGTATCTCTATCCCGACAAGAGTTAGCACCTCCCAGCATAAGGAAAGCAGGAAGAGGCAGGGGAGTGAGGCCACTTTTCCAGGCAAGGACAATGAACAACCATTCCTAACACTGGCACCACGCAGGCTGCAATTTTAAGAAGTAGCCGGCAATTTTGAAGTCCTTAGTTGTGCTTTTGTAACCCAGGATAGGCAATAAAATGCAAATATTGCTCCTATTCCTATCTCCCTGAGCAGGATGGAAGAAAAACTTGAAAAAACCATTTCCTTGTGTTCTGGGCTGACAGGAACCACAGATTTATTTCTGTTTCTCACCAGTCTAAACCAGTTCCCTGCTGATCACCACTGGCACTAGAGCTCCTATACTCACCTGCCTGCCGCTTTATGCTGGCCTCATGGCTGGAAAGTCATGGTGATTTCCCCAGTGGGAGGAGGTGGGAATCCCTAGGCCAGGCGTGCTGGGAAAGAATGGAAATGTCAGATTCTCCTGCTGTAATTTCTTACCTTGTTTTAGATGTGGTTTAAATGCTCCAAATTCCCTGTAATTGGTTTTCTCTTTCTCCGACTCTGAGAAAACAACACAGTGTTAATTATGGTTTCCCGGCAGTGTTTTTAACATGCAGTAGTGGGACAGATGTGAACGCTAAGGAGCTTTTGCTGTGCTTTCTGCGCCTCAGATGAGGAGCAAGTGGCCTGTGAGCTGCCCCATCATTCCTAGTGCTGTAAATAACCATAGTTAGTGTTTTCTGTGTATCAGAGATGGGTGGGTCAAATGGCAGAGAGCACTGAGGCACACAGTCCCACGGCAAAGAGATCCCCCTGTGTACCATGGATTAAATCCTGCTGCCTAAAAAGTGATTCCAAAGTTGTCAGTGGACTCTTGGTCCAGATTTTATGATACCCAAGACTGTTGCAGTGCTGCAGTCAGGCGCTGAGCAGCCATAAGAAAACCAAATCCAAGGGATGGGGAATAAGACCTATGGGTGGCAAAGGTACTCATCCACAAACCTTCCCCATGTAGCGAGAGGAGAGCCAGCTCTGCCTTTTTATCAAAACCAGAAATCAGATGAAAGGAACCACAACCCACGCTGGGTATCCGCTCTTTGGGTTTTCCTTCCTGTAGCACAGTTGGGTTTCTGATGCCATTTGTTGCCTGTATTTGTGGATATGTAATATGACGCAGAGCACGCATTATTGGGGAGCCACAACTGAGAGATGAATAATATGGTTGGGTGCCAATGTTAGCCTTGGCCCTGTGTATCCATCTTGTTGGTAACCTGAGCTAAATTGCTCTCTGCAAAACCAGGAGATTGGTTTTCCTTAGCAACTACTTTGTAACTGCAGAGTGAATCCAACAAAAGCAGTAGTAAAGTATCATTATGTAGGTACTTTTTTACAGTTACCAGGTCATTCTTGGAGATATAGATACATATATATAATTAATGTGTTGCCTCTGTGTTCTGGGTGACTGTGGGAAGCTGGGCTTTGGAGCATGAAGTAGCTGCAGCCTCCTCCATAGCTGGAGTTCAGGGGGTGTGACAGCCTCTGCTCACACTTCTTGGTTGGGAGGAAGAGCTGCTTTGCCCCCCGCCTTTTGGTCATGTTGCCTGGCCAGTTCTTGGCAGACCTCTGTCATCTCCTCCCATCTGATGGCACCTTTGCTTCTCACCTGCCCCATGACTGTGTTAGTGGAGCAGTTGTGGTTGTCCTGCTGGGATTTTGGCCAAACACCGTGGCAGAAAGTGCTCTTAAACGCATTAGGCAGCACTAGGGAAAACAGGTATGAGCACAGGAAACTGCTGCTAGTACAGATGTATTTCTTATAGACAAAATGCAGAATGATAGTGGTGGGTGTTCTTTGGTCATGCACTGACTCATCTGCCTAGTGCATCGTGTGCAGAGCAGATTTTGGGGTGTTTGGGGTTTTTTTAATTGAAGAAAAAGGAAGTTTGCACATTAAAATCTCGAGTTTACTATGGAAAAATCTCATGGGGGTAATCAAAATGCAGCACTGTGTTCTGGGATCACACCAATGTGCCAAAGTCCAGCAGCTTCAGCTGGATGTCCTGATCTGAGAACATCACGGTGTCTCATTGCATGTCCCATCCAACATAAACAGTTGTGACTTGATTTTTCTTCTGTAAGAAAACCTTAGTGCTTCAACATTTGGCTGAAAACAAACACCAGTTAATGTTCTTTATGTTTATTAAATAGGAAATCAGTGAATAAGAAAGAGAGTGTGAAAAACGTTCTATAATAATTTCGGATTTTGTTGATAATGACATAGATCCTTGCCCCAAAATTTGAAATTCAAGCAACTAGCCAACTTATGCAGTATTTAGAAAATGTGTGATCTTCTGCTTATTCCAGTGGAAAATGTTTAGGAATTTGCAGAGCAGTCTCTGTGGTGATTTAGATGTAGGGATTCATTCAAGCATCTGCTTAGGTCCTGTTGATGCTGTAAGACCTAAATCCCATTCCTAAACAGCAGTGCTTTCCCAGGTGAGGATTCAGGTGGGAAAAGTGCTTCCCTGTTGGGTCTCTTTCAAGCTTTTCTCACCACGGCTCCTGCACTGGGGTGGATATCCAGGGGGAGGGAGTAATTTCCCCAAATATCTCCTGTTCCCTGCAGCTGGATCCAGTCTTGGCTGTGAGTTTGACACAGTCCTCATGGTTTAGGAAGTGGTTCCTGTAAACCCAGAACAAGGCTAATTTCAGGTTATTAGAGTTTTGGCTCTCAAAGCTTTAGTTCCTCCCTCTGCTCTCTGCTCAAACCCTGGCAGGTGGGTTTGTGAGGTTATTCCTTGTGCAAACATGGAATCATTGAATCCTGCAAAACTGCCCTACTGTTTGACCAAGGGAAGTTGGGTAGGACACTTGCCACTGTCTCTCTGCAGAGTTTTCAGTGATTTTCAAAGGACAGTTGACTTTTTCTATATTTAAAATGTATTTCTATGGAAACTACAAGGCTAGAAGAATGATTTGAGAAAGTTTCATGTCTAATGGCAGCCCAGATAATGGCAATAGACAGCCACACTACAGTGTGTGGGATATACTATCATAGAATCCTCATATAATTTGGTCTGGAAGGGACCTTAAAGATATTCTAGAGGGGGAAACCTTCCATGAGACCAGGCTACTCCAAGCCCCATCCACTTGGCCTTGGACACTTCCAGGAATGTGTCATCCACAGCTTCTCTGGGCAACCCGTGCCAGGGCCTGAACACCCTCACAGGGGACAATTTCTTCCTAGCATCTCAGCTAAACCTTCCCTCTTTCAGTTTGAAGCCATTCCCCCCTGGTCATGTCACTATAGCTCCTGATGAAGGAACATCATCAAGAGCATGATATCCCCATCACCCTAAAGACTTGAGTTGCAGGTGTGGGCAGGTGGAACGGAGGACGAATCCAGCATTCCCTGCTCAGCCTGCATGTCCTGTGCATGGGGTCATGGGCAGTCACAGCCCCTGGTGCTGGGAAATAACTTGAGCAAACTGCAGCCAGGGAATGGAAATGGGATGTGATCAAAGCACCCGGAGGAGCAAAGCCTGCGCAGCACTTGGTGCAAACTGCAGCGTGCCCTTGTCTGGGCACGGAGGTCGGCGGTGGTGCAGTGCTTCCACAGCAGTGCCTGCATGGAGACTATTTCCGACTCCCATAAAAATCTTTATGTCTCTGTGATCAGGATTTGGTGATGCAAATTTGCTGTGTCAAAGGAAGATGCCGCTGTAAATGAATTAGTACAAGAAGAACTTCTTATTTAAGAAGTGCTGACTCTGCGCTCTCCCCTATGCCCTCGCTTTTAAAATTGAAGCCTGGGTTTGCTGCTTGCTATGATCTATATTTAGATACTTATAAATGAAGTTTTGCAGTCACATGGCTGCATTCTTGTATGGCTTCATGAAGCCATTTTTTCACATTACAGAGATTTTTATGTTTGCGTTTACATATTGCAGGTGTTTCCATAAAAGCTCAGGGTAGCCACATTCAGGATGGCCTGAAAGAAAATGGAGAAGTGCTTAAAATGTTACTGAGCACACTTAAAAATATTGTCCTGGGGCAGAAGAGTGAAGTCTCTGCACAAATGAAGGAGTCACAGACAGGTAGGATTAATGGATGTGGGCTTTTCAGGAGCACTCCTCTCTACAGAGGGTCGAGCTGTGCAAGAGGACAGCATCCCTTTTGGGATGTATCTTGTGCAAGGCTCCCAGTAAACTGCTGGGCCCCCAGCAGAATATTTCAAAATGTCAGAGAGCGCTGCAGTGCTGAGCTCATGCTATGTAAGTGATAGTCTGATGATTTATGTGCTGTACACACTACACACAAATCCTGTCCCAACAAGCCCTGGAAGAGGAGATAGTACTCTTGCTGGTGTGTCCTCTGCTCCAGGAACCTTGCCAGGAGGACACACCATAATTCATGCTCTGCTGATGCTTTATAAAAGTTGCAGCCTGTACTTTGGCTGCTGTGCTGCTGACCCCAGCATCTGTGTCAGCCTTCAGCCCCTCCACGCCTGGTGGATGACCGCAGTTCCCTGTGCCTGTCCTGGGAAGGCTAATGCATCAACTGGCCCTCTGGCTGGCACAGCCTTGCCTGGCCTCAGCACCACATCCACCAAAGGTCAGGGCTCTCCCTGCTTTCAGGCAACCCCCAGCTTTGCCCTCATGGCTGCAGAAGCCTACAGCTCGACACAGAAAAGAAGGTGGGAAATCATAGGGCTTCTCCTTAGGCTAAGAACCCCTTCAATCTCTGCTGACTTACAGCTACCAAAAGCAAAGGATTATCAGCACTTCATTTATCCTGGTTTGGGGCTCACCATAAAGCTGTAGTGCAGCATCTTCCATGAGGAAGTGCCTGAGAAACAGGAGGTTTCCTGCAGGGAAGGAGCAGACTAACAGTATGGGATGATAGGGGAGTTTCATGCACAGCTAAAACACTCCTCAGATATTGAAGGGGAATGGCTGGAGTTTGTGCCGGAACGGTGAGAAAGAGTTTGGCTGAGGGGTAAGAGTGGTTTCTTCCACTCTTCATCCCCTTTTCCATGGTGGGCTGTGGGCATGGCCCAAGGAAAACACAGTTCAAACTCTGTTCTGTGGACAGGGCAAGGCAAGGTGCGGCACGGGCAAGGAGGGGAGCCAGGTGGGGAAGCAGGGTCAGGAGGAGCGGGGCAGGTGGCTGCCCTTTTTGGAGACTTTTGCCTTTTTGGAGACTTGTTGGAGAGCTAAAAATCCCGTTTCCTGGGGCCCCAGACCACGCCGGGCGCTGGCCCAAATGTGGGTCAAGAGTGACACCCTGTGGACAAGTTATTCTTTTTCGTAACCTCACAGGATTTCTCTCCTGATGCTTTTCGTCTTCCTCTTTATTCCCCCTCCCCAGAGTTTTCGTTTCCCAACCCTCCTCCTTTCCCAGCCCAGGGGTTGCCTCTGCGAGCCCCGCGATGCGCAGGGAACGGCGCATCTCATCCCCTTAAAAGTGCAGGCTAAGGAGATGAGACCGAAATCCCCCCTTCCCTTTTGTTCCTCTCTGCTTCCCCTCCTTTTTATAGTCGGTTTTCCCTTATTTATACTGGGTTTCAGCTCTGCAGCTCAGCGAGGGGCTGCGGCTCCTGCCCTGCCGAGGTCCCCCGGCTCCGCGGCCGCGCAGCTCCGCAGCCGGAGCCGGGTACGCTCCCAGGGCTCGTAAATCTACCGGCTGCTCGCAAAATTTGGCAACTATGAACCCGGGTTGTCTGTTAAACCGGGAGAAAAACTGCGTGGGCTTCCCCTCAGCAACTCTCCGTGTCCTCCACAGCTCCACAAGCCACCACCCGGAGTGAGAATTCCCGAACACCAAAACACCTCCCAAAAAAAAAGTATTTCAAGAACTGCTTCTCTTCTGGTCACTCTAAGGATCCCTTCCCAACCCTGGACTCGCTGGGGTTGCGCCGTGCTGTCCTGATGCTCGTGGTGTTATCCCAAGAAGTGTCCCAGAACAGGCTGATTGGCACCAGCTGACAACCTGGGGAGGGTACAGCTCTATTTTAAGCAACAAATAATTTAGTTTTATATTGGTGAGAAACTCCTCATCACTCATTTAATTATATGGATCTAAACGAAACCAGAAGGTCTTGGCACACCTGAGTGCTGGGAGTGGGAAAGGGGGGGGTAACAAATCCTTCCAAGAGCTTATGTCCTTTCTTACCCCCAGCAGTTTAACCCTGCCAAGTCTGCACAGACCAGAATATCCATATATCCAAAGCAGAGCCTGCATGGAGATTCCTGAATGTCCGCAAAAGCAGCAAATAAAACAGCAGTAATTCTTTCCAATGACATTTATATGCTGCCATTAACTCTGCTTTAGCTGGTGTAGTTTAGGGCTTTTAGAAAACATGACTTCAGCTGAAACAACTCTTGTAGGTTTTTGCTGAGGGGAGCTGCAAGTTTTGCCTGGACTCCTACACAGATCCTCTGCCCTTTCCATTGTATTCAAAATCTTGGAGAAGAAGAGGTGTCCTAGAACAAAAAGTGGTATTTTTATGCCCTTATGCCATTCCCACCATTTTCTAGGCTTGTGCATTTGCACCTTTGTCAGGTGAAAAGAGAGAGATCAGATCTCTTAGTCCAGCTTGGGGATGCTATAAGAAATAAAAGTAGAAAAGCTTTTAAAAAAATCTGCATTGTTCTGTGAACTTCCTAGAGAACATCAGAAGTGGGAAGATATACCAGGTAAAGAGTTTGAACCAAGAAGCTGAAGAGTAGGTTGGTTGGTTGGGTTGACTTCACCAAGCAAACAATGAAGGCTGGGAAAAACAGAGATTAGAGACCCCAAAGGGAGCACAGGAAGCCATAGGCCATCTCCAAGATGTGGTAAAGCTGAAAAATTCCCTTTTCTTTTTTACAAACCAAGGCCACATCTTGGCGGGAAACAATTCATCCCAAGTTCTGCCTCCTTGGTTCAGGTTAGGCCACTCTGCCTACAGGAAGGTGTCTTCTTGTGTCCCTTTCAGTGTCATGGGGGGACAGTAAAGCCATTGACATGGAGGAGGTGATACAGTTCACCCCAGAGGTGACTGCAATTCACAGGAAATTCATGGCTTGAAATCTTCATCAT
Source organism: Corvus cornix cornix (assembly GCF_000738735.6). Taxonomy (NCBI): domain Eukaryota; kingdom Metazoa; phylum Chordata; class Aves; order Passeriformes; family Corvidae; genus Corvus; species Corvus cornix. The sequence continues at coordinate 3,186,792 of NC_046338.1, forward strand.
TGTATTGGATGGTCTTGCTAAAGATGTGCAGCCCCAAGTCTGCCTTGCACCTGGAACTTGGGGGGAACGGCCCAGCTGCAACAGCTCTTGGCAGAGTTAGAAATAGGGTCAGGCCATAAGGGCCCAGCTTGGAATTTAAATTCGGTCTACTTGAGGTAAATAAAATAACTGCGCTGCCTAGTTTGCAAAGGATCATTTACTTTTCTGGAAAGGAGAGTATGTTTTTGGAAAGTGTACAGGCATCTTTCAGGATGAAGGGCTCTGTGTGCAACAATCAAGTTTTTACCTTTTGATTAGCAAAGCTTTATAAAGAATTTCAATTCTGAATTACTAAACAAAGAAACTATACAAGCCCCAGATGAGATTTAAAGCTTTTCCAAAAGATTTTTTAAAAAAGAGAAAAATAATGGGCCACGTGTTTTTTCTTATGTCTCTTGAGTCCGTTTATTCTAGACATCTGACATGCAATTCAAATTTCCAATAGTTTTAGGTAACCATGTCCAATTTAGAAACCACAGCCCTCAGCTAAGCCTACCTACCTCCCAAATCAATCCGGAAAAGCAGAGCACTTGCTGATAGTCTGCACTTTCAGCCTTGCAGAGCTGCGTTATATGTGTGCCATACATACTTGGGTTGAGTTTTCTGGCTCCGTGCAATCCATTTAGATGCATTTCATAGACCTGCAGTCAGTGGTCACAGACAGATAAATTATAGCTCCTAATGGAGAGCCTGTTCATGCTTTCAAAGAGTAAAACCACTATAAAATTGATCTCCTCTTCTGAGATGGCTTTGACAGTGGTGCTTGTACGGCAGTTTGGATGAGACGGAAGCAAAGGGCTCCCTGTGGATGAAGAAGTGATGAGTTTTATTTCTGGCTCTGAGACTTGGGCTCATTTCTTAACCTTTTTGTGCCTGAGAATTTGTATATCAAAAGTGGGGATAAGGCAAAGTCATTTTGATAGGCATAGCCAAACTACAATGGAAATCCCGAGTTCAGATATGGGCAGATAATGTCCTGCTATGTGTCCTCTCCTAACTGCCTGCAGAAACCTCCCTCCTGAGGATTTAATCATGTTTGGGAGGAGGTAAGTTAGGCAAGGGATGCATTAGGTGATGGTTTCCACACCACCCTTCTCACTGCAGTCCCCAAAATGTGGGTCATCCAACCCCACAGACCCTAGCACACTGGTTGAACTCATCAATCAGGACATGCCCCTCCTGCAGAGGCTGGCATCAAAAATTCTCCCTTCCAGGGCCCCAAGGAAATAGTATATGGTCAGGTGGTACTTCCAAGAGAGCTTGGTTGAGCAACAATTATGGAGCAGATTCTCTACTGCTCTCAACATCAGAAGAGACTTATCAGCCTCCAGCAGCAAGTCCTGTTTGGCTGTAAGTGCCTATCTCTTTATCCTGTAATCCCTCATCCATCTCATCTATTTTTAGCTTTCCAGTTCTCTTTCCAGTGGGAGCACTTGCATGCAGTCACAAACTCTGCTATTCGGGAAAAAATAGGATTTGAATCAAATTTATTGCTGTTAATTCCTTTCATAGGCATCATGAATCAGAAGGGGCAGCTAGAGGTGGTGGAATGCCTGTTCATCCACAGCCTTTGACACCACTGATCAGAGAAGGGGCCAGCAGTGGAGCTGGTCCCTGGTAGAATTTAGGGACTGGGAACATGGGAAAGCAAAGGGGAGAGTTGGAAAAATCTCTGGACAATTTTCTTGTTCCTTACAGTTTTCCTGAGCATGTCCCCCATTGTCCTTCCTGCAAAGGTGATCTGAGCAGAATATCCCTCCTTAAAAATAAAAGGAATAAATGAGAGAATAGAATGAATTAAGACATTCTCAGCTGACACCTGGTTTGGGGCGATATTTATGTCCTTAGAAACCTGTGGTGCCAATTGCCACAGCCCCACTGACTTGGGAGAATAACCCTGATTTTAAGGACATTCTCTGCAGAATGCAATGTATTTTAAGCAGAAAACAAGTGGCCAGATTATGGTCCCCCAGTGCAAACACAACAACAGACTTTCTTCAGCCTCTTTTTCTATATATACCAGGGCTGTGAAGTAAAGAGGAAAACGCTGAGTCTGCTAAAAACTGCTCAGATTCTTGTGGGTGCTTTGGAGGAGCTGGTATACAATTTTGAGGCTGTTCTTTCTGCTGGCAAATTAACAGCTTAGAAAAATTACAGCGGGGGGAGGGAAAAAGAAAAAAAAAAAAGAAATTCTATTAATGAAACAGAACAATGAAAATCAAAGCTAAAGATGGAAGGAACTGAGTGGGCCCCATCCAGTTCATTGCCTGCTAGGCTGGATTTCTGCCTATAGTAATTTATGCCATAGCCTTGGAAGTGAAAACAGATTTCATTTACTACTGAACAGTACTACTCTGTGTAGAGAGAGTTCGTGGCCTCGCAGTGTTTCTGAGAAGGTATTGTGGGATTATTGCTCCCACTTTGCAGATGGGCCTGGTAATGCTGCTTGAATTCTTAAATTTAGGCTCTGGCGAGGGGGAATATGAATTAGGACTTGAGTGTTTGAGGACTGTCCCTTGTGTCCTGCTCTCACATGGCCTGGCCACTGTAGGAAGTGTTGAGATCAGAGAGGTCCCAGTTAGCACCACAGTTCATGTGTGCAAGGCTCTGCATCAGGATCATCCCTTGCTCCAGGGATTTATCCCTCAAGGGTTTGATGGAAGAGTTGGACATAAGATGTTCCCCCAACTTTAAATACACCTTAAGGGAGAAAAGTACTCTGAAACTCTTGGCTTGCTTTCCTTTTTCACTAGTCTGGTACCAGGCAGAGCCCAGAAACACCTCCTGCCCTTCCAACAAACATCAAGACAGGATGGTGAGTCCCTGCCTGCCCACATCGCCGACATTGCCACAGGCACAACCTTCCTCAGAGGAGTTTGGCAGTGAAAAATGCACATGTTCCGTTAAGAAAGAAAAAAAAAGAAGAGGCAGAAAAACAGGTAAAATTAGCATTTGGAGAAAAGTTCCTACGGAAAAAAGCTATATGTTTCCCTAGAGCCAAACGAAAAAAAAAAAAAAAAATCCCAACCTTCAAACCCAAGCTTGCAGAGTCTGCTTTAATTTATGATTTACCATATGAATCTAACTATAGAACCTTATTTAAAAATGTTATAAAGATTGTAAATCTACAGTGAAATGTTCTAGGGACAATCTGCTGGCAGAAACCCACTCTCCAGACTGACCTATGGGAGATCCAGCTTGTCAGGGGCTTGATCCGGAGCCCGCTGAAGACAATGGAAATGCTCTCATTGACGTCAGTGGCCTTTAGATCAAAAAGCCCCCAAAGCTCAGCATGGAAAAATGAGTCCTAAGGAGAAGCAAACTGCTCTAATCAATAGATGTTGCTGGATGAAGGTCTTTAACAATAGTTTAATGGGCCATGATGAGCTCCTCTGGACACTTTTATTTGGTATTGTATGTATTTTATAATCTTTTTCCTGAAACTTTTAATGGAATTTATCTCACTGGAGAATTTGGGAGAACATCTGCTGCAAATGATGGGTAAAGACATAAGCTGTTGTGGGTGGGGTGAGCCTCAGGAGGTTCACAGTTTGGGTTTGGCTTCTGCTTCAGATTCTTATCTGAACTATACAGATCTCCTGTGGCTGCAAAAATTGGACTGGAAATCACAAGAGTACAAGCCTTCTTGTGAGATTTCCAGCACTTTTCTTATGGTTTTGACTGAACACCAGATGTGGAAAAAATATTTAACAAAACTGGATGCAGTTTTTTTCATGTCTGGTTCTAAAAAGAGACGAAGGTTCAGGAATCTAATTTTATCCTTTCCAGTTTCACTCCTTGGTAAGAGTCTGTTCTAGTTTTAAAAAAAATAAATGCAATTTAAACCCAGAATGTAGCTATTGCAACCAGTCCCCAAAGGATCGTTCAAGTAGATGAAACTCCAAACATTACATTGACTATGAATTAAAACCTTATGCCTTTGGCAAGTGGAGTGCAAAGAACGACCAGGGTGAATGGTGACCATTAGGAAACATCCACTAATGTTCTTTCCCTTCAAAGATTATTTTTATTTGCTTTGCATGCAAGCCTATTTGCATTTTTGACCCGTTCCTGCCTGCTTCCACTATAAAACCAAGCTTTTAGGCTCTGCCTAGCACAGACATTTTTAAGAGTACTTGAGCAATTGTGCTTGCCATGTGGAAATTTTAAATTTCAAAGCAGAATTCAAAATGTCCTGCAAATCTAATAGACTTTGCAGGCTGCTTACACAAGCCTGCATTACCTTTTGGGTGTAACACCAGTACTGGGATACTGAGTCACTAATCAATGGCATGTTCTAATCCAGATGTTCTATATGTTCTTTGTGGACAATTCACAGCTGGAAAGGAGAGTCACTTTATTATCTGGTTTGCTCCAGCTGTAATGCCTACTCACACTTGCTTTTAAACTGGTAGCCTTTCATCAGAGAGGGGAAGAGAAGGTTTGTTTGAAACCAAATAGTGACGGTAGGTTAGGGGAGCTGTTAAGTCACAGGAAGATTTCACAGCATGTGTAGGCAACTTTGGGAGGTGGAAAATGGCCTGAAGTGAAGTGAATGGCCTGTCTTGAAGGATTTTAATCACTAACATTGGGACCAAAGCTGAGCAACAGAAAGTCAAAGAAATCAAGCAAGGAAAACAAGTTTAAAAGTGACTGGGCTGGCACTGACCTTACTCAGCTATTTTATCACTTATGATTGACTCTGAAATTTTTGGTCTCAGTTCAGAACGGGAAGTTTGTCCCTGTGGGATATATAAAGGCCAGGCCAAATGGAACTGAGCTGGCACTTCTTTCAAACTCCTCATTTGGTGTGTAATCTCACATCCAAATTAAACAGAGACAGATGAAAAAGTGGAGTATTATGTCATCCAGAATCTGTGGAACAGTGAGCTGTAGCTCCAGCGCCTGAGGAGACTGCCTAGAACTCACCATGTCTTGTCATTTCACTTCATTTTTGGCAATATTGGGACATTTTCTCCAAAGCTTCCTGTGAAACTCCACTGTCATCTAACAAACAGCAAATAACCAATTAATAATGGGAAGAAGCAGCTCCAAAGCGTGGACACCAATGCTGGAAAAAGATGGGGAAGAAAAACCCCAGGGTTTCTTCTTAATCCTATTAATTTGGGGGGAAGGAGGGGCTCTGGTGATATCTCAGAGATTTTCTAGATGTCTCTTTGGGCCTGGAGAAGGTGTTTTGGGGAGTGAGATGTGCCAAGACCTGTCAGTGCCTCTGCTCCTGCTGGAGATGGGGCTCCCAATGCTGATGAGCACAGGGAAGGTTTTGTGCTCAAAGAGGAGAGAAGCAGCTTTCTCAGGAGCTGGTTTCTGAGTGTGCATGGGCAGGTGAAATCATTCAGCTTCTTCTTAGTGGTCTAGGAAATGTCCACCGGGATGGACCCTTCAAAAAAATTCCTGAGTTTTGAAATGCAACTTGGGAGAGTGCTAAAAACGGCTGCAGGAAAGGGTAAAGAGCTCCTCTACTGCTCTCCCCAGGCTTTGCTCCCAGGGCTGTACCTCCAGCCCATGTGGAAATAGTTACCTCCAAATAACACATCCTGTGGGACTATTTCTGGTCATTTCACAGAAGCCTTATTAAAAAATAGAGAGTTTATTAACCTGAGATTCAGGGACTCAGATTCGTGATGGAGGCTATAAACTCTCAGCCTATGGTTCAGTTTTACAGGGATGATTTGAGGGTTGGAAAAGGAAATCTTGTGGAGAGAGGCTTAAGGAGCTCCATTTGGTGAACTTAGCAAAAAAGCAGATCAGGCAGTGTCCTGACTCTGTGCAGTAAATGCTTTTGGAGGAAAGAATACCGTGTACAAAAGGGCTTTATAGTCTAATGGGGGAAAAACATAATGAGATGCAATGGCTGGGAATTTAAGACAGGCAAAATTGAGAGATTGGGAGAGGGGGCAGACTGTTGAAGGGGGCAGGGGATTTGTCATCCTTTTGCATCTTGAAATCAGAACTGGAGGCCAGCCCAGATGACTGGTGAAACATATAGTAGTAGGCTCAATTAGCGAGTGAATGTGTGAAATTATTTTCTTGGGGATTTATATTGAGCATTAAACTAGATGATCTGAATTGTCCCTTTCAGCCTTAAAAACGGAGGAAAGACGCCAGAAAAGGAGCTAAATATCCAAATTCTACCAAATTGCAATAGCTGGAGCCTCTGGGCCCCTTTGGGAATGGTGCAAGTGAAAGGAGAAGGGTTATTCTAGGCTCTGGGTGTGTGGAGGGACAGACAGAATGAGGGATGCCATCACATGCCTCCAGCACAAACCCAGTTGTAGCTGCTTTTCCTTCTTGGCCCCCCCAGCACACTTTTCTTTTTTATGTATTTTATTTTTGAAACTAAAAATACATCCTCAGAGGCATTAGTCACTCTGCCCACATATTAATAAATTGCATAATGATGCCACCAAGCATCCAAAAACCTTTCAAACTGTTATATATTATTTCTTTCAATAGAATTCTAAAAGGCCAGTGTGGCTTAATGGAGCCACATGGTATTGTATTTAATCCAGAAATCTGGAACTGTCTAAAATCTCATGTATAAATTAAGATAATATACAATATGTTTTTTCATTTAATTTGATTCTCCCCATTTGGGTAAGCTATAACTCCATAGGGCTGTGTCTTTTGCAAGGGATTTTTGTCTACCAAATCATAGATTTGTAATGTTGCTCTTGCTTTTAATTGCCATGGGCTGTTCCCCATAATAACTGAGCCGGTCCTTCGCCAGCCAAAGGAAAGTTTAATGGAACCACAGTCTAGAAGTTATGCAAGTTACAAAGTTTCCTGGGACTTTTCCTTATGGCCTCTCCCACACGGCTCTGTTGGCGTTGCTGCAGGGAATGTCACTGCCATGCCATGGAGATGGTGACCTCGGCACAGCATTGGGCACTGCTGTGCAGGTGACTCCTTCTTGACCCTCCTTGGACTCAGCTGGCATTTACACACAGGAATTTTTAGGACATCAGGAGCCACTGAGTAAAGAAACCCAAATCCAAATATTTCTTGTGCTGGAAAAACATAGGGGCTTTCTTTAGATCTGGGATTTTGGGTATGAGGCTTGCTTTCATTAGAGTCACCTCTGGACAGGTCCGCCTCTCCTGTACAGTGTGTGCAGGAGGTTTTCACAAATTCTGTCAAGCCATGGCAGGCTATGAGATAAGGGGTCAATAAACGTTGCCTTTTCCTCCTCCTTTCTTTTGATGCCAAGCTCCCTTCATGCTTCTGGAAGCTCTGGCTATCACTGCACCAGGGTGGAACAAGACTGTGGAACAGGAACTATGTAAGTCAGGACCACAGTTCAGGTATCTTCTTTTTCTTATTACAATCTGTGAACCCAGTAACCTCAAAAATTGCTGGGTTTTGAGCTAAAGTGCTTCAAGAGATGGAGAGAGAAAAGTGTTCTTGGGTGTGTTCGGCTCTGCAGTCTGACATCCTGGAGGAGAAGAAAGCCAGGTGTGGAAACAAAGTGAGTGAGATGATTTCTTGTGGGGTCAGTGGAGTAGATGAAACAGAGGTGCTGAAATGTGGGGCATACCTTTCGTTTGAGGGAATGCGTGGGAGAATTAAACACGTTCTGGAAAGCGAGAGGCCTGTGCATTATGAGGAAACAGTTCTGAATCATATGGACCCAGGCTTTGGTTGATCATGTGAATAAAACTTCTTTCAGGATTTAGTACCTCTGCTCATCATTTCTGGTGGTTTGGGTTTTTTCAGTTGGCTTTTAATTTTCCTTGGCTTTGTCAGGACTAGACCTGACTTTGAGCAGGGATATTCTCAAGGCTATAATCTGGTTTCAACAAATTTTTGGTATGAGCAGTGTGTATGGAGGCCCCCTGCTCTCCCCATGTCTACAGGATTTGTCCAGTTTTGGGAAGCTGTGTGATCGATGCCTTTAAACTCTCAACCCTCCCTGGTTTCTTTCCCTCCCTTCCCAATGCCCTGCTCACCAGAAGTGCAATCCACAGCTTTCTTGTCACTTAACTGATTATGGACAAAACTTCTTGGCTCCTGTGTCCCAGTTCCTTCCAAACTGGGCTCTGCATTGCTGCTGCTGCACAAATCAAACTGCAATTGTAATAAGCATCTCGAGGTGCTTTATTGAACACCAGATTTGTTAAACTAAGAGTTTCCCTGTTAGAAACATCTGGTTGATATAACCAGACGTGTGTTGGTCTTACAAACTCCATCATGGGGGGCAGGTTGGGTCACAGCAGGATGCATTGCATGGGAGGGGGAAGATTATCCATGAAACTTTGTAAGCAGAAGCTATGAAGAGAAAAACAGGAGCGAGCCTGAGCTCCTGAGGCCACCACAGCCCCGTCACCTCTGCCCAGGAGGCACTGAGCTATATTACACCTTCCCCACCACCTCTGTCCCCTCCTGGGTCCTTTGGGACCCACAGGGAAAGGCCAGGTTTGCTCCCGGGGCACTGGTCCAGCCCTTGTAAAATATTCATGTAGGGGTCAAGTGAAAACTGACTCATTTTTGAGCAGGAGAACAAGGTCATTTTCTTGTAGCCCAGTAATTCCCTCATTTTTTATTGGTGTTGTTATAAACCAACTTCTCCGAGGTGCTGGGACTTCGCCTATATTGCATCCCTGTTCCCATCCGGTTCCAACAATAAAACCCTTGCCTTTTTTGATCTCTGGCTTTCATGCTTGCTGACACACTCTGGAAAATTTAAGAAGGGCGCAAGGAATGGGTTAGTCACACTTGTTAATATTTATCCCATTGCAGAAAGAGCAGGGCTGACCTCAGAGCTTGGGCTTTGGAGAATAGTTATGAGAATGATTCCACCCAGCTGAAATGAAATCTGCATGCAAAGCTTGTTTGGTGCCTGGAAAGAGCTAGAAGGAAGTAAAGGTCTTAAATGATATATTTCCGCAGTTAACGTTTTGTCCTGTTTACAGAATCTCACCAGAATACTGGGGGTTTTGTTTTGTTCATATGTTTTTCATAAGGATAAATATCCATGCAGTTTAAACATTTTCATTAGATTCAGACAAGATGGAGGATGTGGGATTGTTTTTTTCTGTAATTGTTAATCTCTCCGGTTTTTTTAATGGTTATTTCTTAAAACACTCTTCAGAAAAAAAATCTCAGGTAAATCAAAGAGACGAGGAAAGTGATTCTCTTTAATTATTCTTACAGCAATTTTGAGTAATGTAGGTTAAATTAAAAAAATATACAAGCAAGATATTTTGGCTGGGAAGTATGTGTAATGTATGAACAGCAGGAAAAAAAAAAAAGCCTTCCTTTCTAAATAGAAAATCTTTGAAAGTAACAGGGGGAAACTGATGGGAAGGGCTGAAGTCCATATATTCCCACCTCCTCCGCCTTGTGCTCTCTTAAAGGTGAGCTGCAAAATGCAAAAGAGAAATGTGTTAAATTCAGATGACTCGCTCGGGTGTCAGGAAGTGGCTCGAACAACCACACGAAGTTAACTAACACATTCCCTTTTTTTTGTTCATCCCCTCCCTCCCCTGCTCTTCTCATGAAATCTGTTTTTTTGCTGCTGTGGTTTCTGCCTCCAGGCGGGAGCGCAGCCACTTGTCCACCCGAGCAGCACCCCGAGACCCCCCCATGGCTTGCAGGGAGCCAAGAATTTCTGGGAGGATTTTCCAGAAAGAAAGGAGGAGAATTTTAGAAAATGTATTCCCGATCTAAACAGCCTGGCTGCAGGAGAAATGAGACAAGCTCTGAGGGGTGGTGTGCTGAGCTTGTGTTGTTTTGCTGCTCATCTTGTGTCTGGTCAATCCATCTTATTATCATCCAGCTGCTCTGTTCTAGGTCTTCTTCAGCAGCGTGGTTCATGCCATCCATGGGCTTGAGTATCCTGGTCTCAGGAACCCAAAATGGGAGTAGTGCTGTGTCTGTCACTGACTGCCCTCAGCTGAGGCATGGAGAGAAGCAATTGGATGTGGGGAAAGGCTTTTGGAGCTGCAAGTGGCAGGATTTGGTTTGCAGCTGGATGTGTGTGATGGGAATAAGTGTCATGTTAGAAGACTTTTAAAGTAGTTTAGGTGTCCAAAAGGAAGTTGGAAAGGCAAGACCCCCCTGATCCATCAAAAACAGTGCCACTGCCCTTTGCAATGACTCCTATCCCATGGACCAAGAGCCCTGCAGAGCCTCATGAAAAGGCACAGACATGTGGCTGTTTCTCATTAGCTTCCACATTTCCCTCTGGAAATGCTCCCCGTGCCTTTCCCCCACAGCTTGGCAGTAGGTGTGCTAAGGAGAAGGTTTAAATCTAAATGGAAGGGGGTTATCTGATTTACAGTAAGTAGATTTTTCATTTCAAATGGCAACACGCAGAGCCCTGCGCATTACCTTGCATCAATATAATACACACGCACACATGCCATGCATTTATGCCTAGGATATAAAAATAATAAATTATTCCAATGCTGTGTGTCTGCATAGAGCTAATTCATGTACTACAGCATGTTTATGAAAGGACACTCCTTAACTGCATACTAGTATTTTTTAATTAGTCGTTAAGCTGCAAGACTCTGTCTCTCTGCTGATTTATGTTCTCTTTCTTTACAGTGTGAGTGACTTCTGCAGCAATTCCTGATTTTAGTTTTCTATTCTTTAACAAGATTTCCAAATTGGGTTGTTTTTTGGGGATTTTGTTTTAAGAATAAACCCAATTACACATCTGAGACTCTTTAACCAAGGAAAGCCAAAATAGTGTATGAAAACAATGGTTGTTCTCCCTCTCTTAGGAACACTTTCGTTCTGTTTTTCCCTCTAACAAATTTATCAGAACTGTTAATTCCCTGTAACAGCCAGAGAAAAAAACTGTGGATTTGGAAATACCTCTATAGTTTAGTCTCTGGAAGAGAAAGTAGTTAAATTGAAATAAAAAGAGAAAATTAATATTAATTTGCATTTCTCCTTTGGGAGAAAGATTAAATGAATTTGAGAAGGAGGTTCTGCTCCTACTTAGTGTGGAACTTGATGAAGTCGCCCAACTGATCACGGCTCAGTGGAGGAGGCACAGCATTTGATAAAACCACAGCAAGAGGAATTCAAGCAGCAATCCCCTTGCAAGCGGAGGGGTTATTAATGCTGAGGATCACTGCTCCCTCTGGGGTTTAGCTTTTTTTTTCTTTCTGGTGTAAGCAGTTGTCAGCAATGGAGAGAAGTTAATACAAGTGTGGGAGCTCCAGGCCAAATGCACGGAACATCTATCTTAAGGCACTTGTGGAAGTGTTTAGGATGTGCCTCCTGTGTCGTCCTCCATCAGAAGCAGCAGTGGTCCATGGCTGACCAGTGGTTGCTCCCAGCTTCACCCTCAGAACTACTGCTTGGTGACACCAGAATGCCCTGGCCACAGGACATGGTGACAAGCCCTAGGCTGACGTGCCCAAGTTCTACCCACGACGATGTCCACGGTACCTTCAGCTTCATAAACTTGCTACCCTGCATCATAAAGTCATAAAACCCCCAAGAACCTGCATTTCCCCGTGCTCCTTTCTTTTTCAAGGTGAAATGAAAATTTCCCCTTCATGTCCTGCTCTAGCAGCCCAGTGGAAAGACGATGATCTTCTCCTGCACCATCTTACCCAAACCTGTGAGGTGATAGCTGGTTGTTTCAGGAGATGAGAAAGGATACTGATTTAGCCAAGGGTTTTTACATCAAGTATCGATGCCAAAATATGTCCCTGCACACAGCAGCCGTAGCAGGTCTGGTGCAGTAAGGGTCAAGGCAGCTGTTTGAATTGCTGCATTATCCTGCATCCCTCCCAAAAACCTGCCTTCCTCTTAAAATCCTCCTCGTCTGACATGGCCATGCCGACAGCAAGGTGTTATGGCCACTATGCTGTCAGCAGCCCTATTTTTCATTCCCACTTACCTTTTCTATCCTGCAGGGCTGATTTCTCCAGGTTTATTTATTCCTCCATTAATGCAGCACAGCCATGCCATGGCTTCCCTTTGGCAGGAGGCACTGCATGGTAGGACTCACGTTTGCAACTCATCACGGTGCAACAGGCACCTCCAAAATGTCCATTCCTGTGAGAGCCAGTCACCTCCTCTTCGCAGCCTTCCCCTCCCATCACAATTAACCTCCCCAAGATTACCGGTTATGGGAAGTTTTAAAACTTTTCAAGAGGCAGTGGCTTCATTTAGGCAGCAAAGCTGTGTATTGAAATATGAATTAGGAGAGTGTGTATCGGCAGGATAGACCATCTGCTGTGCTCAGCACCCGGGTTTGAAGCTGGTTGGCTGGCAGGACAGCATGTGTTTACAGAAAACCCTAACAGTTGTAAAGGAGCCATTTAGGTTTATCGTGTCAATTCCTGTACAACTCCACGCAGAGAGATTCCTTTCACAAACTCACATAAAAAAGACAGATAGACTAGTTTTGACCTCTCTCGAAACATTTGACGGTTGAGCTTGTTGCAAGTATAAAATATCTAGAAGAGGAAAAAAAAAATCTTGTAATTTCCCCCTCTTAAGCATTAGACTTCTTGAATGCAACATCCATTCATAGCTTAGTTCTTGCATTGTAATTTAACTGCCTTTTATTTTCCTTCTGAGATACAAACGCAGGAGCTGTACATGATTTTCATACCACATTATGCAAGACATTGTGGAAAAGCTGCCCAGAGTAATGGCTCCATTTCAACGTGATGCATATGCCAAGATACAGGGATCATTTATTTTTCTTAAAAAATTAAATGAGGATGGGATTAAAAATGTTATGTTTTGCCTATATGAGCAATATTCCTCTATGAGCCATTCCAAACATATTGCCTCTTTGTAGCTCCTCTGTAATACAAATTGTCCAAGGCAAGGCACGTGGTAGCACACCAAAGGGCTTTATGCATCCCTCTTTCCAGGGACTTGTGAAGCACAAATATTCCAAGGACAGGGCAGAACAAAACCACATTGGCCCTGGGGATCCTTCTGGACTGAAAGCTCGGTTGTTTTCCCATACTTGGAAGAATTATTAAGAAAACAATCTCTTTAGTGAATGTGCTGAATCCATTGCTTAGCAGGCACCCACGTTGTACATATGATTTGTGTGTGTATGGATGCAGAGAGAAAAGGGAATGTTCTCCTGTGTCCTTAACCAAGCCCTTGGTCACAGTGTCCCATGTGTGACTCTGCCCGGCTGTTGGACTGAGAAGATAAAATAAGAAACAGCCACATTTGACGCATCTCTGAGATAACTCCTTCCAATGTGCAAAAGAAAAAAAAAAAAAAGAAGTATCTTAATACATAGGTCTTAAGACTTCAATCATTTTTTTTTTAAATGCTCGATTCTTTTAATGGAAAAATCCAAGAAGCAAGATGAAAGATGGCAAGATGAGAGATGGCAAGACTAGGGAGAAAGCTTGCTCTTGCAAACATACCCACCTGTTTTTAAGGCCCCTCATATGGATGCTTTAGGATTGGGGATCAAAAGCTGCATAAAAAGTGAGTGTAGCCAATATCCTAAATAGGAACACAGTATGTTGGTAGTTTGTGAAGGGCCCTATGGCTTATATGAAGTAGGAAGGCTTGGGTAAGGACAAGAGAATGGTGGGATGAGGGGAAATTACCTGTTTATAGGCCAGGTGCTGTGCTCATAAGAATCCTTTCTCTAAATTATGCCTTGGCTCCTTAGATATGAAATATCAATGTATTGCTATTACTGTGTATTACTATGATTAGAATCACAGAGGTTTAGGTAACTTTTGCTTACATTCTTGTGGATCTGTGTGTACATATTACATGTGTGTACATATATATATTTGTTATTATTTATATATTTTTTTTATATATATGTAAATTCACAGTTCCTTTAGCCTGTCCAACAGCTCATGCTCATGAGAGTCAGGATTTGGTGCTCAGTAGTGGAGGAGCAGAACAGGGTGGGTCAGGACTGTCAGATTCCTTCTCCAAGAAAGCAGTGGATTAATACAAAAACATGAGCACAGGGGGTCTCCTGGGGATTGCATTCCGTGTTTTGGGACATGAGGGAGGGGAGTGTGTCTCCAGGTGAGTTGCACAAGGTCACTGCACAGGAGTTATGTGCCCAGGACCAGATCTGGCGATTGGTGCAGCATCTGCCGCACCCCTCAGTGACCAGGAGAAGCTGTGGGAAAGTCCTGTCCACTCTAAAAGCAGCACCTAATGCAAGAGAGAGAGCAGAGGCCTGGAAAGCCATCAGGAAAGAGGTTGGTGACCCAGCTGTTGAAGCCACTTCTCTGCTCCCAGGTGCCCACCTTGGCCATTTGCATCAAGACACTTTCAGGCCAGACCACAACCACTTGCCTGGCCCTGGAAATCTGCTAGAAAAGAGCTGTTTCGGGGAGGTAAGGCTCTGATTCACTTTGCCAAGTTGTCATGGTCGAGTCATCTGTAATGGAGCCTAAGGCTGAATCCTATTTTTACATTTGCAAATGTTACAATCCAAAATTTCATTTTCGTATTTAAACTGTGTGTCTCCAGTTTCTTGTTCCGATTTTGTAATTCAGTTTGCAGTCCACGGACCTCTGGACTAGAAATGCAGTGACTTTGGGTGTTGTGTTTCTATGTGTCATTATTTTATTATCATCATTGTCATCATCACTATTAATATAATTATCCCTTATTTTGGGGGGATTCTTCTTATCTGCTCATTTCTCTTGGCTGGTGGAATGCAGTTCAAAGAAAAGCATGAGAATGCCTATGCTAGCAGCATTTTTCAGACTTTTCCTGAGCATCCCTCCTGTTTGCCTGCGGAAGGGATTGGGCGCTCCCCGCATGGAGCAGAGCGGCGCAGCCACGCCACATCATCCCACTGCCTATTTTCAGGCTGTGTGCTGTGCCCTCCTGGGTCAAAGCGAAAATGGGAGAGGATGGCAAGCCAAAGCGTGGGGAAGATGACTCACTGGATTATTTTCTGCATTTCAAATATAACCTTTGAATTCTTGCCAATGTATCGATACAGTCAGGCAGCAAGCCTCATGTATTTATATTTATTTATGCTACGTAATGCCTCAGTCAATACACTTATCTTTTTTTTGTTTGTTTGTTTATTTATCTTTTTCATGTATTTTCTTCAAAACAGGCACTGAAGGAGCAAAACTGCAACCCACCCAATGCAATTCCTGTAAACACAATGTGCCAAGGTTTCCAACTAGCACCATCTCTGGTAACCATGATCATTCCCATTCCAGGCCTTACTGAAACTGGTCAGAATGGCTTTGGAAAACTGGACAGCCCATGGTCTTTCTGGGGAAGGAAAAAACAGCTCAGCTGAGGTATGTTCTTACACAGAGTGGGGGTATCTTTGCTCCTCTGTCTTGTATACAGATGCTGGTCTGCAAAACACAGCCCCGCTCTGGTCTGCCTGTCCCACTCTCTATTTTGGGAGGGGAGAAGGGAATGAGCTCAGGTGTGAGAGAGCTGAGTTGAGGCCATGATTATTGGGGGAAATGTCAACACGGAGTTTGTAGAGAGAAACAAGCTTGATACCCCAACAGGAATCTTCACCATCAAGCGCTTGGTCTTAGGGACCATTTTATTCTCAGAAAGTGGGGCATAAATACAGTTGATTATAACCAGAACCCACAGCAATAACCTGTTTATGGGAAAACTCTAGTCCTAGTCTAGAAGGGCTGTAATCTTACCCTGCCATCTGAAATTTGGTGCTTTATTAAGATTACATTCTCGACTGAAAAAAAGAAGTGAGTTAGTTTGATAAGTTTATTGCCCTTTGTCAGGCTGGTAGTATTTTTTCTGCTTTGAAAATAGATGTTCCTGTTTCTATGGCTGTATACTTATCCTTTCTTTTAGCTTTTTCATTGCTGTTTCCTTTAATCATTTAATGAGGAGTGTTCAGGTTCCTGATGATTTAAAATTATGACTCACAGAGACACTGGCAATATCTTTGCTGGAGAAACGTTGATCCTCTAGCTTTAAGACTTTAAATTCAAACCACATGTTTTTGCCACTAATTCCAAAAACAACCCTTGGAGTTGTGTGACTGTCACTAGAATATAAACCAAAGCCATTCTGCAAACAAAAGCTGCAGTATTTAAATTGTGATTACGGTCAGAAAAGTGACTATTTTAATCATTGCTCTGGTTTACCCGGGAGATCTGCTCCCTCTGCACATTCCAAATATCTCTGCAGATTTTTATAGACTGAAAGGAGATTTTACTGCCTTCCACCCCTCTTGGCCCTACGGAGGCCGGCCGAGGCAGGCGAGTGAGCCAGATTTGTTCCAGACTCACACATCGGCGGGAGTGTGAGCTGAATTCCCGCAGCAGGACCTGTCGAGCCGATGATGTGCCCGCCAGGACGCGCAGCCACGCTTTTGTGCTCCCCGGGAGCTCGCAAGGGTGCAGGGCAGTTAGAGGGGGAAGAACAAAACAGAAAACCAAAGCCACAGGGATTTTCCTATAAACTGGTTGGGTTTGAAAAGGGAAAAAAATCCCTGAAGGGCCTCTTGGGCTCAAATGGCTTTTTTGAGCACAGCTACCTGGATGGACCCCGCTCCAAGGGTAGGGGCTCTAAGCAAAGGAAAAAATAAATTTTAGTAAGTATTTGATGTAGAACTGGGAAATTGAAAATAAGAGGATGCAAATGTCTCAAGGGGATTTTCTTTTCTTGCTGGCTTTGAGGAGCTAATTCAGTTCCTTTAATATTTTCCTTATGTGGACACATTCTTAGAGCGTTCTGGGTGCCGAGCTTCATCCTCTTTGGGCTCCTGTAAACCCAATCACTGCCTCCCCCGACCCTCAAGCCCCATTTTGCATGTTTGCTACATCAAGAATCAAATCCCATTTAGAGGGTGGCTGCTTTAACTTCCTATCTTCATTTATGAAATGCAATATATGTATTTTATATCTGTGAAAATCCCCTATTAAAGTATAGGGAATGTTCCTCCGATACATGTGAATTCAAAATAAATGTTGTTAGGAGAACATCTATTTCATTTTAGATGGTTTTATTAGGCGTCTCTTAACAAATCCCAGAGTATGTAAATGAAATATAACTATACGTACATATTCATCAGTCTGTTCTTGGAATTAAATATGAGCACTGTGACATTTGGTTTTAAGGAATGACTAATTAACATGTGTGCAGGATGTTCTCATCTTCCTGCTTTGGAGTCCCGGAGTCAGGGAAAAGCAGACAAAACGTATTTCCACTCTTTCTATCATAGTTTGCAAAGCAGAAAGCTGCTCACGACAGCCAAGAACTTCTCAGGCGTTTCTGTACCTGTTGGGTGCTGACATGGGGCCCCTTCCTGAGCGTTTGGTGTTGCTAAATGTCATTTCGTCTGCTCTGGGGCAGGAGTGCATCAAAAAAATCAGCTTTGCAGCTGACCTGGCTTTTAATAATCACACCAACAAGTCACAGAGCACAATAAAGAGCAGGACAACTCCTGGAGTACAGCCAATGTGCTGTTGATTTACCTTCACAACGGGATGCTGAAAAACTGGGCTGAGCCCTAGGATGCTCCTCATCCCCACCGTCCCAGAGATGATCTCTAGGAAACCTGGGCTGGATCTTGTGGGGATATTTGGGGGTTGGATGCCTCAATGCCGTGCTTGGGAACACCAGGCTTTACTGCACTTCTGGTAAAAACCCAGAGAAACACCCACATTAGTTTTCGACGGGGTTTGTTCGAGTCGCTTTTGTGCAAGAGCAAAGTGTGTGCAGGGCATACACTTTTTGCAGCAGAAAAAAAAAAAGTTAAAAAAAGGAAACCCACTGTAATTTCTTTCTGAGGTTGCTGGGGGAGGGCAGGCACACCACACCACCCCGTCTGAGTGCCTTGGAGAAGTTGACCAGAACAAATCTCAGCAGGAACACACAAACCTCTATTATACCTTTTAAAAAGCTCCCCATTGAATGCAGCCGGGCAGATGGGAAGGGCCCTTTTATTTCCTTTTTTCTTTCTCCGCCTGAGTTCATTCTCTCCCTTTGGGGGAGCCAGGTTCAAAGACATGCCAAATGCATCAAAACCTTCCCAATAAAGTCCCTTTCACCTCCCAGCAGAGCTGGGATGGGACTGGAGCGTGCTGGGAGTGCTGGGTCCGACGGTGACTTTCAGTACTGTGTGTGGTAAATCGTGTGCACAGTTCCCAAAACAATGCCCTGAATTGGACATCTAATTCCCTGGAAATTAAATCCCTCAGCTGGTCAGGGAAAACAGGAGCCAAAGAGATTAAACAGTGCAGTAGGGAGAACCTTTGAGGGTTGTAGGGGGTGTTCTTGTCAGTTAGTTGGGGTATTTTTTTTATAGCAGAGGGGTAGCAAAGTAGTGGTTTAGTATTGCTTCCACTATTTTAATT
Organism: Corvus cornix cornix; assembly: GCF_000738735.6. Lineage (NCBI taxonomy): Eukaryota > Metazoa > Chordata > Aves > Passeriformes > Corvidae > Corvus > Corvus cornix. The sequence continues at coordinate 3,205,139 of NC_046338.1, forward strand.
TGAACCATGAACTCCCCTCTTCCTCTCCCAATAATCCCCATGAAAAACTACCTCTTTACGCTCATTACCCAACAGGTGAGCTCTGTCCCAGCAAGCACAACCCTGTTCCAGGATGCAGAATTAATTTCTGAGTCCTTGGGGTGAGTGGAGGGGGATGCTGCAGATGCAGACCCCGTTCCCATGGCCTCAGGCATCCCACATCCTGCTCAGGTCCCTGCTAGTGCCTGCAGCTCCCAGCATCTCCCTGGTGCTGCACTGCCTTTGCTCAGTCCTGGGTTATTTATCCCAGTACAAACTTGGCTGGGACTGGGATCATTTGGGTGTCAGAGAGGCCAGAAATGGGGCTGAGATGTTCCCGTTGATTTTTTGTTGCTGTTGTGTTAAATATGAGCAGGTCCAGGCATGGATGCTCCAGTGCAGCGCAGAGAGTGGCTGGATGCTGGATAAAAGCACAGCCCCTGCTCCTCAGGAAGCGATCTTTCCCCGCAGGGCTGCTTTTTAACTGCTACAAGTCAAAACTTAGTGGGCCTCACAGTGGCAATTTTTTTTTTCCTTAAAAAAAAAAAGCAGTTTCCTATGTATTTTTACTGACAAAAGCCTGACGCTTCCTTTATATGCTTTATTTTCTTTCTCCTCTGAAACGATCGTTAGACAAAAGCAGTTTTGCTGCTGGTTAATCAAGAGAGTGATGTGGCCCTGCATTTTAATCCTAAACCAATTAGCAGGATTTGACATCATGCCATTAGACTGCTTGAAACAAAAATCAAGGACAGCGTAATGCAGCTAGAAAAGAACAATAACCATCAGCGCTGCCCTGTCAAAGGGGAAGGAAGAAATTTGGCTGCGTCTGTAATTTCCAAGCAATCCCCCTTCCCTCAAACCTGAGCATTCAAATGAGGGAGCTAAATAATAATGAGAGGGGGAAATGTTGAGTCTCTAATCACATTACCCTAAACTGCACTGGTTTTAAAAGCAGAAATTGCTGCTCTTGCTCCTGAGCCGGCACAGATTGGTTGCATTTTCAAACCCTGAGTTGTGGTTTATGATTTCTGTCGCGGGCGCTCTGTGCTTTGCAGGTTGCGCAGCGCCTCGGATGCAGATGCACAGTGAGGGACCCCGCGGGGTGCAAACGCACCAGCATCCCTAAGAAACAACTTCCTGGACGTGGAAATGTTTGCTTTGTCCAAACCACCCTAAGATAATTAATGAACAAAGCACCTTTTAGCAACTGTATTTTAGCTGGCAGGAATGCACCTTGCGGCTGGTCCCGGAGTGGCGGCGGCACAGCCCGAGCCGGTGGCCAGGACCGGAGCCGGCCTGGCAGGCGTTGGCCAGGCCACGGCTGCTGCCCACAGGCACAAACAAGCCTGGCAAAGATACACGGTGAGAACAAAACTGCAGGCAGGCCCCGGGGTGCAGTATTGGAGGGATGAATGCTTAAAGCACATCGGGGACTCCGTGCCTTGCTGCGCGCTCGGGGCTGGCAGCAGAGAGCGGAGCAGGAGCAAAACCCAGCGTCTCGTAAAGCAGCATATGGATAGAGCACAAATGGATGGGGTTTTATGTCCTGTGCAATATTTTCATTGATATTTATTTTGATTTAATTTGGCTAATGTGCAGGGAGAAATGAAAGCCTGCCATACTCCTCAACATCTGATGAGGAGCTGAATACTTTTTAAAATTAGTATTCCCTCACAGGCATCGATCTTTAAGGTCTGCCCAGCAACTGTGCTGGAAAATCATGAATTACTCCATGTAAATCACAGGATGACCCTTGGAGCAGAAGATTGTTGTTTTAATGTTGATTTTTTTCTGTTAGTATTACAGTTTCTAGTCTTTCTGCTTCAGCCTTTTTGTCCATAACTTTACTTTTCCTTTTAATGAAAGTGGAGTTTTCCACACTTTCACACCACTTCAAAGAGAGGCTTTTAAAAAAAATATTAATAAATTATCATGAGATTTTTTATAAAAGGGTGAAAGATGGAAATTGTCCTTATCCCTGCTTTGACAGAAGAGAGGCTGAAGGGGAGCCAGGAGCGATGGTCACAAACTGTAGTGTGAGGTTGGAGACCAGGGTACAAATCTCTGCCAAAGACTTCCAGGGCGAAGTTGGGCGAGTGACATGGATCTTCCTCTCTCGTAGCTGCCATCTGCAATACGGGACAAAAAGAGCCCATTTCCTCCACAGGGATCTGTGTATAAATGCCTTAAAACTGGTGAGGGGTGGCAGCAATGGCAGGGCCATGTGCAGGCTGGAGACGGACAAAAAATAACTCCCCAAAGAGGTTAGTGGCAAATAAATCCTCTGCCTTCCTGCTGAACCAGCTCTCCCAGAGCTTTGTGGCTCTGAATTTTGCGGGGATAAATTTGTGAGAGGAGATTAGGGTGGGTAAGCTGAGCAGGGGCCAGAGGGTACCCAAAGCACCACCCCAAACCCCCCTTTGCCCCGCCAAGGCGTCCCCAGGGCTGCCTCCTGCTGCACCACCGGGATTTTAATGTCCCGCTTCCCTCGCCTGTTAATAAAGGAACAAAAAGCGCTTTTGCCTCCTCAAGGGTGTTGTGAGACAAAGTTGGTAAGTGCTGAAAAGAAACCCAAACCCAAGGAGAAAGCTGGCTTTGTTGCCTTCGGACACAGACCACTGCAGACCTTGCTTGAATTTTGCTGTAACATCTCTTGAATTAAAACCTGTTCTTCCAAAAAGCCCATCAAACACGTCCTGGCTGGAAACAGCTGCCAGGGGACTGAAAGGAACTGCAGATTATAGATCCTCAGGGCTCTTGTGGCAACAAAATGCTTGTCCCGTGGATTTGAGCTGGATCCAATGAATCCAGAAAGTGCTCAGAGCGACTGTTTAACCCATCCTGTAGGAAAAAAAGGGGGGGAAAAAAGGCTAAATAAACAAAAAAAAAAAAAGCAAAACAAGAAACAACAGCAAGAAAACCCCTTTATACTAAAAATAATAATAATAATAATAATATTGGGACATTGGACAGGAAAAAGAAAATTCAGAAGGTCAAAGGCTAAATCTTCACCTGAATCTTAAACTGAATTTGAAAGGAAAGAAAATTAAATTCAATTGTAAACTGGGCTTTAAAAAAAGCCTCCAAGGACAACAGCAGCACCAAACACTGAATTTTCAGAATCTGAGGGGGCATCTTGAGGTACCATGCAAAGGGGAAAAGGATTGTAAAAAAGATTACTGATTCTGTGTTTCTTGTACCCTGTATCTCACTGAGCTCCACAAGAGTAAAAACCATATTTGCGTATTTCAAACTTGTCTCAATATCATGATGCATGTTTTGTGTTCACAGTCTCCACAGGAAAGAAACAATTTTTTTAAAGGGAATATTTTTTTTAAGTTGTTCTAAATTAGATAAAATCTAAGAACACTAAAAAAATAACTCTAGAGCAAGACTAGGACAAAATTATCATAAAAGGGAGCAGAATAAGGAGTGTACCCACAATCTAGCACAACTGCAGCATTAATTACTGAAAATAGTTAAAGAAATGGCTACTGGAAATAGTTAAAGAAATGGCATCTTTAACAAAATTGTGGTTTTCTGCTGTATTCCAGGCAAGCAAATATGAATCAACATCTGAGTTGTGATGCAGAGAAAATATTGCAACTGCTTGGTTGGTTTCAGGTGCATATTATATTTATCAAAACATAAGTTTTATCCTTAGTTTAAAAAAAACCCAAAACTTGTCTCTGAGATCTTTGGCTTCCCTTGCCTAATTTCTAGATTCAGAAAGCAATTTCTAAAAAATTATTTTGCTATATTTTATTTTCAGCTACAAAGTCAGCCTCCTTGGGCTTGCATTAATTTGATGTGCATCCATCTTAATTGAAGCTGATCCGTTTCCATCTTGGCAGCACATTGATAATAAACAGGAACCAAACACCATTTGGCAAATTCCAATCTACCAGCAAAACCAGGGAGAAGGCAGAAAACCCGAGGCCATCTCCTGGAATCAATTCCTGGGCTGCAGCTCAGTCTTCATACGTATATGATTTTATTTTATGTTTTATAGCCAAGCAGTTATCATCGTAATTGTATTTGTAATTTCAAAGGTACATTTTCATACTAATGAATGATGAGCACTCAACAGTCACAAGAAATATTAATTAAAGAAGTTCTCCTGTCCTAGCAGGGAGAGTGTTCCCTAATCCCCATTAAGGAAATTTGTTAAACCAAGAGAATATTTCCTTTATAGTTTCAGCTCTTCAGAAAGCCTTTGATATCCTAAGCCAAAGCAACTACCCATCAGGAACAGAGAGATGTACTTTGGTCTCCCATGCCAGCTTCTTACTTATGTCTGCCATTTCATTTCCCCTGTAATATGGGGGTAAGTCTTAGCCAACATCTTCATTTTCATTCATTAATGAAATCATGGTAATATCCCACTTTGCACTTAGCTGTCTCCCAGGCACTTTGGAGGTGTCTGTCACCATGCTATGTATATATATATAGAGAGAGAGCCCTCTGCCCAAAAATGACCAGTCAGTGAAGTTTCTCAATATACAAAAGGCCAAGGTACTATAGGACTCTATTATTATCACTTAAAACTCCACAAAGCATTAAAATCATGAGTGTGGGAAAGCTGGAAACCACAACTTGATATCACTGTGGCTGTCAGTGGGTTCTGCTCTCCCTCTCTGCCCCACGCTTAGCAGTTGTGCTTCTCACCCAAACTTCCTTTTTTTCCTCAAATACATCCTCACTTTGTGCCATGCCAGAAGATGCTCTGCTCATCCACTGTTCTGCTGTCCTTCTCAGCTTTAATCAGCATAGGTAAACTGCATCCCTAACTAATTTGAAAGGCAATAAAAACAAGAATACACAAAAATTACCGCGGCTTCTACGTTCTTGAAGAGGGGGGAAAACATGTCCTGAAAAGCTCTCTTTATTAATATGAGATGGCAAATATTTTTTGCTGTTTATTAAATCATATGAAAGGTTAATTATGGTTAGCGACTGTGGGTAGAAAACAATTCTTGGAAGATGCTTTTGTAACAACAGGTTGGCAGTATGCAGAAGCCATCTGCTTCCTGCAAATGTTAAGGTACAATCTCAAACTTGTGAGGTTAAAAATTACAGATTGCAGAGTAGTTTGGTAGAAGGAAAATCCATGTTGTGTTGATGTAAAGTTGCTCAGTCTCCTTGACACACAGCCTGGAAGGAATGCCAAGTTCCCTAAAGGACAATGTTTGGCTGGAGAGGACCCTCGCTCGGGGTATTCTGTGCTCACACTGGCTGTCTACACAGCTAATTAAGTCATTTTTGTGCTGTGATTCATCTTTTTTAATACAAGAATTGGTTTCAAATCCTGATCCATGAATAGGAGTGGATTGTGGCTATAATAGTTTGCTCTCAAGTGGGGAATTCTGCTCCTTCCATGAAGGAGAATAAAGAAAATCATTATCAAGGAGACGCGCTCCTGAAACTTGTTGCTTCAATCCATAACGTGTGGACTTCACCATGGCTGCAAACTCTTCATGGCCAGGACTATCTATTAAGAAAAGAAGAGTTGTCACCCTCGTTTTACATCTAGTGAGCTGGGCAAAAAGATAGGAAGTGATTTGTCCGTGAGCACACAGAGAGGTTGTGGCTAATGGAATTAAACCCAGATTTTTCAGATTGCAGTGAAGTTCCTTAACCACAAAACGATTCTTCTTCTCTGTGGGTCAGCTACTGTGGCTTCAGCATTTGGGCTGGGCATTTAGACATGTTTATCTTTTTTCGAGGATCAAATTTAATTCTGCTGAATTTTCCACTTCCATGGAAAACATCACTCACTTTATCTTTCCCCTGTACAGATAACATTGCCCGACTTTACCTGCTCCCCACCAAGGAAAGACAAATTAAACCACCGCTAAGAGAAGGGATGGGGAACTACACCCCTTCACTTTTCAGCCAAATAGGCAGAAACTATTCTGGGTTTTTTTCAGACACTCTGACCTGGTGATGTCATGCAACCTTCAGCCTCTTTCCTGCTCCCCTAACTTACTTACAACCTCTCCCCACACTCATCTTTAGGAGCAGACTGCCAGCTGGCTGCTGTGTAAAAGGGCTCATTTAGGAAAAATTTCTTCTCTGGAAGGGTGGTCAGGCTTTGGAACAGCCTGCCCAGGGAAGTGATGGAATCACTATTCCTGGAAGTGTTCTATAGGCGTGTGGATGTGGTACCTGGGGACATGGTTTGGTGGCAAACACAGTTGGACTTGATGATCTCAGAGGCCATTACCAACCCAAAGGACTCTGTGATTTCCAACCACTGCCAGCAATGAGACACACAGTGTCTCACAGTGTTTATTGAGGAATAAAATAATGTGGGGCCTTGTTTCCTGTTACTCTACCCTAAACAATTTTGTCAAGGCTAAGAATGTCTGCAGGGGTTTCTTCTACCTTGTTTTCAATAGAGACTTTCCAGCTAGATAGCTATTTTTTTTAAAGCATCCTGTACAGTGGTTTTATCTCCTCCCTTTGCTCTGGAGCTGATGATCCACTCCATTACCAGCACCTCCTGCCAGGAAGGACATCCTGCCATTAAAATCCCTCTGAATGGAGGAGAGGGGGACAGACCTGACCCCTGGGCTCTGCTGCAGAACTCCCATTCATCACAGCCTTGCTCCTCAGTGCTGGCAGCATCCCTTACCAGGATTATTAGCAGCAGAACCTGCCCAGCATCGTCCCCTTCTGCTGCCAGCCCTGCTGCTGCCTCACTGCCTGTGAAACCCTGAGCACAGGGCTGCTGGTGGGCTGCAGGTGATGGGATCTTCTATTTCTGGGCTGAAACCACTGATGGGGAAAAAGGAACCAGCTCTATTCATCTCCCTGACATTTTGTCAACAGACCTGGACCTTTCCTTCTCTTCTTCTTACTCTGATCTCTTCAATGAAGCTGAAGATCATTATGGGTAATACCAGTAACACTTTCATCAGGCTTCCTGGAGTAGCCTGCAGGAGTTGGCTGCATGTGAGGGACTGAAACACATAGAAATTTAGGGATGAGATGTTTCAATTCCACCAAAGGGATTTGGATGCCCAGCATCCATTAAAATGAATAACAATTCCTGTCCTGCCCTAAATGGCCAGAGCCCAAATTGCTCCACGAGATGGAAACCGTCTTGGTTAATGCATGGACACTTAAGCCCTCAGCATCTGACTTCACTTATATTTTATTTCCAGCAAACTTGGTTGATGATGTCCAATGAAATGCTTGCACACCCGTTACCCTCTCCTGGGCAGCTCATCGGCTGTCACTTGCCAGCTCCACTGTCAGGGGAAGGTGGTGAAGGTACCTAATTTGTTTGCAAGTTGGAGAATGATGTAAAAGGTTCCTCGTCCATCATGATAAAGGCTTTCAAAAAAACCCCAGACAAATGTTCCCTCCTCTCGTTTCACCAGTGCTCCACGAGGACATTTGAAACAGAGGGAAAGTTCAGCCTAGCCATATGTACAGAGGGATGCACACAAATCACAGCTGCTGCTAATTGGATCCAGAGATCTAATTGGTCCCTCATGGTGGCACCCTGGGCTGCTCCTGCCTCCCCTGACCTGCCAAGGGGCTCAGCCACTCAGAGCATCGGGTCGCTCACTAAGCAGAGCAGGCATTCAGGGCCTTGCCCAACTTGAGGGGGAGATGAAGACATAAAATAACATATAATAATATAAAATAGCATAAAATAACATAAAATAATATAAAATAACTCCAGGTGCTTGCTCCAAAGCGAATGTCTCATCCAGAAAGCATCGTTACACCAAAGCATTGAGAAACGCCGCTAAAATTGCCAGAAATAGGATGTTTCCCACATCCCCTTCCTGCCCTAAGTGCAAAGCAACATGCCTGTCTGTGTTAGGGACTATTGGTCTTTTTTAACCCTTTTTAGGACCACTATCACACTATCCAACTCCACACATGAGCCCAACTATGAACTCTGGTCTTGGATGCTCCCAAGTTACATGGAGCAAAGTCCTGGGAAAGTGGGGAGGAAATACCCAAAGTTTGGTCTCAGGTCCATTTTAGTCCTGGAAAAGGCTCTGAGTCTCTTTTATTATGCAAACCTCCTCAGCCAATCCTGATTTTAATAAAGCTGATTAATGATTGCACTGTGGACAAGGACAGTTATTCCCTGACTTATGCTACGCCATTTATGGAAGCTGTATCCTTAAATGAATTACTGCAGGGATCATTAAATTTTGACTTAAATTGGACATAGTAAGCTCATTTAAAAAAATAAAAAGCTTAGCAAGTTATATATAAACTAGAGGAAAAATTAATCTCTTCAAGCTGTCTCCCATCTCCTTCTGAAGCAGGAAGCTAAAGGGCAGATTTGCAAAGGGAAGTTTTAATTTGCAGGGCAAATCTTCATGAGGACACTTAGAAGCTGCATTTGTGCAAATCCTAATTGAATTATGGGCTCCAAATCTGGACCTTTATCCTCATTCAGTTTAACAGGTCCCCAGATTTGGAGCTGGCAGTGGAAACATTTCCGCTGTGGAGAAAGAAGGTGAAAACTGCCACCCTCTGCTGGTGTGGTGCCAAAGGGCCTGGTGGGAAGTGGGTGCTGCTCCCATGCCCTGCACTGTGGCAGCTGGGGGTGCAGAGACCCAGAGAAGAGGCACACGATTTTTTAATGGGATTACCTTAAAAAGTCACATTAAAAAAAAAGAAAGTTCAATGGCTTTAGGATTTAAGTACTCATTCACTGAGTGTTTTTAGACAGAGGATGGAGATGCTGGATATGGACCTTTTCTGCTTTGCAAGCATTTGAAAACACTTCAAATTTTGTTGATTTGGTTTGTCTTGTATAAAACTGCCAACATTACTCCTTGGTGCTGAGAATAATCACAGGAATGACCAAGGGGCCTTGTGAGGGTGGTCACAGACTGGCACAGGTTTTCCAGAGAAGCTGTGGCTGCCCCTGAATCCTTGGAAGAGTTCAGTGCCAGGTTGGACAGGGCTTGGAGCAACATGGGATAGTGGAAGGGGGCTGGAACATGATGAGCTTCAAGGTCCCTCCCAGCCCAAACCATTCTATGAATATTCATTTATTAAATAAAAAGGACTGCATCTTTGCTTATGGATACGTTTCCAGTACGGGGGAAAGACTATAAGCAAAAATAAGGTGATAAAGTAGAGGCATTTGAAGTAGCAATATTCAGACACTTCTTAATATCCAGTCTGTAAACTCCAGGCACACTTATTCATCCCACCTTCCAAATCCCAGTGACACCATCCTGTGGGAAGGGGTGAGCTCAGAGGGTAAAGGGATTGCAACTACATGCGCCCCATATTCAGTGCCTCTCTGTGTTTTAATTAAAAATCTTAATTAATTAATTTTTCACTTTGTGTCAGAATTCCCTTCAGTGGGGTGATCAATGATGAACATATATCTTGGGAAATGGAACTAGAGAAAGGAAAGATACCTTTTTTTAATGACTCCTACGCAGCAAACTCTAAAAGGCTGCGGTTTACTGCCCCTTCATGCTGACTTGCTTGGTCATAGCAGGATTAAGTTTCTGCTCTAATCTAGGAGATTTTAAAGCATATACCAACATTAAAAAAAAATTAAAAGAAGGAAAGGAAAACTGGGCTATGCTTCAGATATTTGATAATCTATAAATACAGAACCAGTGTATACATTGCCCAAAGGAAAGACGGAAAAATAATGTAAAATTTCAACACCTCCCTGCTTTTTACTTTCTGGCAGAGGGTTCAGCATGCAGGGGGTTCAGTCCTTTCTCTGTAACCCAGAACTGCTTTTCCTCTGGGTGGAAATTTCTATTCCATCGCCATCTCGTGGTTCCCTGCAAAAACTGCTGGCTCTGCAGAACGTCTCCTCGCGTTGCTGCTGCTGAATTGCACGAAGGCACCTTTTAAAGGCGACATCCACTGGACATGAGACACACGGGGGACTACAATTAATATTGTGTAGCTGGGCCTGCAAAGGGGGACTGGGAGGGGGGAAATGGGGGACTTCAATTCCAACACTCAGGAACTCACGTGGCTTTTCGCAGCCATTCACTGTCCTGTGTTACATGGAGATCATTGCCCACTGGACTGGGGGGTTTTTTGGTGGGTATGGGATAGATCCTAATCCATGAGAAGGACCAGGAGGAAACTCTCCTCCAGATGATGAAGGACACCAAAGCTGTTATTTAGAGTGGAATATATGGCATGCTTCTCATAGAAAGTTTGGCTTGGAAGGGACTTGTCAAAGGTCATCTAGTCCAGGCCTCCTGCAGTGAACAGGAACATCTTCAACTAGACCAGGTTGCTCAAACCCTCATCCAACCTGACCTTAAATGTTTCCAGTGGTGGGGTATCTTATGTCTATGAAATCCTTTTTTTTTTTTTTTTTTTTTTTTTAATTGCATTGATTTTTACAACTTACTTCTTTGACAAGTTTGAGCTGCACTGAGACAATGAAGGGCAAACCCCAGATTTATGATGGTTTTTATATTGTTACTGTGGCACTGGTTTGGGAACGTCACTGACTTCAACCTCTCCATCTGTTTCTCTTTACACAATGTAGGCTGTTTGAAGACTACAATGATGTTCAATCCTAGGGACCTGCCTTGCACCTACAGTTCATAAAAGTCCAGCAAGAACTCAGCTCTCCAATTAATTTCAAAATGTCCCAGCAGTGTTCATCCCCAGAACCTCCAGGCCCTAAATCTGTTCAGTGAGGCAGGGTTGTGGAAGAGCCCCCTGTGCAGATTGCAGATGGGGATTGCTGTGATCATGAGGTTGTGATTGCAGGCAGGGAGGAGGATGGAGGAAGAGCTGCAGAAATTACCATCAGTCTGAAAAATCTCAACTCCAAGCATGCCAGCAGCAGCTCTCCAGTCCAGCCCACTCTGTTGCTCTTGTCAAAATTCCCTCACCTTGATTTCACTGTGCTGGAAAAGGAGTCTTTGCAGGAGGCTGCATGTGTGCCCCTGGTTTTCCTCAGCAAGGCAAGGAGAGAGGGAATGTTGAAACTCAGCCGGTGGTTGGGAAATTGTCCCCCTCTAATACAAGCCAGACCCATGGAAACCCTCCAGGTCTCAAAATCCCTCCTCGGCCCAAGCAGGACTTTGATGAATAAAAGCAGAATAAAAGTGAACAGGAAGAAAGCGAGTTTAAATAAGCCCAAACAAGTAACAGCACATTTTGAGAAAGCAAAGTGAGCAGCTGTGGGCAGCCCCAGCTGTTTCACTGCTCCAGAAAAAGCCAAGAATCCATGGAAAATGCCCTGTTGTGGTGAATGGCACGGACATCCCCAGGTCTCTCCAAAGCCATGTGCATGTGGGCATGAGCACCGTGGGCAAGGGAGGACACTGAGTAAATCTGTGGGCAGTTTTGCCAGTGAAGAGCTCTAGTGAAGTCAGTGTCTTGCTCAGCTTTGGGGTTTTTCGATGGCAGATTTCCCATTTTCCGGGGAAAAATCCCCCTGAAGACACTGGCTGGTGGATTCCCACTTCACATCTCCAGGGCACATCAGTTCTACTGCCCCATCTTCATCCCTGCTGGGTCTCCTTCACATCCCCTGTTTGCAGCCAATTGGAGCAAAACACACAGTGCTGTCCCCCCTTGTCTCCCCTGACTGGGTTAAGACACAAATAGGGTTTTCCTTCTTTTCCAGCATGGTGCCACGGGCTTTGTGCTGCTTCTCTGCAGCCCAAGGAACGTCAGGAACAAAGCACTGCAGAGCTCATTTGGGCAGTGTACTGAAAGGAACATTGCTGCCACATTTGGGACCTACTCCTAGGGCAGAGCAAAGGCTGTTTCAGGACCTGAAGAGGAAGGAGGAGTGGCTGCCACGTAGAACCTCTGCAGGCGCTTATCTATAATATTATCAGGCATTTTAAAGTATTTGTGAGAGGCAGTTCCCAGCTCACTTTTCACTCCACCATGGAGTAAGCCTAGAAACAAATGAGGAGCTTGTTCATTTGGACCTTGCTGAAATGAATGGCTTCCTTTATACCAGTTGCCTCTCAGAAATGTTGAGATTTAATTAATCCCTGGCTGGAGATAATCTACAGTATTGCCCTAATCTCTAATGAGGGATATCAATATCTTTATGCTCAGCATAAAGAGTGAGGTTTGTTGAATGTACAGCTGGAAACTTGACCATGACCCCACCGGTCTGGTGCCATCCACTGATCATCCTCAGTGCTGCTGCTGAGGGAGAGGAATCATTTGCTGATGGTTGAATTTGGGAATGTATTATTGTGCAGAAGCTTTGCTACAAGCCAAAAGAATGGTACAGCAGTGTGAGTACCAGCTTCTCCACCCTCCATTTCACTCGTGGCCACGTAGCCAGTCCAGCTCTTGGTGCCACATTACCAAAGCCATCCAAGGAGGACAAGTTTCTCCAGGCATTGATAAACAGCAGATCCATATCATCTTCCTTTAATATAGCCTTGCTAGAAAACCTGCAAAGAAAACTTCAGACACTGGCTCCCCCCTCCCAACCCCTCCCTGGGAGTTAGGTGTCCATGTCAAGGTGCTGGAGCTCCTCAGAGAGGAATGAGGCAGCTCCTGCTTGGGAATGTTGGAGCAGGATGGCCGGCACGTGTGTGCTCAGCCAGCTTTGCTCTGTAAGAGGATCACCTCCTTTCCCAGAGCAATCAGTGGGCCTGTGTCTTCTTGGGTCACTTTGGTAGCACTGAGTATTCCTGAGCATCCCCAGTACTCCTGAGCTCCTGCTGCCAGCTCTCCCTTGGCTCTCACACACACAGAGGGAAGCCAAGCCCTGCCCTGGCCCCATCTGCTCTGTTCTTTGTCCATACCTCCTGGAAACTACTCTTCTTCCTCACCCTTTGCCCTAGGCTATATATAAAGGGCTAATCCCCGATCTGTGCCTACAAAGACCTTAGCTGCTGGCTTCGGGGTGGATTTTTTAACAAATGTTTAAATAGCCAGAGGAGAACAGCACAGAGTCATCACTGGGCTGCTCCAAAATTCTGTAAGTGAGCCTGCGTGTGATTTCTTACCCCCAGGAGGATGCAAACTGTGAGCAGGTGGGACAGGTTGATGCTTGCCAGTGTCCTTTGACAGGTTTTATCTTCATTTGCATTTTCATAGGTGAGATGAGAAACACTGGTTGGGTTTTGAATGAAAACTGTGACAGCTTCAGTACAGAATATCCAGATACATGCTCTGGGTTGTCATGTGCAGAATCCAACTGGAGAGGATTGAAGTAAAAGGGTCTATTTTTGGTTTTGCATCTAGTAATTACTCTGAACAAATGAGCAATGCATCTGAGAAGTAATCAGCAATCTTTTTCCAGGTTTCCATCTGGTAAAATTCTTGTAGGTGCTGTAACTTCAGAATAATTTCAAGCCTGTACTTCTCACTGAAGACTCTGAAGTTGGAGTCAACCAGTGAGTGAAAGAACACAGATTTGCTGTTTTGTCACTCATGTCCATTCAGAAAACTACTAAAGCAACACTCCTCAGGGCTGTGAACACCTACACCCAGTAGTGCTGGATGCAGTGAGTTTTAGAGTTTTAGAATATCCTGATTGGAAGGGACTCACAAGATTCCAGGAGTCCAACTTCTGGGAAAGTAAAAAGGAAAGAAAGAATGAAGGACAACTGAAAGAACAGAAGAAAGCATGAATGAAGAAATGAAGAAACAAGAAAAAAAAAAAAAAACCAAAAGAAGGAAAGAAAAAAGTATTAAAGGAATCCAACTCAAAGAGTTATTTCCTTTTTATAACTTGTGAAGTTACACCAGAGTTCCCTTTGCCTCTAAACCCTGTTCTGCAGTGACAATAAAACAGCACAGTGGGGAATGGGGAGGGTTGTGGGGATGAAGGGAAGGATGCAGGAGTCAGAGTTACACTCTGGACTTGCTACAGTTTGAGTCCTATGTGAAGGCTGGAGCCTTGCCATATTACAGAGTGTAGCAGTACTTAAAGAGTGAAAATCCCACCACTTCTCCACGCAGGATGAATTAGCACAGATTTGCAGGCTGGTTCCTTGGGAGGCCAGTGGTGATTCTGGGGTGAATTTCCCAGCTTTCTGTGAAACTGAGGTTTCACATCATTCATGGGCAAGTTCCGCCCACCGAGTCAGGGTGTCACAGACCCGTGGAAAGGAATGGAGCAGAGCAGGAGACTTTGGAGCTGATGCTTTTTAGACACCGGTTATTGCAGAGTATTCTGTGCATCCTTCTGAATTTAGGCTTGTTTTTGTATGCAAGCAACTGGCTGGCAAGATTGCTGTAAGTATTCCCTGTAGAGTTGTGTTGGGGAAAAAAGATTCCTTTTCTTAATGGAAAATTTTGACTTTATAACTCAAAACTTGAAAATTTTAGCTGAAAACTGTGAGAGCTTTCCCCAGTGTGACTTCTTGTCTTCCAACAAAAACAAAATAGCAGAGATGGAAGTGGAAAGTTTCTGTTTTCAATCAGAAGGAAATTTTCCTTTCCTACCAGTTCAAATAGCTGGTAGTCTCTAGTCTAGCCTCTCTGCCAGCCTCCAGCTTCCCTGTTGTTCATGGATCAGTGATTCCCAGGAGGCAGAGGAAGTTTTGCAGAGCTGAAAAAGGTCTGTGCTTGGCCACAGCTCTTTGTGAGCATGGACAACGTTACTGGAGCATTTGCAGCCACGTTGCCAGGGATGTCCTGGACACTGATGGAGACGAGACACCTGCGGCTGTTGAAAAATAAAAATCTGTTTCCAGGCTGTGATCAGCAACAATCCGATTTTCAACGAGAAAGTGAATTTTAGGTCAAGAAATATGGAAATATAAACTGTTTAACCCTGTGTTGTTGAAAGATTTGAGCAGCAGAATGGGTGAGGTGGTGGCTGGACTCAGCTGGGGCTGTTCTGCTCAACACCTCTCAGAGCTGGGTGCCTTTGCC